>NW_006262139.1:7825933-7868991 GCF_000493195.1 Citrus x clementina | reverse complement strand
AGACCCAGAAACGAGATTTTTGGGGTGAAAGTGAGATTCAGGAAGATGTTGTGGATATAATAAAATTTAAGAAAGAAAATGGGGGTAAATGAAAATTTACACAAAAAGTAAAAAAAAAAACAAAAAACAAAATAAATATCTTTCCCCAGCAACAACGTCAAAAACTTGACACAACTTAAAAGTATTTAATTTACACTCAAATATAAGAGTGTTTAATTATATTATATCTCGATGAGTTCAAAGTCGATCCACAGAAAAATGATTTAATTTGTTTATTTAAGTTTATCTAAAAAATGAAAATAAAATTTAAATATATGCAATTTAATTTGAGAAAAACTATGAAATTAAAATAGTTAGGGCTATGGATCCACTCTTAGTAATAAATATAATTTAATAAATTCCTTTTATTTTTATTTTATTACCCAAAAGATTAATAGTATAAATTACAATTATTTTCCCATTAATTTTATTATGAATTAAGTACTTAATGTGACAAAACTTAACTTGTCTACAGTAAGTCAAAATATCATTTTATCATACTTTATACTAAGATATTTAGAATTTATTGTGCCAAACTCTCATGTTTGTCTACAATAAATCAAAATTTCAAAATATAAAATATGGATAAAATTTAATAGAAAATTATTTAATTTATATAATTAAAAATAGAATTTGATTAAATTATATTTGATTAATCAAAATATAATTTTATATATATATATATATATAAAGTAGTGTACTAGTCCTTATATATAGTCACATGAGATAACTCCACACTGAATATAATGCATTAGCAAACATGAAAATTATACGTACATACATGACAAAATTGCACCAAATAGTATCCAAGCATAACTATCATAATTGTCAGGATCATCATCGCGCGAGCAGAGTAGGGGAAAAACCTCTCAAATACCTGATGGAATTTAACTACATTGTACAGACAGAGTAATTTAAGTCTCAATATGCCTATGCAACACTTAATAAGAACAGTACACATATGGTGACTGGCAATTGTTAACATAAATATTTCTTTAATATTGATTTTGAAGATAACAAACTTTATTAATATTGATTTAAAAGCTCAAATTATTCTTTCATATAGTTTTCATATTATAAAGGCTTTATATTCAATAAAAAGTAATTTTATGATTTTTATGTTAATGATTTAAATTGAAAAAGTCTTGAGAACTTTGAAATTAGCAAATATTGCTTAAAATTCTAGAAATAGACTTATTTGACAAGTTTTATAAAGCTTTAGGTCATAGTATAATTTTATAAAGTTTTTTGGGCCACACTGTAATTTTATAAAATAGTTCACTGTATCAGTCACTGTAACAAACGACTAACCGACGTCTTGACAACGACTAGCTGACATCGAACAGAATTGAAGAGTAGCCTCTAGATACTAACGGCGATCTGACATCTTGAAAACGACGATCCGATATCTAGTTAACGGCGATCAGACATTGAGTAAAAAGTCAACAACGACTATATTTTAGCTCCAACTATAAATAAGCTCAATTAAATTTAAACAACAACGATTTCAACAATTATCATTGAGCAAATTATTGAGCATACAATTTTCTTTAAGTTTTAAATTCTTGTATTCATCTCACTTACTCACACTTTAGATTTTCATTTGTAATTAAACACGTTGTGTGTGAGAGATTTATTTTGTAATATTTTTTAAAATCAAATTGAGAGGTTGTAAGTGTTGGGATACACTTGGGATAAAAGATTGAGGATAATCTCTTTGTGTAAAGGTTTATTGACACCTTGGAAGTCAATTGTAAGAGTGATTGAAGCCTTGGAGGCTTGCTTAGTAGAATCCTCAAGCCTGGTGAGGTTGGAGGCGTGGACGTAGGCATGGTTAGCCGAACCACGTAAAAATCACGTGTTTAATCTCTCTTCCCTTACTTTTTAATTATTGTGCTTGATTAAATTTATTATTTTTGTTCTTATTAAGGCATTAGATTATTGTTGTGTGGTTCGTTTTGCATTAGTTTTTAAAAACTCAATTCAACCCCTCTCTTAGGTTGTCTAGTTATTATTTCAGCAATCACACCTCATGACAGAATCAATCATATAATGTGCATGCATATAATCATAACATGATACTAAATCATGTTATCAAACACAAATGTTCCATCATCATCATCATCATCATCATCATCATCATCATCATCATCATCATAATCTACTCACATATCTTGTTTCACCCTAGATTCGTTTGGGCTCTTGTGAGTTCCTAGATACTTGAATTTCTCCTATACAAGATTAAAAAATTAACCGTTAGAACTGATATAAAAACTAATATGTATAATGTAAACTAAATCATAATTGTTTAAATTTCATAAATACATTATCAACTAATCCAAACTATCCAACCTCAATTCCTATAACTTTCTTATTTCTTTTCTTCTCTCTCACTCTTGGCCTCTCTTTTCTTTATTTTTTCTTTTTTTCTTCTGTTTTCTTCATTTTTCTTTCTCTCCTTTCCCTTCAATTCTTATCTCTTCGAGTTACTCTTTTTTGGTTTGATTTATGGGAAATGGTGAGAGCTAATTCAATTCTTCACTTTATATATGCCCACCGCCACCAAGCATGCATGACAAGCACACAGGTGAAGCATGCATATGCTCTAATTAAAGCAAGCATCTTGCTGTTGCTTTTTGAAAATCAGCCACGTTTAGCTTACAAGCATGCAGGTGAAGCATGCACGAGACCTCAATGAAGCAATCAGCTGGCTGCTTTCCACTTAACTTCATTCGTATGCTACATTATACATGGTTTGTTAATTCGTTCTATGGCTAATAGCAACTTGCTGTCCTTCACAATTGACGACTCTCATTTTTCTTGTTACCACCCTTGAGATCATCCATGATGATCTATAGAGAGTTCCTACTGCGTATTTGATCACTTGAGCTAGCAATATGTGCTCGCATGTACAACGAGTACGCAAGATAAAAGATAATGGATATTGGTTAATTTGACCATCTATGTCCGAAATGTTGCTATCAAAATCCTATGTGAAGTTGTTTTCATTTTCTAGGAAAATCTTGTATAACTAAAAATTGGGTCATTCTATGATACCTGCTATAATTTTTTTATGACATCAATAATAGAATAGATGTGCATCATTAGATTATATTAGCAGTACATAATATTTGTGTTAAAAAAAAAAGATAACTTATTTAATAATTATTTTTACCGGTTTCTTAACGATTTAAAGTGGTGGATAATTTTTGTGAAATAACTATAACTACCCTTATGGTTTGAAGTAATTTATTTGAATAATATTTTTATTTTAAAATTACTTTTCAACCCTATTTTAAATTTTGCAATGCTGTTAATTTTTTTAATATAAACATTTCAAAATTTATTACTATTAATTATGTAATATATGATATCTAATAGATTATCTAACGCAAACATATAAATAAGTTGCAATATACATATGCACATACATACATACATACATATATAAATGCACAACATAAATTGTATTAAAGAATTTCTAGGTGAGATTGTTTGTAATATAAAAAATACTTAATTACTGATATTTTAATGCAATTTATCATTATTAAAATACACATTATTTTATATATCTAAAGGACCATTTTATAATTGATCATGAACTATTATCACTTTTGACACCCATTTGGCATATATAGCTATACCATGAAATTATGGTTAAAATTTAAGTTTTGTGAGCCTACATTCATTTTATTTTTTAATATCACTTTGTTGTTCATAAAAGTTAAATCTAACATATATTCTTAATTAGATGTAGTTTATGAATTATGAAAGATTATTTTATTGATATTTTTGGATGGCAACTATAAAATTTATGTTACCTAGAGTCATTATTTTTGTGATGCTAGTTAACGGTGGCAATAAAAAAAATTACATCTGATAATATTGGTACAGTAAAGGGATTAATGTTGATTGAAGTTGAAATGTTGAAGCCGAAGGGAGGCAGGACGATAGTCCTTGAAGCAAAGTTGTAATCACAGACAGTGATCTGTAATTTTTGTAACTATTTCCTACGTAATTTCTGCAAATACAACGCTGTAGCAAAGTAATTATAGCAAACAAATCCAAATTACACCAATAAATTTTTTTAATATTCAATAATTATATCCATTTATCATGAAAAGAGTACCAATTTAGTAGTTTATACTATTAATTGCTGCACCAACTCTCTTTTGTGTTGTTACCTTCGTTGAGCTTATCCGTGATGATTTGGGGAGTGAGCTGTATCATCTGAACAGATCATCGGCAAGTGCTGAGTCATGCCAAGTCATTGTACAGATATAAGTGAGGTGACGAGTGCTGGTGCAAGGATCCTCATCGAGAACTTTGGTCAAACACTTAGTTCAATATTTCAAACACCTTACACAGTAACGTTTACAGTGAAATATTGACCAGCCCAAAATCACACATTCATTGCATGTCAAGGCTAGCTTCATAGAGTTTCTGTCATGATTACGTACTAATACACTTTTTAATTATTATTTTTGGATTACAGATATTGAGAAAGGAAGATTGTGGGGAGTACAACGTCCACGGATTTTCAAGTAGGCTTTGTGCGTACCATCAAGCGCCGAGATTTATATCTCGGATTTGGATACTTTTGCAAAACTCAAGTTTCACTTGGAACAATCTAGAAAGGTATTTTGGACTTTTGCATGGACTAATAACAGTTGGTTTCTGAACAACATGACAGCAGTAGAAGCAGAGGAAATTAACCAAGTACTCAAAAATTGTACCATGTATTCTACCCAGTTGACAGGAATATAAAGAAAAAAAATACTAAAGACAAGAAATTACACTTCTGAAGAAGAGATAAAGAGTAAAGAGAAATCACCAACCATCAACTTGTTAAGCAAGCAAAGTATATTGTTTAATTTATTGGCAGAGTTTACAACTAAAACTTGGTGCATAAATTATTTTCAACTTAGGCAAGGTTGTCTGTGAAGCTTAAGTTCCGTGAAGCGGCTATCCGGATGTTTAATATCACCAAGTCTTATATCTGAGAGTTCAATAAATCCATGAAATCCATGATCTAAAAATTAAAAATTACCAACGTTAAATCCAGATGCAAAGATCATGTTTGCGCAAAAAAAATCGAAAGTATTGATCTTATAATTAAATGCTGGCTTTTTTCTTGTACATTTGATTTACAGAAAAACAAAAATAAAAATAAAAATAAATATTACTGACTAACCGACTTAACTATAATGGTCACCAGGTAAGCTAGGGTTTAATGTGTTGAGGTTTCCTAATTGATTTAGGAAGCTAACTACCTTGCTGAATTCCTCTATCATAAGGAAACGATTTTGGAAACAAATTGGGTTTTGGAAATCATCATCTTCTATAAATATGTACATAATAATTTCCTAATCAAACAAGTATTCAAAATTCACTTTGCTTGCTCCGTTTGTGACTGTTTCTTATTATTGCAACTTTATTCTTCAACCATTCAGTCCGTCTCCGAAAAATCAAAAACAAAAATCAAGAAAGCGAGCATCATCCATCCCTTTTGATTGAGTTTATTATCATGGGTTTGTCAACAAACCAAATGAAGAACCGTGTAAGTGTTGAATCAAAGAAATTCAAGGCGCCATCATCAAGAACTAACAAGAAGAGAAAATTTGAAGGAGAGGACCAAGCTGCGTTTCCTTTCATGAAGAAACCACTGGGACAAAGTCAGCCTCCTAAACAAGAACAAGACCGAAAGACTGCATCGGCAGTGGAGATCAAGTGCTCTGATGCTACACGTACATTGATCCGTGAACGTCTTGCAGAGGCATTTTCTAAAGTTGCTGGCGAGGTTGAAGAGATGGAGAAGAAGGAACAAGTTAGAGCTTGTGACCCTGTAGGAGTTGCTGTGTCGGTTGAATCTGTGCTGTTCAAGAACATGTGTCCTTTCTTGTTCAATGTTAAGGATCCAAAAAATCCTGACTTCTGGAGAAAGGTTCTTCTTGGAGAGGTGAAGCCTGAGACACTAGTTACTGCGCTTCCTGAAGAGATGGCCAGTGACGAACGTCAGAGTCGGAATAAACAAATCAGAGAGGATGCTTTAGCCAAGATTCGGGATCACTCTGTTGTTGGGGAGAAGGAATTAGAATGTGATGCTCAATGATTTTGGTTCACGTTTTCTAATTAAGCATTTGTATTCTTGAATTTTCAAATATCGTACACTGGGATTGATACTTTCATTACTTCCCTAATCATATTAATACACATTGTCTGGAATGTTTAATTATGCTTTCAGCAGTAATTTATAGCCAAAGTCATTATGTCTATGTCCAACACTGCTAATTATTGTAGAGGCACTTCTATGACTACTGACGTGTACCCTCGACTGGATTTAAAAAAGGAAAATGATAAAGGAACTAAAAGAAGACAAAGGGACGACAGACACGCAGCGCCCACTGCCGTTTCACGCGTTTCCTTTGTCTTTTGTTAGTTTCTTTATCATTTTCCTTTTTGAGTTCTGCTATTTGAACTCTATGACAACAAAGGGACGACAAAAACGTGGGTCCCTTTGTCTGTTGCTTCAACTCCATTTATCATCCTTTGTCAGTTACTTTTTTCATTTAAAAAATAAAATAATAAAAAAATATATTAAAATAATGAAAAAGAAACCACAAAAGTAACGAAAAGAGATGGCAATAGCAGTACTTTTTTAGTTCCGATTTTTCTTATTGTCTTCTCTCTCTCCATCTCTCACCTCTCATTTAACATGAGCCATCTGCATTTAACAAGGAAAAATCGGCTCCCTCTCTGCATCTCGCTTATCACAAGGAAGAAGTTAGATCTGGATCTGCAAACAGAGGCAACTTGATAAAATTGGTACTGATTAATTGGTAAGTTGGTGACTCTTATTACATTCAAATAAATTTTTTGTTGTGTTCTATATATTTAAATGGTTAGAATATTTAATTTAAATTGTAAAAATTCCTAGATTTTTGCTTTTTATATATTTAAATTGTTATGAATTGTTATGATTTTGTTTTTAATTTAAATGGGTGGAAATAATGGAATAAATTAAAACAATTTCTGAATGTGTTTTATATATGTTAGGATTTTTTTTAATTTAAATGGCTGGAAATAATGGAATAAATTATAACAATTTTTTAATGTGTTTATGTATGTTAGGATTTTTCTTAATTTAAATGGCTGAAAATAATGGAATAAATTATAACAATTTCTGAATGTGTTTTATATATGTTAGGATTTTTCTTAATTTAAATGGCTGGAAATAATGGAATAAATTATAACAATTTCTAAATGTGTTTTATATATGTTAGGATTTTTTAATTTAAATTGTTGAAAATAATGGAATAAATTATAACAATTTCTAGATGTGTTTTATATATTTAAGTTGTTAGGATTTTATAATTTAAATTGCTGGAGATAATGGAATAAATTATAAAAATTTGTGGATGTGTTTTATATATTTAAATTGTTAGGATTTTTTAATTTAAATTGCCGGAGATAATGGAATAAATTATAAAAATTTGTGGATGTGTTTTATATATTTAAATTGTTAGGATTTTTTAATTTAAATTGCTGGAGACAATGGAATAAATTATAAAAATTTGTAGATGTGTTTTATATATTTAAATTGTTAGGAATTTTCGTTGCTGGACAAAAATGTTATATAAGTTTCTTAATACAAATGTTAATTATTTTGTAGAAATGGAGAATTTGGAAAATGAGCATGCATTTGAAGAGTTGCAAGAAACAAGAGCTAACGATGTAGATGAAATTGTGGAACCGAACAAATATGAGCCAGCTCTTGGAATGTTATTTGATAATCATGAAGAAATGTTTGCATTTTACAAAGCTTATGGTAAACAAGAGGGGTTTCCTGTGAAGGTTCGAGGTACTAAGAAGGGGACCAATGGAATAGTAAAATATGCGACATTTGCATGTGGACGTAGAGGCAAGTCAGAAAGTAAATCAACTAATGCATTGAAGTCGAAACCGAATGTGAAAAATGGTTGTGATGCAAAAATTGGAGGGTATCTAAATGAAGATGGAAAATGGGTTCTTCGAACTTTAAATCTTCAACACAACCATGGATTGAGTCCAGACAAAGTTAGGTATTTCCCATGCAATCGCAGAATTAGTGCAAGCGCTAAAAAATGAATTGAAATGAATGATTGTGAGGAATTAGAATTGCCCAAAATTTCAATTCTATTGTTGTTGAAGCTGGTGGGTATGAAAATGTGTCATTCTTAGAAAAAAGATTGTAGAAATTTTGTTGACAAAACAAGGCGATTACAGCTTGAGGAAGGAGATGCTATGGCGCTTTTAAAGTACTTCCAGAAAAAGCAAGCAGAATGTAATGTATTTTTTTTTAGCATTGATTTGGATGAAGAGGATCGATTAAAGAATGTGTTTTGGGCAGATTCGAGGAGTTAGGCAGGTTACAAATATTTTGGAGATGTCATCACATTTGACACTAAACATCTTACCAACAAGTATGACATGCCATTCGCGCCCTTTGTCGGAGTTAATCACCATGGACAATCTATTTTGTTGGGATGCGGATTGATTTCACGCGAGGATACAGAGACATTTACGTAGTTATTTGAGGCGTGGCTATCATGCATGTGTGATTCTCCTCCCCTTGGTATCATTACAAATCAAGACAGGGCAATGCAAAAGGCAATTGAAAATATTTTTCCTACTACTAGGCATCGATGGTGTTTATGGCACATAATGAAGAAGGTGCCTGAGAAGTTAGGGACTTTTAAAGAACGTGAAGGTATTATATCTTCCTTGCTTTCTGTTGTTTATGATTCATTGAGTTCTGATGCGTTTGAGGAAGCTTGGCATTGCATGATTACAGAATATGATTTATGAGATAATGATTGGTTAAATGGTTTGTATGAGGAGAGGCATCGTTGGGTCCCATGCTATTTAAAAGATTATTTTTAGGCAGTAATGTCAACAATTCAGCGAAGTGAAAGTATGAATGCATTTTTTGATGGGTTTGTTAACTCAAAAACAAATATGAAACAGTTTGTAAAGCAATATAAAAATGCATTGAGGAGGAAAGCTGAATTAGAATGGCAAGCAGATGCCAAGTGTTTCAGTAAAAGGACACCATGTGTATCAAGATATGAGATGGAGAGGCAAGTTGAAGAGGTGTACACCATTTTCAAGTTTAAGAATTTCAAGAAGAATTGACTGCTCTGATGTATTGTGATATCTCGGATTCTGTAGGATCAATATATCAAATAATTGAATCATTTGGGTAAGGTCGGAGAGGCTTCTTTGAGGTTGTTTTTTAAGAAGCTGAGTGTGAAGTTAATTGTATCTGTTCAAAATTCCAGTTTAGGGGGATTCTTTGTAGACACACCCTTGCAATGCTGATATGTAACTCAGTTGAATTACTTCCAGAAAGATACATTTTATCAAGGTGGAGGAAAGATGTGAGGAGATGCTATAGTAAGCTGAATTTGTCCATCCAATAAGAAAGATATGAAAAAATGTGTAACGCTTTCAGTGAGGTTGCAGACATAGCCTCTGATGATGAAAATAACTATAAAACGGTGTTGGATTGGATTGAGAAAGCAATGAAGGATCTACCCAAGCAAATTCGCTGTGAAAGTGTGGGAAAAACTAATACTGGTGGAGCAAGTTGTAGCAGCAACAAACAAATTCACAGTGAGAGTGTGGAAAGAACTATTATTGGAGAAGTAAGTTGTGGCAGCAACAATGTTCAACTTGCACTGAATGATCCAGTAGTGACACGTCGTAAAGGCCGTCCACCTTACCTAAAGAAAGAATCTTCGATTCCTAAGAAATCTGTTCAAAAGAACAAGTCTGCACAAAAAATAAGGTATGATTAAAAAAATATATTTTTTTTCTAATTAATTTGGTCTTAGTTTAATTGTCTTTAATAATCTTGTAGGATTTAAAAGAAAATGCCCCATTATCTTATCATGTGCCTAATGAAATCTCCATACAAGGGAGCAACATAGCCACGGTAAATTTTGTGAATTTTTTCTTTTAAAATTTTCTTTTATTTCGAGGATATGTAATTAAGTATAAGATTGCGCATATGTAGACGCTACAACAAGGAAGTACTATTTACGGAAATCTCAACCAATGCAGCACTATGGGCTATTATAATGTAAGAATTAAATTATTTAAATTTTAGTTTTAAGATTTTTATATGAATTTTATATATATATTATTATTTGATTAGGTACCTATCTACCAATCCAATTCGGTGGAAGCAACATTTATAAGTCATTTCCTTATAATTGGCACACAATAAGTTGTTGTTTACAAGTCGTTAATGAATACATATATTTTAATATTTCTGTAATGTAATATGATGTTTATTTTTATGTATTCTAGCAACCAGTCCCACCGTATACTTCGCAGTTGCATTATTCTTCTCCTTCGATGACTTATCAAGGATCTCAAAGTGAGAATTTCCAACAGTTACTACAGCAGTAGCAGCGTAATAAAGATAACAATCATGATACTTGACTTGTATTTTGGCTTTAAATTGTAGTGATGAAATAATGTTTTGTGTTAAATTGAACTTTAAATTTTTAAAATTATGTTAGATTTGACTTTAAATGTTTGAAATTGTAGTGATGGAATAATGTTTTGTGTTAAATTGAACTTTAAATTTTTTAAATTATGTTAGATTTGACTTTAAATGTTTGCAATTGTAGTGATAGATCAATGATATATGTTAGATTTAGCGACTTGTGTATCGTTGCATTATTGTTGTTTCTTTTTATACACATAATATCTCTAAACATGAATAGGGTCTACAGGAAAATGTTATTCCTTCTTACAGTTAAACGTTACAATTCATAAATAACAATCATTTTATTTAAATTATTTAAATTTGTACATAACACAGGGTACAATTTCATTTATGCAAAATACATATAGCAACGGTTATCCCTAAAATACAACATACAATGGATAATATAGGCAGAAAAATACAATCATTTCTGCCTTTATCAGTTTGCACAGCTTTGTCACATGTAGACACTTCAGTTTGCACCCCATTTTCGAGTGTTTCCACAATAAATTTTATAGTTTCTAACATATTGGATGTCTCTGGCAATTTTCATGCCTTTTTTTGTAATCATTGTAGGCTATTTCAGCATCCAACAAAGATTTATAAGATTGATAAGAATTCCCTTTGAATCCATTTACTTGCATCTAGCATTCAGGCCAAGAATTGTATATGCCCAGCTTTCGTCCTTTGAAAACAACATAACAGCTTTGAGTAGGCATTTGAATTCTACATTGGAAAAATTCAGATCAAATATTATCACAAATAAATATTCTATACATTTATGCTAAAAAACTCCTAATGATAATATATTGATATGCAATACAGGGGTTTATTAACTATATATTGATATGTACACAACCGCAGCTACAAAATGTGAAACTGCTTGTATTTTACATATGTCTCATTTGAATGGACTCTTCAACAGTGGGCATTTCAAAGCCAAAAATTATAACAAATACAATAATTTCCTACTTCTAGATTCAAATTGTGTTAAGAGATTAACACCCACATGCTACCCATTTTGCCATTTTCGAGATTTTCAGTACCATTTGTTTTGATAATCAAGAATTTGTATCCAAATTACACATAAAACACATGTGCTCAGCATTTCGATTTATGTCACAATCTCCCAGTGTCAAGTAGCTAGATACCGTTCACATTCCATAGATTATTTTTCACATTTAATTAATTCAATTAAGTGGATGGTCATATAAATGATACGACGATACCACATTGTTAAATTGAAAGTTCATAAAGATTCAAAATTTTATCATCCACAAGATAAAATAAAAACAAATAAAAAAATACTTACGGATGGGTCACTAGAACTGCACCAACAAGCAACAGCTAGAAGTCTCTTAGAAGCTTGAAGAGCCATAACAAGATCATTCCACCAAAGCAGCGACGTCGTAGATGAAGAAGACTCGATCGTGTCTATTGTAGATCTGGGTTGGGCGAGAACAAGAAGCGGTTGTCGTCCGGTAACAAGAAGCACGCATCGTCCGGTAATGAAGCAAATGGGGCTGGGCGAGAAAAAAAAAAGATGGACTGGGCAAGATCAAGCTGCGAGGAAAATGAGTGGAGGAGCTATGGAGATGAATGCGCATAGATCGAGGCTGAGCTGGGGCCCAATGAGAATCGTACTTTGCTAACCAAGCTTGTGAAATGAGGGAAAAGCACCAGCCGCCCAGGAATGATGACCAATTGCTAGGGGTCGATTTCCTCTTCCTTCCCAGATGAACGGAAAGGGAAGAACGAATGAGGGGAGTAAAGTAAGGAAAGGAAAATCTGGTTGTGGAGGGAGGAGATAAAAAATGAAAAGAGAGTCCCTTTGTCTTCTTTTAGTTCCTTTATCATTTTTCATTTTTTAAAGAGTTCTGCTATTTGAACTCTATGACGACAAAGGGATGACAGAAACATGGGTTCCTTTGTCTGTTGCTTCAACTCCATTCATCATCCTTTGTCAGTTACTTTTTTTATTTAAAAAAAAATATTAAAATAATGAAAAAGAAACCACAAAAGTAACGAAAAGAGATGACAATATCAACACTTTTTTAGTTCTGATTTTTCTTATTGTCAGTACACTGAGATTGACAGTGGGCGCTGCATTTCTGTCGTCCCTTTGTCTTCTTTTAGTTCCTTTATCATTTTTCTTTTTTAAATCCAGTCGAGGGGACACGTCACTAGTCACAGAAGTGCCTCTACAATAATTAGCAGTGTTGGACATAGACATAATGACTTTGGCTATAAATTACTACTAAAAGCATAATTAAACATTCCAGACAATGTGTATTAATATGATTAGGGAAGTAATGAAAGTATCAATCCCAGTGTACTGACAATAAGAAAAATCGGAACTAAAAAAGTGCTGCTATTGTCATCTCTTTTCGTTACTTTTGTGGTTTCTTGTTCATTATTTTAATATTTTTTTTATTATTTTATTTTTTAAATGAAAAAAGTAATTGAAAAAGGATGATGAATGGAGTTGAAGCAATAGACAAATGAACCCACGTTTTTGTCGTCATAAAGTTCAAATAGCAGAACTCTTTAAAAATTGAGTCCATGTCCTTCTTGAAGTACTAATAGGCTAGAAAAAGACCGTGTTGCAGCTTCTCATAGTTCAAGGAAAGAACAACTGCATAAAGACACAAGAAAGAAACTATGGAAAAATAAGTTAAAATATACCGATAATGAAGGGATGACACTCAAAGAGTATAATGTTGTTTCCGTAACAAAGGACTATTCTAACTACTGTTTCTCTTTCTCTTATTTAGGGATGGCAATGGGGAGGGGAGGGGAGGGGACCGATCTCCCCGTACCCATCCCCGATATTTTACGTATGTCCCCATCCCCTCCCCGTCCCCGTCAGAATTACTTGAGAGAATCCTCATCCCCTCCCCGAATAATAACAGGGGATCCCCGAGGGTCCCCGATCCCCGAATAACTAATACATTTTTTTTTCGATTTTGAGTTAATCATATTAAAATAAAAAATTCAAATAAAAGTAAAGTTCGAAATATATCTTACATTAATATCTATTACAAAAGTCACATACATTAAATTAGTAAGTAACGCAACATACAAGAGATACAAACTTATTTTACAAACTATCATGAACAAATTAATAGTCTAATACAAAATTGTTACAAATAAAATCAAATTTAGATTCAAAATTAACTTTTTCAATGGTGGCGTGGGCACTTTATAAATGTGGACTATTCCCTTTACAACACAATAGTTAAATCGGAGCAAATCAAAAGTAAATATTAGATTAGATTAGATTAGATATTAAAATTGTGATTCGCTGTGGGCAATTATAACATCTAAAATTAAATAAAAAATAGATTTAAGTTTAAAATATTTAAAGAATATCAAAATTAAAAAAAAAATTTGGCTAATAGAATCTACTCAGTCTTTTTAATGTCCTAAATAAAAATTTAGAACTTTAATTAGCTAATTAGGCCTAAAAGTTTAATAATATAAATATTTTGATATTTTTTATTTTTACCAATATTTATAATTTTATAATTTAAATTTTATAATTTATTTACTAGTAATTTTAAAAAATTAAAATTAAATTAAAAATTAAAATGGGGAAATGGGTAGGGGATGGGGATTCCACCTCATCCCCGTCCCCTCCCCGAATAAGAAATTGGGTAAAAAAATTTCTCCGTCCCCTCCCCGAATAAGAAATTGGGTATGAAATTATCCCCATACCCTCCCCGAATGGGGAAAATCCCCGAGGGTACCCGTCCCCGTGGGGATTTTTGCCATCCCTACTCTTATTTCTGCATGATCCCTCCCGTCTCGGCAATGCATGTTGGCTCTACTTTAATAGCCTAAAAGTCACAGAATTTGCTTATTCTTGGACTTTCATTTAGGCTAAACTTTTATTAATTGGATATTGCTTATCTTACGGATGGATATTGCATGAAGAAATGAAACATTGCAACTCAAGTGGTTTTCTTTTAATATGCTACTAAATAATATACAATTAGATAAATAATGGCGTTATTGTGATGAAAATAAATTGATAACTTTAATCTAAGTTTTATTTTTTAATTTTTAGATAATAAATAACTATAGCATGATAATCACGTATAAGTAATATATATAATTTTGGTTTGGAATTCATCAAAATAAAACCCTAGTTGTGTATTAAATATTATAACCTAAGCCCTTTGGTAGTTATATATATAGCAATTCAAGTGGTTTTCTTTTAATATGCTACTAAATAATATATATTTAGATAAATAATGGCGTAATTGTGATTAAAATAAATTTATAATTTTAATCTAAGTTTTATTGTTTAGATAATAAACAACTGTAACATGATAATCACGTATAAGAATTGTCTACAATTTTGGAATTTATCAAATAGGTCCCTAGTTGTATTAAATACTATAACCTAAGTTCTTTGCTTGCTATATTATCTAATAAATCCCGCACAAGTCCATTGGATCTGGGTCTCGACAGATTTATTAGATACTTAGTCTAAATCGTTTCTCTTACCATCCACACCAAACCCCTCTAAGTAAGTCCCAAAAGAATGACTTGATTCCACTTATACTGCATAAGAAATATATTTTATTGCATGACGAGTGATATGATCAATGTAAAGCACGTGGCACGAAATATGTTTTTTCATAGCATCAATAGAATGAAGCATAACACTTTAATTTTCGCACGTATGGCCATCATATGAATTTAAGGATCCTGTAAATATATTTTCATGTTCTCATTAGCAAAAGGAAAATGTTTTAGCTTGCTTGCATGTCTGTATTGCTTTATTCTACGTCTGTAGATTTTTACTGGGGCAATCGCATGGCCACTTTTACATTATAAGTTGCATGTGCTTAACTGGGTTTCAAATATGTCCAGTAGACCTCGAACAAATTCACAACTTCACAAATGATCCCATAGAAACGTAAATCTAAAAGGTCCAGATGCGGATGGCCTAAAAATAGGCTTTCGAAATAAAAAATCACAAAAAGAAATTATTCTGAAAGAGATTAGATTTTTAGGGGATAAGATCATTAAATTCAAACGACAACAAATAGTAATAAGGATAAGGGAAAAATCCACCCACACTATCAAGGTTTGCATAAAAGGTTACATAAATTTCATTGGTTTCATAAATGCTTACACTGACTCCTTTTTTACTGTTATACCCTTTGATAATAACAATAAAAAAAAATGACTATAAATAAACTATAATAAATACAAATAAAAAAATAAAAAAATGTAATACATAAATTAATAAAAACTTTATAAATTATTTTGATATTATTGATTTGTACTATATTTTTCAATAACAATAAAATCTCTGTAATAAATTAATAATTTTACGTTATTTAATATTCATAATAATATATAATTTTTGTAGTTTCATTTTTATTAGTATAACAAAGCCAATTTTTGGATTAATAGATTTTGATATAAATAAAATCAATTGGGGTAGACCAATTATAGGTTACTATAGAAAAAATATTTTTGTCTCATATGATATTTTATTTATTATTTTTATCTTATTACTATTTACATTTGTATTTATTTTAACTTTAATTAAAGGGTATAATAGTTAAAAAGGGTCTTGCGTGACCATTTATGAAACTAAGGAGATTTATGTGACCATTTAAACAAACCAAAAACTCTCAAAATATTACATTTAGAATTTCTTTGTAATCAGATCCTTGACAATGTTCTGCTACTTTATATTTTTGTGCTGAAGCAATGTCATATTTTCTAATTCTCGAAATCTGTGGAACATTGCTGAATCCATTTGTGCTTATGCTATATGTAAAATGTGGAACCTCTGAGCCAAATGAGAAACACAATAAAGCATAATATATTTAGGATAACTAATAAGTTATTTCTAAATAATTGTTTTTGCTTCCTACGCTCTACTTTATAAATTGCAGAGAAAGCTTGCCCGATTAGAGTCTGCTGTTTATGGATTGGTCTCGGACTTTCACTTAAAAAGTCGGAGTCCAGCCGAAAGTCTAAAAAATACTTAAGTATATATAACACTTATTTTTACATATATTTAACTCACTTATAGCATAAATTTATAATTTTAAATCTTATAAGCCCAAATTTTACGGTCTGATCCAACAAAAAGTAAAAAAAAAAAATTAACATTATAAATTTGCAAAAGATAATTAAAATTTTTTTTTAAAATGTACATGGTAAAATTCGGATAGTTTGACTCTGGCCTAAAAAAAAGTAGATATTTTGTCCTCTCTAAACCAAGTGGTTTGACAATAATCTTTATTAACACAATATTAAGTGAAATGACATCGTTCAATTTCTTTGAGAATCTATTTTAAATTTATATTTTTTAATTTATTTCAACATTATTTTGGAGGGATCCTCTTATTTTGTATGAATTTATTTTGTTTTTTCAAGATTCTCCTGAATATGAACTCTGTGTGTCAAAATGTGTGTGGGAAAATGAGAGAAGAAAGGAGAAGCTACGGTGCTGTGGCTACCACCATATTTATCAACTTTATATTTTGTATTACAGAACTGGCTACCCTGCAACTGTACATTGTGCATTGTTCTTTATTTTATCATATAAATCTGCATTTATAGAATCTCATTTAACAGGCAAGCAACTAGAGTGAGTAAACTAAACTATTTTTAATTTTTTATATTGTTTGGATATTTTTTAAGCGGAGATTTTAAAGATTAAATAAATTTTTTTGTTTTTATAAGTAAAAACTTAAATTTTGGCTTTAGGAGTAAAGATTGCAAAGCTTTTTTAAAATCATAAAATATCTAAAATATCTTTTATTTATTTGATAATCGTATTTCATTTATTTCATAACATACCTTTTAAAAACTTACATATTAAAATATTTTATCATTTTTAATACAAACTTTCATCATCAACCAAATAAAAAAAAAAATTTCGGCGAAAGTTCTACTTTTAAAAACTCTACTAATAAAAGTTCTGTTAATAAAAAAATTTATTTAAATAAACTCCATTTTAAAAGCTATATTAAAAGAATTCTATTATCCATCTCCATATTTTTTCAAAGGGGTAGGCAAACTCAATTCAACCCAATTGACCCAACCTAACCCAATCTAACTCAATTTAATTTTGACGGGTTGAGTGTATTATTATAGGTTAATTGGGTCAATTTTTTTCGAATCCAATCAATAATTAGGTTGGGTTGGGTCAATTATGATGAACTCATGTAACCCAACCCAACCCACATAAATAATAATAAGAAGAAGAAGAAGATAATTTTCAATTGCAAAATCCTAAAAATCGAAACGGCTAATCTATATTTTTATCCTCTTTTTATTCTTTTATAAAAGAGATTATTTTGTTCTTGTATCTACTTCTCTAGAATCTAATTCCAAAAATAAAATCACTCTCTTAAATCTCAATTCTCAATCAATTAAGATACTTTTCTATTTTGTTCATTCTATATTCTTTTAGTTTTCTTTATCAAATACTAGATAATGGGTAGGATTTTCATAATATAAGATTTTTATATTTGATTTCAATAAATTTTATTTCAACTTTTATATCTTTTTTTTTAATTTATTTTTTAATATTAATTTGACTTTAAATCTTCAACCCAATTCAACGCGATAATTTAAGAGTTGGGTTTAATTGGGTTGAACATGTTTATTTAATTAGATTTGATTGGATTGAGTTGAATTTTCACAAATTCTATCCAACCCAACCCATGCCCACCCTTATTTTTTCATGTTCTAATAAAGACAAAATGTACATATCATGTTTTACTTATTAGGCCCATTCAATGGTGATTCTTTTCTTTTTCTTTTTTGTTGGGAGGGGGGGGGGGGGGGGAGAAACACCGATGGTTGGAGGGAAACAGTGAAAGCTCACTGCCAAGTATTCAATAAAAAATAGACCCCGCAATCAACGATAAATGGAGAAAGTTAATGTTTGAGACCTATTTATTAAAATGTAGCAAACAATGGCCTAATGTAACAAAATGCAAAAGCTCAAGGACCTAGATGATAAAACTCCATTTCAAAAAAGGTTTTGGCATTTTATGTCAGAGCTTAAATGTTAGGGTCCTCTATGATGCCACAATATTTTATTAACGTCAATTATGTTTCAATCATGTACCATTAGATTTAATTAATTGCATAATATCTGTATTTTAAAAAATATAAATAATTTAAAGATAATTGCAACCAATTTGCTAAGAATTGGAGGGTGTAGAGAATTTTTGTAAACTAACTTTGACTCTTCTTATATTTAAAACAATTTGGTTTGAATAGAATGTTTTATTTAAAAATTACCTTTCAACCCCCCTTTAAGTTTGTAATGTGATAATTTTTTTAGTATAAATGTTTCAAAATCTATTACGTTTAAGTATAAGATATAATATCTAATGGATCACTTAACACAAATCAAATAAATAAGTTGTAATTATAAACTTAAGATATGGTGTAACAACTGTAAATGATAGAATTAATATATATATTTAAGTGAATGTCATAAATTGCATTAATAAACTCATGGGTGAGATTGTTTGTAACCTAAAAAGTACTTGACCATCCATGTTTTAATAACACTTAATATCACATATTAAAATACTCATTATTTTATATAATATTAAGGAACATTGTATAATTAATTATAAAGTATATATTATTTTTAACACTCATTTAGCATACATATTCCATGAAAGATTAGTTTATTAATATCTTTATAGTGTAATTATAAAATTTTATGTTACTAAGAGTCATTACTCTTATTATGATAATTAATGGTGATAATAAATAAAATATTACCTCCGATAATATTTACATGGGAAAGAATGAGAAATTTTGTTATATATTTTTTATATTTTCATTATAAAAACATGGTTTAGGATATTTTAAATTTAAATTTTGATACAAATTTTGAGCCATTAATCTCTCACAATCTAATGGTTGACATTGAAAGTCAAAACAACATTCTATGATATAATATCATCCACCATTGAATTACATGAAATTAATAGTTTATATTTTGTGTTAAAAAATTTAAGTTAAAATAACATAACTCTAAAATTATACATCCAAGCCATCATGTAGTTATATACACATATATAGTTTTTAACTATAGTTGTTAAATGAGATGTTTCTCATTTGTTGTGACTCATATAAGTATTATTAATAAAGCATAGGTCAAATAATTTTTCACAATGCCTTCTATGATCATTATTGTTTGAGTATTAATGTTTTTATAACTAAATTCGTACAATAAATTATTATAAGGCCATATGAAATAGCTTTATATGAAGTATTATTGATATCTCTGTGTGTCTGTGTGTAATTCTAACTGTAAAAGAAAATATGTAAAGTTGCAAAGTTATAGATTGTACATAATAATTTTAGTTTCAAAATTATTTGTATTTTTTTATGTGACTTCTTTAAAAAATTATGAATTGACTAGATTAAAAATAATTTAAAATGTGAAAGTACCACAACTTGGAAATCACTAGTCACATAATTACTTATCCGTTAAAATTAAATTAAGGATGAAAATTCTAATATTTAAATCCAATGATCCCACTATTGATTATGGGAATTTTATCCCAATAGAAAATTTCTTTTATCAATTAATTAAAATTTAAAAAAAAAATCTACATTTACTTGCAACCAAAAATTTACCTGCTATTCTTTAATTAATTAATTTTTATCCACCATCACAATATTAAATGAATTGTAGAGATTAAAACACTTATGGTGTATTTACTTCTTAAATTGGAGAATTAGAATATAAAATCAGAATCATTGTCAACGTTTACTTCGCAAAATAGAGTTGGGAATTGGAATCAGTATCATGGGGCCTACCCCAATTAGGGAATAGGAAATGGGAGATTGATTCCCAAGAGCGGTGGTGGGAATGAGTTTTCTATTTCCATAAATGACTATTTTGCCCCTCAAAAAATCAAAAATACCCATTGTATCCTCAATTATAATTAATTTTATTATTAATTAGTTATTATATTGATATATTATTAACAATTACTTAATTAAACATTTTTACAATTAATTAATATATTAATTATTATAATTAATAATAATAATAATTTTTGAATAAATAATCACTATGACAATAGTTCATTAAGTATTTTTTAATAATTTGTTACAATCTAACTCATTCCGATTCCGATTCTAATTCTCACCTACCCCATTCATGCCAATTTCGATTCTAGTTTAGTAAATACACCATTAAAATCTAACAGTCCACAACATCCTCATTATCAATGTTGTAAAAACTCATACAGCGTTATAAATAAATCCTAAATATTATTGTTAGGCGTTATTTATAGCTTTAGCTTTTAGGATGGTTGTGTAGTTAACATGGTATTAAAATCAATTTGATTTAGTAGGTATGTTCAGATCCCTTCAATAAATTAATTAAAATATAATAACTTGAGCTTATGTATTCGTAGTAATATTTGTGATATTTGTGCTAAATTACGCGGTTCGCTCTTTGAGAAGGTGTGTTAGAACTTGAATACTAATCGTTATCCTTAATTGTAAACTTAGGCTTTTAAGTGGGGTGGATGCTTAACATTAAATTATGTTTCATTTATGCTTATGTTTAGAAGTCATTCTCCTTTCAATCATGCTCAGACAGCTAACGTTGCTTATCACTCTCTTTTTACAGTGGATCTCCCTATTGGTTCCAAATTTTCAGTGGAGCTTCCGAAAGAGAATGCATGAAAGACTTGCGCCATTGATAAAATAAATGATGTCCAGGTTTCAAGTAGCGTGATTGTGAATGGTAACTGTGATAATATGCAAATGAAATGTTCCCGAGAGTACGGTTTTTAGTGACCGTACAAGAGGATGATCTTGTCCACAAGAAGAGGCAGAGCTCGGAGACCAACCCTGCGGAGGGCTAAATTAAATCATTTCAAAATTGATTATATGAATTTTTCAAAAATTGAATATGGTGTAATATGTAAAAGTTTTAGTTTCACAGTATAAAAGTTCTTTTATTTTTAAAAAGTGATGATAATACAAATTTAAATAAAACGAAGTCTATAAAACATCAACAAAGAAATTAACTTCACTTATTTCTATCAAAGGAAAGATAAAAGAATTTGTTAAAAATAAACTAATAATTTATAAGAGAATTTGCAATCCAGAATTAATATTTATGGAATCATATAATTTAAATGACATTTTTTTTAAGTTTAAAATTTATAAGAGAATTTGTAATCCTAAAAGATCAAAATGAAGATTTTACACAAAAAAAAACTCATGATTATCATATTTTATTTAGGAATTCATTGATTCTACAAAAGTCAGCATGTGCCATGGCACCCTCCAGTCTGAATGGGGTTCCGCCCCTGTGACCACGAGGAAGATATTGGTGCACATAACCTTTTGGAAGAAGACCAGCCAGAAGGGAACACACCTTCTGCTGGAAATGGTAAAGACTTATGAAGACAAGTACAACAGGAGAAAATATGGGCAGAAACAGGTGGAAGGTAGTGAATATATCCAAGGAGCTATCATAAATGTACCACCCATCTAAACAGCCATGTGAAAAAGAAGGTGGAGCATTCCTTTGATAAACAAATTACAAAAATCATCCACAAGGGTGTCCACAATCACCCAGAACCTCAGCCTAGTTGCCAACCGTTGCTTGGATCGGCAGCTTTATTTGATGAAGTGTCGGAGAGAAGTAACAGCAATGCTACTTGTGTAACTCGGTTCAACTGGCCCACATCATCTGCATCTGCTGCAACAGAGCCTCATGATCCATCATCAACCCGATTTAATGTCAAAGTCATGGTTGGCACCACCCTTCTAGATTGGCACCACCCTTCTAGATGGGCGGTGCCAAACCATTAATATTTTCAACACGGCCCGTCATTTTTTGTGGTGGTGAAATGCTTGAAGAAGAAGAAAAAAACAAACGACTCAAATTGTAGTCTAAGAAGGTGCCACTCAAGGAAAGAAAAAGGAAACTTTGACAAGAAAAATCAAAGGCGGTTAAAAATAATAATAACATTTTAATAGTCAAAATTTGGCTATAAAAAGGGAGCTCTCCATTTCGTTTTTCCATTCAATTTTTTGTGAGAGAGAAAGCAGAGAGCTTGAGTAATTTTAAGATATTAAAATTATAAAGTTCTTGTGAGTCTAGTGAGTGAGAGATTGGGTGTATTGGGTTTTGGGTAGTGAACCAAAATATTACAATACTTGTAATCTGTATATCAGTAGTGAAATATTTTCCTTCTGTCTTTGCCTGTGGACGTAGGCTAAAAGCCGAACCACGTAATTTTCCGTTGTCCTCTTTTATGCTTGTTATTTATTTTCTTCTAATTTCATTTTAGTTGTGACCCTACTTCATCCATCAATTTCCTAACAGTGGTATTAGACCTATTGGTTGTATTTTTTGGAGTCAGTGGCACTATTCACGTATACAGTATTGTTCACGTATACGATACTATTCACGTATACGGTACTATTCACGTATACAGTGGGAGCCAATCTTAGCAAAGTTAGTTTGTGGTGAAAAGCGATGGCGGCAAAATACGAAATTGAGAAGTTCAACGAAAATAATTTTTTGTTGTGGAAAATAAAGATAAAAGTTGTATTGAGGAAAAATAAGTGCTTGGCAACAATTGGAGAAAGGTCCATAGAAATAACTGATGACAAGTGGAACAGATAGATGGCAACACCATTTTTTATCTACACTTAGCACTTGCGGATGAAGTATTATCCACTGTGGCAGAGAAAAAGACAGCAAATGAAATATAAGATACTCTCACAAAATTGTACGAGGCGAAATCGCTACACAACAAGATCTTCTTAAAAATGAGACTCTATACTCTTCGAATAGTAGAATCTACATCGGTGGCCGACCACATCAACACCTTCAAAAACTCTATTTTCACAACTCACAACTCACAACGTTGGTATGATCAACTCATCATCAATCTGATGAACAACAATCCAACGGACAGTCTATTTTTCAACGATGTTGCTGTTAACATATATGTTTCCATAATATTGATTTTGATGATAACAAACAAAGTTAAGAATGATTAATCTTTTAAGCTCAAATTATTTAATATTCTTTTAAATAAATCATTATTTTCACATTATAAATATTTTGTATTTAATGGAAAAATAATTTTATGAAATTGATTGTTTTTATTCTTTTTAAATAAATCATTAGTTTCACATTATAAATGTTTCATTCTTAATGGAAAAATGATTTTATGAAATTGGTTGTTTTTCAAAGTTTATGGTTTAATTGAAAGAATTTTGAAAACTTTGAAATAAACAAGTATTGCTTGAATTTTGGTAAAGGACTTATTTGAAAAGTGTCATAGCATTTTTGGGCTATAACATAATTTCAGAAAGTTTTGGGATTAACAAAGCATTACTTAAAAATTCTGAAATTGGACCTATTTGCAAAGTTTCATGACGTGTTGGGCTATGGTACAGTTTTGTAAAGTTTTGGGGTCAAACTGTAATTTTAGAAAATAATGCACTGTGCAGGTTACTGTAGCAATCACTGTAGCAAACGGCTAACCGTTTATTTAAAAACGGCTAACCGTTTATTTAAAAAGGCTAACCGATAATTTCCAGAAAGCATGTTCTTTAAAGTATTGTTAATATGATGATTCTGGAAACTAACGGTGAACCGTTTATTAAAAACGGTTAACCGATTATTTCCAGTTTGCTAACCTTGAACCGTTTAGTAAGAACGGTTAAACCAAATTTGTTTTGCAGGTCTCTGGAAATTAACGGCGAAAGGGTAAGCCTAAACGGCTAACCGTTTATTTGAAAATTAGCCCAACGGTAACTTTGACCGACCGAAACGGTTAACCGTTTAGGGTTAACGGCGAACCGTTTTCTGTCCGACAGTCTATAACGGCTAGTTTTTCAGCTCCAACTATAAATAAGCTCAATCCAATTCAAACAAGGAGAATTCCAACGATCATCATTGAGCAAAATATAGAGAATACAACTTTCGTTGAGCTTTAAATCTTTGTATTCATCTCATTCATTCACACATTGAGCTTTCACTTGTGATCAAACACATTGTGTGAGAGAGATTCATTTGTAATCTTTTTTGTAAAATCAAGTTAAAAGATTGTAAGTGTTGGGATACAATTGGGTTAAGAGATTGGGGATAATCTCTTGTTGTAAAGGTCCATTGACACCTTGGAAGTCAATTATAAGCGTTTGAAGCCTTGGGAGGCTAGCTTAGTGAAATCCTCAAGCCCGGTGTGCTTGGAGGCGTGGACGTAGGCGGGGATTGCCGAACCACGTAAAAATCCTTGAGTTTGCTTTCTCTTCCCTTACTCATTTATTATTGTGCTTTTATTGAATTTATTGTTTTCGAATTTATTAAGGCATTAGATTAAATTGTTGTGTGGTTTGCCTAGGATAATTTTAAAATCTCAATTCACCCCCCCCCCCCTCTTGGGTTGCCTAGTTAGTATTTCAGTTGCAGCCTCCGTATTAAATGAGGAGAGCAGACGGAAAATTAAGGAAGACGGACAAGTAAGTTCGCAACAAGCAGAAGCGCTATTGGTGACGAGAAGGAGATCAATGGAATGTGGCTCTAGTGGGAGTTACAATCATAGTAGATCAAAATCTAGAAGTAAGAAGAATATTAAATGTTACAATTGTGGCAAGAAATGGCACGTCAAGAAAGACTGTTGCAACAACCAGAAGAGAAGAGATGGCAAGGAACCTGAGTCATCCAATGCTTAGGGGTGTGTAGTAAGTACCTCAAATGATAGCGAAATTCTCTACAGCGAGGCAACAACTGTTTCAGAAGGCAGAAAATGGTTGTCTGGCATTTGGCTTATAGACTTAGGAGCTACCTGGCACGTGACCTCTTGGGGAGAATGGTTCCACGCATATGAATCTATCTCAGGAGGATCTGTATATATGGGTGATGATCATGCCTTGGAGATCGCTGGTATTGGTATAGTCAAAATAAAAAAGTTTGATGGTACAATTCGCATAGTTGAGGAGGTACGACATGTCAAAGGTTTGAGGATGAATCTATTATCATTAGGAAAAATGGATAGTCATGGGTACAAAACTCATGTGGAGAATGAAATAATGAAGATTGTTAAAGGCGCGCTTGTATTGATTGAGGCAGAAAAGCTCGGTGCTAATCTATTCATGTTTAAAGGAGAAACACTATAGGAAGCTGATGCGTGTGTTGCATCAAACGGAGAAGAGTCAACGATGATGTGGCATCTCAAACTTGGCCACATGTCGAAACAAGGTTTGAAGATTCTTTCTGAGCGAAAATTGCTTCTAGGGCTCAAATCGGTAAACTTACTATTTTGCGAGCATTGTGTTACAAGAAAGCAGTAAAGATTAAAATTCAGTAGATCTATTGCTAGAAGTAAATGCATTCTAGACTTGGTTTACTTTGATGTTTGGGAATCACCAGAAATATCTATGGGAGGTGCAAAGTACATGATGACTTTCATTGATGATTATTCCAAGAGATATTAAGCGTACCCAATTAAGAAAAAATCATATGTGTTTCCAGTGTTTAAACAGTACAAAGTGGGGGTTGAACTTGAATCCGGAAAAATGATCAAGTGCTTGAGGACAGATAGCGGCGGAGAGTATACAAATGGTGAGTTTATTGCTTGCTGTAAGTAAGGAGATATTCAGAGGCAATTCACGATGACATATACTCCTCAACAAAATGGGGTGGTAGAGTGGATGAACAGAACTCTTACAGAAAATATAAGAGCTATGTTGAGAATTGTTGGTCTACTTAACTCATTCTAGGCAGAAGCAGCCAAAACTGCTTGTTATATAGTAAATCGGTCACCATCCACGGTAATTGAATTGAAGACACCGATGGAGATATAGATTGAAAAGCCAACTGATTACTCCTACCTACATGCATTTGGATATCTTGTGTACATAATGTACAATACCCAAAAACGAACAAAGTTAGATCCAAAATTTAGGAGGTGTATCTTCTTAGGGTATGTTGATGGAGTAAATGGGTATCGTCTGTAGGACCCCACTGCCCACAAGATTGTCATCAGCAGAGATGTTATCTTTGTAGAAGATCAATTGTAAAGAAGAGATGAGGATGATAGCACTGTAAAAGAAAAGTTAGAAACTGTACCAATATATGTGAAAAATAATCCGAAAAAAGAATATTCAATTCTTCTGAAGTAGTACCAAAGCACGAGGAACAAGAACCAGTAGAGTTTGAGGCTCCAGAAGTTCGTCGATCAACTCGTGAGAGACAACCACCAGCGTGGCACTCGGAGTATGTCACAGAGATCAATGTTGTATATTGTCTTCTAACAAAAAATGGAGAGCCATCAACTTTCCATGAAGCTTTAAACAGCTCAGAGGTTACTTTGTGAATGACAATAATACAGGAAGAAATTGAAACTTTACACAAGAATAAGACATGGAAATTTGTACTACTACCACACGGAAGAAAAGCCATTAGAAACAAATGGGTCTATAAGATCAAACGTGATGGCAATGACCAAGTGGAGCGGTATCGTGCAAAATTGGTGGTGAAAAGATATGCTTAAAAAGAAAGTATTGACTTTAACGAGATATTTTCTCCAGTGGTTCGACTTACAACAATAAGAGTAGTCTTGACAATGTGTGTTACATTTGACCTACATTTAGAACAGTTTAGATGTGAAAACTGCATTTCTTCACGGAGAACTTAAAAAAGAAATTTATATGCTCCAAATAAAATTTTTTGCTGAAATAGGAAAGGAGAAATTGGTTTGCAAGTTGAAAAAAATCTTTATACGGTCTCAAACAGGTGCCGGGGTGCTAGTATAAGAGATTTGATTCCTTCATCATGAGTCTTGGATACACCAGATTCAGTTCAGACCATTGTGCATATTACAAGAGGTTTGAAGATAATGATCTCATCATTTTTGTTGTTGTACGTAGGTGACATGTTAGTAGCAGGCCCCAACAAAGATTGAGTCTAAGAATTGAAGCCACAATTATCTAGAAAGTTTGAAATGAAGAAAAATCAAAGGCAGGTAAAAATAATAAAAATAATATTTTAATAGCCAAATTTTGGCTATAAAAATGGATCTGTTTGCCTATTTACACGACTGACGTCGTGTAATTGATAGTTTACATGACAATAGTTGTGTAACTTGTTAAAATACACAACTATAGTTCTGTAAATAGTCAGATGATATATTTAATAAAAAAAATTGTAATCTTTGTACTAACAGAATACTAGGTGTCATAACAGCTACTATATCTTTCAAACTTGCATGATTGTTGTCGTGTAAATTCATACATACATGATAGAAGTCGAGCAAGTTGCAAAAATACATGACTTAGTAAATAATCGGAGGAGATATTTCTTCTTAAAAAAATGTTGGGATCTCATAACAATTGGAATATTTTACATATATACACAATTATAGTATGTAAGTTCATACATACACGATAGTAGTCGTATAACTTATTAACACACACAACTATAGTCTATAGTCCAGTAATAGTAAAAGGATATAAATAGTGAAAAAAAATATTTTTTGCACCAATAGAATGATAAAGTGTCATAATAATTAGAATCTTTTGCACATTTTCACGACTACATTCGTGTAAATCCATACATACACAACTGCTGTCGTGTATGTCGGGTGCATAAATAAATTTTGACAACAACTTCAGGTTTTAACGAATGTAGTTATAAAATCCATCAAATAATAATCATATGATGCAAATGTAATGAAAATATGAGTTGCTTTAGAGTTTATCACAAACCAAACAAAACCCTAAAAATAATATAATGTCAACAAATTGAATAGATAACACAAAATAAAAAAAAAAGTTTCAAATACCTTATTTATGGGATGAATAATGCACCCAACTGCAAATAAAAATCTCAGTGCATTAGCTGTTTGTGAGTGATTTTGAGTGTGGAGTGAGTTTTTGTTGTGTGGAGTTAAAAAGAATGAGAAGTAAAGAGTGTTAGAGGTGAGTTGTGTGTGTTTTATATTTTTTTTAGGAATATTTTAGACAATATAACACATAAAAATATATATCTAGATAATTTTTAAGCATGGAGTATATTTAACTAAATACCCTACTTTTAAGGCATCTTTAATTAAAAACCCCATGTTAAGCAGTTATGTCAACCTCAAAACATCTTTTTTTTCTTCCGTTGATGATGGAAAGGAGCGGTCTGGCTGGCCTCAATTGGCCCCCTGTAAAGCCGACGCTTACTTAACTGGATCGGGCCGGAGCTTTATCCACACCCCTTTTTTAGTTTACTAAATAATCGAGTACCTGTTTGGTATTTAATTGGTATTTTTTAAAAATAAATAATATTTTATAGTTGCTATATTTTAAATTTATATGTGTCTGCTATTATTTTTTATTTTAAAATTGAAAATAATAATGCGTTCACTAAATACAATTGAGAAAGATAAAAATAACAAATATATACATTCAGTAATACTATTTTCAAAAACAATTTTTACTAAACATTTAAGTCATATTTATAGTTAAAAAATAGTTGATTATATTATCAACAACGACAATGACGAAGCAGTAGCATCAGCAAAGACGGAGCAGCAACAACAAGAACAAAGACGAGAATGTGTAAAACATGAGCCGATTTTGGGCACTAGGAAAGAGCTGTAACGGTGAATTGCTGTTGAAAGACGAGTAACGGTGAACATACCTAAACTTCTTTGTTAGGCTTAATACTAATAAGACTCGATACCAATAGATGATTTACATTGAATATAAAACCGAAACCTAACTCCATTGATTAATTGATTAGTATGCGTGCGTTTAATTAATAAAAACATTAAAAAAAATTATTCAAATTAAATAATTTTAAATATCTTTAGAATTATGGTGTAAAAAGTTTCAGAAGCAAAGACGGTAAGTACGATAACGAATGAGGGAAGCCGTTACAGATGAGCATGATGCCGTGATTGCCATTAACAAACTTTTAGAAGTCATCACTTCTAAAAAAGCATAAACATGGCATTAAATCCTATTGCCATCCCTATACCATGCTAAACTTACAAAGTCGGAATACAAAAACAGTCCTCAAATCCACGCACATTATGTGTCACTCGATATGAAAATAATCGCATCAGGTATCAAAATATTAGGAAAATTTAAGCTATCCATACTTGTTTGGGTAAAAGGCATTACATTCAATTACTCAATTCGCAATGCAAACACAATCAGCTGTCAAACATATAGTCTGAACAAAATCATGAAATAAATGACAATTTCATATCATTATCCAGATGCATAGACCATTCCATAAGTTCTCATCAAGAAACATAGAATTGAACAAACTCAGCAAGAAACCACAACTTGCAAGTCGCACCTATAATTCATGTCAACAATACACACATTACATTTCAGTGCCGATAATTGATAGCAACAAACCATCCAAGTTGAACTCGACAACAATTATATTTTATGCACATGTCAAATGCCTTCAACACACTAAAATTGAAGAACTACAACAAAGCAACAGCATTCTGATTACTCACAAGCAAAGACACTATAGTTCATACCATTCAATAAGAAGCCATAGCAATATCAGATTGACTCCCATTCACAAATAACTTGAGCTGCAAAAGCATAAGAGTGGTATGAGATTTGAAATTCTACCTAAACTAGCTTAACTGCTTGTCTACTCATGCTATTGAACCTTTGCTCCAAAATAACTACTTCTATTTCACCAATTGTATGTGAGATAGATGGAACATAGGGTGATTGAAAACTAATATTTGTTAACTGCAAATACAGGGCAACCTGCATCACAAGTGCTCTGGTAAGTAAGAGTTAGGTAGCTCAGTGATTTTGAGAAATCTAATTAGATCATCAGTTCTGTAAGGCTCAAATGACAGGAACACGGTCCTGATTCCTGAAGCATCAACTTCTGCTCCTGTATAAATTCTTATTTACAGACTCGATATGAAGAATGATTCCAAATCAACACACAATTACGCTCAGATCACAAGACCAACAAAGAAGAGAAAAAAGCACTGCAAGTGCTAATATAATTTTCAGAAGTAAATAAAAATACCACAGGATTCTAATGCATTTGTCAACCATTGAGGCAATGATAATATTTAAAAATCATGACTGCAACTTTTCGTCCTTCTAGCCATAGAAATACTTCTCATGCGATAATGACAACCGAAAAAAGAAAGAAAGAAAAAAGTGACAACGCAACACATGCAGGTAGTGTTAGGCTAAAAATCTTTTTTCATTCAATATTACGAAAGTTCGAAATAAAGAAATTTTGCATACAACATCCAAATAAAATAAACTTACACACAGAGAAGAAACAAGCTGGCATTCTTGACTGTAGAATTTAACAAAATACACTGCACTGCCCACAACATCATCAACACAAATAACCCATAGTCCAACAATCTCAGCATCTCAAGATTGCATGCTTTCAAACATTGAAAATCCTTTCGAACAACTGTTAGATCAACATGCTTTCAAACACAGTAAACCCATTTTCTCCTAGAAATGAAAATATCTAAGGCTATGGTTCTGCTCAACATCCAAACACAGCATGCCCAATATTACTCAACATGTTTACCATCCACCCACTTATATTTGACAGCCAGTCATTTTATTCACTCGCAAATATCACAAGACCTCTATTTCAAACATACCCCCAATAAATCCAAACTTCCAAAACCAAAAATCAATTTCTTTCTTTTTTTTCCACTTTAATAACCAGCGCGTGCGCCTTATTTGGAATCCCACACGCTTAAACCTTGTTAGGCCACGTAAACACGGCAATCAAATTGTTAAGTATACACCCACATTTACTTGTTAGCTAATCTTTATTTAGCTCCTATTCTGACATATACTCAGCCACGATACATTAAAAGACAAGGCAACACAAGAAACAACAAGCTTAAGCATTTATGACCCAAAATTAAAATTACCATAACATCACAATTATCACCACCATAATATTAATAAACATAAAGACAGACAATAACATCATGGCATTAAAGTCACAGTATAATACATTCACAAAGCCAAAAGGATGCAAAGAAAACATCAAACAACAAGAAGACATCTCTAAGCAACACAAAGCCATCATCATCATCATCATCATCATCATAACAACTCTTAAAACATTTATGTAAGAGCAAATAAATAACCACCACCATTCACTTCTTGAGGCTACCTCGAATGCCAGGCTTCGGCTTCGAGCTTTCGGCGTCGACCCTAGCAGCATGAAGATTGACGAGACTAGCTTCATCAAAGGGTAATTTCGGGTGACGAGCGTCGTGATGAATCTGCATAGATTTGATGTCAGGCGCCGTGACTTTGCAGAGAGGGCACTCGTATTTCGCGTGGCCGCCCTTTTCTCGGCCGGTTCGGTCGGCCATACCCGCCTTGCCGCCGCCTCTGTTGGTGGTGGCTGCGTCCACCTTCATCGCTATCTCTTTCGCCGTGTGCTTCTTCGGCTTCGCCTTTCCGGTCATCGTGATCTTTGATGTCGAGGATCCGACGGCTGGGATTCGATAAAGGGTTTGGAGGAGGAGGAGGACGATGAGAAAAGAGAGAGAAAAAAAAAACCCTACAAACTAAAGACTTGTGTCATACAATGTGATTGCTTCGTTATATATATTTACCGTAAGCGCACTCTCTAAATCCATATTATTTTTATAAAATTCAAATAAAGCGGACAATCAGATAATTAATTAATTAAAATTCTTTTTATACTTAAGCTTCTTACTATATTCAACCATTAAAATTGTTTTAAAATAAATTAATTGGATCACTCTCTCAGATGAAAGTACTAAAATATTTATAAAATTTTTTGTTTCATAACAAAATTCAAAATTTTTAAATGATTTATTGATACTATTTTATTATTATAAATTATTGTGATACATTAATGTTATAATAATAAAATGATCCAATTAGACTTGTCTTAAAACAATCTTACTAATGTTTTGGCTCCTGTCTCTTTCCCCCTGTTCATTTCTCTTTTCTCCCTCCTGCTTGTACAAAAGCCTCCTTTATTTCTTTTCTTTTTTTCCCTTTGTGTTATTTGTTTCTTTATCCACTCAAATCTTTATAATTGTGGTGGTTCATTTGTCCAATCAAACAAGCAATCTTTAGTTGCACAGGTATCCCTTTTTTTTTTTCAGAATTGTGGTGGTTCTATATATCTTATTCTGTTTTTGTGTGACATTGTATAATTTTCTTAGATCAGAGATTAAAATCCAGAGATTTCATGCTATAATTTGTGAATGTTTACAGAAAAACGATCTAGATATCAATTATAATCACCAAATTCATTAAAAAGAGGAATCTATGAAAGAGCCAAGGGGATAACATGTAGAAATTAAATCACATATGTTTACGAAAAATTGTTGGAAGAGATATTATTTATACGGTTTAGTTATGGTGGAGCTGCTCTACCTTAGAGTACTGCTAATAACCACATAATCATAATAATAATTTGTTGTTTACTATTTATTACTTTGATCGTGCGGTTATAAGACAATAGTTTACGGTTGAGCATCTTACTTATAAAATTGCCTTTATTGGTTGTTGCAATAGCTGTCATCTTGATCTTCAATGTGAAAATACAATGGATTGACCAATTAGCTATTGTAATAGATTGTTTGTAAACAAATCTTGTATTTTTACGTATGTTATTACACCTAAGTTTGATGTTATGAACTGAAATTTTAATGTGTTCCAAAAATGAAAAATCTTAGTGGTCAAGTATGCTCAAGATACCCAAGTCACAATAAATAAAATAAAATAAAGAAAGATTTAATTGATTAATTTTCTAAACTTCAATTTTTGAATTTATAATTATTTTTAAATAGTATTGACGGTTAATTTTGGGACTTATGATGGAGTGCCACATGTCTAAAAAAACAAAACAAAGACTTAAGAACCCTCTTTCTTGGGGAGAACCCATTAAATTTACCGTTTGAGGGCTTGGAGCCCTAGGGATGTAGAGAATACCCAAGGGAACACCAAATGGGAAATGAAGGAAAATGGAGACCACAGCTGACCTAGGCAATTCTAGGTTTCAAGATTTTTCTTTTCCCTCTCCCAGTTACCTCTTAGCCTTGGTGTGACAAGACCTCTACATTTGTGACAACCCATTCCATGAGCTAATAGGCTTTGCTCCAATTAATCAACTTTCTCTCTAAGCAAGTCAAATGGTTCTCTGTCAATGAAAGGGACATCACCTCAACCAGTGGTCCCAAGGAGATCAATATGTGTGAACAACCCCCAAGAATCAAAGAACACCTAATTTCTCTAAGGTACTTGAGATCTAAAAAAGGCCTACCATTTGTAACGTATTCTTAATCCCAAACAAACTCAAGAACCCACCAATTAAAAAAATACACATGTGCAACCATGAGAATATCGTAAGGCTCCAACTTTTGTGTAAGACAAATATATCATCATGCCCTACTTGAGGAGGAGCTAGACCAATAAATCTTTCCCATATGGATTCAAAGACGCCATTGAAAGTATCTTCTTCTTGATAACTCATCTTCTTTATATCATTGCTCTTTAGTCACCCTTCATTCTCAAACCAACTTAACTTGACTGTCGGAGTACTGTTGCCAGCCGCCTCGGCGCAGACTTGTAACAATGTTTTCTTTTTGTAGGTCCTTAAAACACCTAGCCCATCATAAGTGTCTTGCGAAGAAATTTTTATATTATTCTTTAATTGTCCTAGTAGACCAATCTTCTCTTATGTTTTAGCTAGTAAAAAATGGACTACAACAAGAAGCAAGGTAGCGATAGATATATCCCTTGTCTATGTTGGCAATATTGTTATCGCTAGAGCTGATCAAGAAGAAATTATGCGACTAAAAGATTATCTTGCAAGAAAATTTGAGATTAGAGACTTGGGACAACTTGGATACTTCCTAGGGATTGAGCCATTACGGTGGCTAGTCTGGAGATTGAGCCATTGAGGTGGCTGGATAAAAATATGGTCTTATTATTTCTCAAAGAAAGTATATTAAAGAATTGCTTAAAAATCTCGTATGTATCATCAAGCTCTAACCAGTTAGCCCGACATTCTCACTAAAAGTCTACCGAGTCAAGCTTTCTTCCTAATAACAAGCAGGCGAAGGGAATGCAAGATAATTTTATGTACCAACTTGAGGGGAATTTTGGAATAAGCTTGCTTATACTTTGAAATTTTAAATTACTCTTCTAGTTGATGTCTTTTATGATTGTACATATCAGTGATCTAATTAGGTTTTTTGCTCTTTAAGTTTTCTCTTTATTATGTTTATAGCCTGCATAAGTATGTTTACTTTTATTATTTCAATAAAAGTGGACAATAATTCTCTTATAAAAAACAATTTGATTTTCAAATAATCAGATTTTTCTTAAAAGCAACGTTGAGAAGCTTCTTGAAATCCAATTATTAGAGAATCTAATTAAAGAAATTAAAGGAAATTAAAAGAAAAAACGCCATCAGTATTTTGTTTTGTCACCAGCAACGGGAATTGACTTTTTTTTTTTTTATAGAAGGAATTGACTTTATGTTGACACAACCCATATTGATATTACAAATTTTATGATTAATTTAAATGAGTGGGGGTTTATAGGAGATTCTAGAGTAAATTAGAGGTAATACGCCTAATAAATGCTTGTATATTATGTATGCATTTATTTTAAAAAATCACTATTTAATTGTAATTATATCTAATTGAACTACACATTTCATATATGCATTAATTGGATATAGTTACTTTAACATACTCTAAAATTTATAGTCTTCTCTCATTCTTGTGGTGTGTCCAACTCTTACATTCCTATTTTGATGGCAACGATACCACACTGGTATAGATCACAAAATTGTTTACTATTTAGTATTAATGTAGGGTTAGTTTCCATCACTGAGATGATGATTGTTTTGTTAGCGACAGGATAGTTATCGAAAGTTTAATGTTTATTAAAATTTCATTTAATTGAAAATCTACTCTTTTTATTATAGTGAGTAAATAAATTTAATAGCTACTTAATTAGTATTTAATATTAATTTTTTTTGAAACACGAATAGAAAAAAAATGCTATTTTTATTGGTAATCATTGTTAATAATATATAAAATACAATGAAACAGAAATTAAAAATATTTTTTTATAAAATAATTTGCTTTGTTTCATGACTTTATTAATATTTTAATATGAATTTTTTATAACATAAAAATCTTAATATCCCTTCTAGTAACTCTTTTTAACTTCCCATAACTTCCAATATCTCATAAGAAGTCTATTTTCCATTCTTTTATTATTCATTTACTTCATGTTATGCTTATATAACTATAAAAAGCAAGCCATTATTTCGTACAAACATGAAACGACCAAAATCATTCTATCATTTATTGTACATCTCATCTTTACTCTTTCTCATTTCTTTACTTACTAATTGCTTTCCTAACAACATTTTTTATCCCCACCAGCAGCCCTTTATTTCTCCAAAACTCCCATTACTTTATAAGAATTTATGCTCCATAATCTATCCATTTATTATTCAGTTACATCGTATTGACATTATATAACTATAAAAAGAGAGTTAACTTGTGCTTCATTATCTATCCATTTGTTATTCATTTACACCATGTCGGGATTATACAATCATAAAAAAAAAGTTCATCTTTTTATTTTCTACAATATTAGAGTTGGCAAAAAGTCTGGACTCGTTCAGACCTGCGGGTTTTAGGCTAGGTCTACAGCGAATGAGTTTAGTCATGGATTGAAAATTTAAAAACCCACAGTGAATGAACCTAGATATGGGCTCATGAGAATAATCCGTACTTGACCCCTTTAAATTTTATAAATAAAATTTTTTTATTTTATATATTATAGGCTTTATATTTTATAAATTTATATTTTGCATATTTGATTATTAGTATATTATATATTGTATAATTAATTAATCATATTTAATTTAAGTGTTTCTTTTTTTCCTATTTTAAAATTTATTAACAATTCATTTTAAAAATTTTAGCTAAGCCTGTGCGTTTTAGGCCCAAGCTCGACCCATCAGGTATGGATGGGCTTTTGGAGGGCTTTGGCTTACTGTCAATAACTTGGGCCTGGGCCTATGCTTAAAAAAGTCCGGTCCAAGTTCTTAATTTGCCATCCCTACTTAATATGAATAAAATCAAGGGTTATTGTCAGTTTTCCCTTAGTTAAAATTAATATATAAAAAATTATCTTACTATTGTCATAGTAACCAATAATTCCTTGAGAGTATAATTTTGCAGTATTACTTTTTTAAATATATTTTTATTCATACTTATTATAAATTAAATAATTCATGTCAATGGAATTTAAAATAAAAATTTAAGAACTAAAAATAAGAAAATATATATTTTGATTTAATAAAAAATCAATAATAAGATATTTTTCTTAGAATTTTTGTTACTTTTTAAGTATTTTTCTAATAATAAATATATATTCTATATTACCAAGATAAATTATCAATCAAATGACCCATTTACACATCTTTCTTTTAAATTTTTCGTACCACATAGGGATAATAAAAAAATAAAAAAGTTTGGGCCAATCTAGCTCTCAAAGGGCCCAGACTAGGCCTGCAAGCTTTAAGCCCAGCCAACTTCTCGAGGTCTTGGCATAGGTTAAAACTTTTAAAATCCATTATGAATGGGCTAGTTAGCCTGAGCTTTATAATTCATAAATTAAAAAAATTAAAATCAAAATCAAATTGAAAAAAAAAGCCAAATTTAACAAATGTCCATGCCTGGTCCCTGCAATGGGCCAGGGATACTCATGGTTGCGGGTGTGTGTCGTCTGCGATTATTATTATTATTATTCTAGATTTTGCCCACAGATTAATTCAGTCTTTTAAAATAATCGTTATTAGTAACAACTTGGAAAAATGTTAATTATTAATTATATCATTGATACGTCGCGGAGGTCGTCAAGGATTCCAAAGCCTAGCAACAAGTATGCTGGGTACGTTTGAATTATGCATGGATGCTTGGAAGTCGAACGGTCACATGACTCAAGACTCATGCATACGTTACATGCAACATGCAGCACGATTGGAAAATGGTCGTTGGAGCAGTCTACATGGATCATAGGTTGATTCGGTCAACATTGGATCACTTGCTGATTTAATGGAGATTTATTATTTGGTTTAATTCATATTCGGTTGTTTTGTTAAGCTAAAAGAATAAGTCAAGTTGTTAGCTTAGTACCTGCCTACAATCTCGAGTGATAGTTAGATTGTTTGGCTAAGTTGTTTCAAGTATAAATAAGCTCCAACAGACTTGAATAAGGGCATTGACTATTATCCAAAAACTCAAATATCTTGTGGTCTTATTTCTCACCCTAAGTAGAAATATATCACTTACGCTTTGACTGGGACCGCTATCAGTGGTATCAGAGCGAAGTTACTATGTCAACCAACAAGGAACGCATAGAGCGTGTGGAAGTTGAGATCGGAAGCTTGCAAGATGGAATGAAGCGTATGGAACTAGGGCTTACTGACAGATTGCACCGCCTAGAAGAAACAATGAGCAAACTGGTAAATTCACTTTCAACTTCAAAAGGGACGCCAAGTCACAACAATTTTGATCACGCCAGATCCTCACAGCCTAGCCATGGAGATAGTGAAGGGAGCCACCATCAGCTAGCATCAAGACTTACCAAACTGGAGTGTCCATGATATTCCAGTGATGACCCAACGGAGTGGTATAATAGGATCATGCAATTTTTCGAGTACCAGGAAGCAACCAACGAACAGAAAGTCTCCTTAGCTTCTTTTCACCTAGAAGGAGAGGCCAACCAATGGTGGCAGTGGATGCGACGAACTTATCAAGAAGAGGAAATGACAGTAACGTGGGAAATTTTTGTGGAGGAGCTTTGGGCACGGTTTGGCCCTACTGAGTGCGAAGATTATGATGAGGCGTTGTCCAGGGTTAAGCAGACAGGGTCACTACGTGATTATCAGAGGGAATTCGAAAGACTTGGGAACCGGGTACGAGGCTGGACGCAAAAGGCCTTGGTCGGGAACTTTATGGGAGGATTGAAGCCGGAAATCTCAAAGGAAATTCGGATGTTTCGGCCCAAAACTTTAAAAAAAGCTATAAGCCTTGCACTTATGAAGGATGATCAATTGACGCAACAAAGGAAGTTGCTGTGACCACAGTACCTCAACCGTACACCACTAGCACCAACAAACAATACCCGCGCCCAACCAACGAGACCCATCAAACGGCTGACTTGGGACGAAATGCAGCGGCGTCGAGCAATGGGACTTTGCTTCAATTGCAATGATCGATTTACAGCAGATCATAAGTGCACCCAACCTCAGTTATTGCTCCTTGAAAGTGAGACAATGAATGATGAAACTACATATGAGGGAATTCCTGAATTTTTATGCACAGAACCTGACACTAGAGAGCCAACCGATCCAAAAATCACTTTCTATGCCCTCACTGGATGGGCAACCCTAAGAACCATGCGGGTCACGGTAAAGGTAGGACCATATGAGATTATGGTTCTGATCAATAACGGTTCAACTCATAATTTCATCAGCTCGCGAATGGCCAACATGTTACGACTGCCAATCATTCCCACAACAGGATTTTCGGTGCGAGTGGCAAACGGAGAAACGCTATCATGCAAGGGAAAATTCGAACAGGTTAAGGTATTATTATAAGAAGTTCCATTCACTTTGACTCTTTATTCACTTTCAATTACAGGGCTGGATATGGTGATGGGAGTCCAGTGGCTTGAGATGCTAGGCTCAGTGGTTTGCAACTGGAAACAACTTACCATGGATTTCACTTGGGAGAACAAAAGTTGCCGGTTACAAGGCATCGGGCCTCAATCAATCCAAACAGCATCCTTGACCGAAATTACCAAAGAGCTGAGACAAGGGCAGTTCGGTTTTGCCATTTGTTTCCATGTGAATGTAGAAGACTCTCTCAACACAACAACTCTAGATATGCAAGACTTGTTAAAGGAATACAACACTTTATTTCAAGAGCCAACAAAACTGCCACCTAGACGAGACATCGACCATAACATCACATTGAAAGAGGGAACTGAGCCAGTCAACGTACGGCCATACCGCTACGCCTATTTCCAGAAAGCCGAAATTGAAAAACAAGTCCAGGAGATGCTGAATTCGGGACTCATTCGGCCTAGTACCAGCCCTTTTTCATCACCAGTACTAGTTGTCAAAAAAAAAATGGAAGTTGGCGATTTTGCACCGACTATCGGTCTCTCAATAATGCCATTGTTAAAGACTGATTTCCAATCCCTACAGTCGATGACATGTTGGACGAGTTACATGGAGCAGCGTACTTCACTAAACTGGACCTAAGGGCCGGATACCATCAGGTACGTGTAAACTCAGCCGACATACACAAAACGGCTTTCCGCACACACAACGGACATTACGAATACTTAGTAATGTCGTTTGGCTTATGCAACGCACCATCGACATTCCAGGCCATCATGAACTCTATCTTCCGTCCCTATCTCAGGAAATTTATCCTTGTTTTCTTTGATGATATACTGATATACAACCCCTCTTGGCGTAGCCACCTTACTCATGTTAAGCAGGCAATGGAGGTTCTTAAACAGCATCAATTTTTCCTTAAAGCAAACAAGTGCACTTTTGGCCAACAAGAACTCGAGTACTTTGGCCACATAATTACCAGCCACAGGGTAAAAGTAGATGAGACAAAAATTGCGGCCATGGTCTCCTGGCCTCAACCGAAGAACATCTCAGAGTTGCGGGGATTCCTTGGCCTTACGGGTTACTACAGAAAGTTCGTCCAAGGATATGGAGTTTTAGCTTGACTACTCACGAATCTTCTAAAAAAAAGGCAGTTTGAATGGACTGCAGAAGCGGACAAAGCTTTTATCAATTTAAAAAAGGCAATGACAAGTACACCTACATTAGCCATGCCTAATTTTAATGAAACTTTTGTTATTGTGACAGACGCATTCGGTGATGGCATCGGCGCAATACTCCAGCAACAAAGGGCAGCCCATCGCTTTTATGAGTTGTGGCTTGGGAATCACAAAAAAAATCTTGGTCCACATACGCAAAAGAGATGTTGGTGATTATAGAAGCTATCTGTGTGTGGCGACCTTATCTGCTGGGATGAAAGTTTATCATCCAAACCGATCAATGCAGCCTTAAGTACCTTTTGGAGCAGAAAATTACGACACCCAAACAACAACAATGGCTGGCCAAATTGATGGGGTTTGAATATGAAATCCAATATAGACCCGGCCGTGAGAATGTTGCCGCCGACGCCCTTTCACGACGACCTCACAATTATGCTCTTAACAGTTTATTTGTGGCGCAGGTATCTATTTGGAACGAAATAAAAACGGCTGCCTAAGATGATGATTACATGCAGCAAATTACACATCAAGCCCTGACTCAACCCGCTGACCCTTATTTCATGCGTAACAGGATGATTTTCTTCAAGGGCCAAGTTGTAGTTCCTCTTCGACTCCGTCAATCATTACTTTTTGAAGCCCACGACACTAAGATGGGAGGTCATTCAGGAGTTCTATGTACTTACAAACGTTTGAAACAATAAATTACAGATTTGAACAATTTAGATTTTTCTGTGATAGCGCAAAAGAAAATTTCTATAATTTAAATTTGGACCTTATAAGTATCCACAACTAAAATTTTGTGTGTAATTGAAGGATGAAGAAGAAAATGACCCGTAAATATTTTGTTTTTAATATTAATATTTGTGGTTTATTATAAAATTGTGTTCCTATTATTTTGTGTATTACACTATTAATTTAGTATGTATCAAATAATTATCTTTAATTTAATTATTTTTTCTATTTTATCTTTATTAAAGATTTATATAAAAAATTCATAGAAACCCAGGCCTAATCTAGCCCAATGGAGGCTTGCTTCAAGTCTGATCTGTCTAAATTTGAAAAAACTTTTAAAAGGTTTGAACCTGTCACCAATAATATAAAGATGGGCATAGGTTTGAAAAAGTCAAACCCAAGCCAGTAATTTACTTTTCTAGTATCATGGAGGTTTTTAGATATTATAAAAATTGTAGCCTAATAAGTACCATATATTAATTTTAATAGAGGGAAAATTAGTAATCTCCTAAAATTAATCTATGATCTATTGGGTTTCTTCTTTCCTCTCTCTCCATTCTTTATTTCATGACCGTGTTGCTTGCCAATTGCTCTTCTAAAACTTTGAAATAAATTTGAATTATCTATAATAAAACAAAATAATATAATTTATCCATTTCGGTCATTTCAATTTACATGACTGGATTAATTTTATCAAACAGACAACCTAAAAAACAATTTGATAAGTGATTATGTTATAAACTAAATTAATAAAACATATAACTTAAATTAATCAAACATGAATTATGTACAAATCTAATCCTAATTTAGATTTATTTGGAACGCTAATGCAATCGAACAATAGCCTACATGAGAGTGTTGTATGAAAGTAAATGAGTTGTAAAATACAATTATACAGATGAGATGAGCCAATTTTAAATTTAAAGTTAAAAAGAAAAAATGGGATAGAGAGGGAAAGCGAGGGAAAAAAATCATTTGGTAACTAATTTTAAAATAATAATTATTATTTTTTTAAACATTAACCTCACATAATAAGGAGGCAGGTACAAAGATATTTATCAGTAATTGAAGGGGCTGAGTAAAATTACCCAAAGATCTAATGTTAAAAATTTCACATAGAACATAAAATTTGGGGGGGTGGGGGATTAAGTGTACACAAATCTCTATGTATTGTAGAACAAAACTACAGAATATCGGGAGTAAGCCACAGAACAATGAAATAAAAGAATGTAAATTGATATTTGGACAGAAGCAACTTATAAGCAATTTGAGGATAAAACAATTAATGTAAACTATGGTCAAATGAATTATGTAAAAAAGATGTGTATGAGAAAACCAAAATAAGTAGATTGCTGAAGCTTCGTGCTAAATTGGAGACACTTGAGGCAGCTTCTGTAGATTTTCTTCTCTGTAAAGAAGCCGTCTTTTCTTTGAACCGTATCCTTGATATTGATAGATAATGCTGTATAGGCACTGCCTCAGGCACATGACGTTGAATGTCTCCATAAACTTCAGATCAGTATCCCTGGATTTCAAGCCGGCAAAATGCCGGTACTCCTCAAACACAGAAGACAAGCACCAATTCTGCAATTTTCTCAAGCAACCAACAAGACAACCCGTCCGATGCTGAAGTAAAAGCAAGAGGATAGAACATTAGAAAAATGCTGACATTACAAACGTTGGCTAAACTCATAAAGCTACGAGTTCATTAAAATGCCTTATTAATTGCAATCAAAAGGAGACCTAAAAACCAAATCTCACCAGAATGCATTCAGATGAGATTGTAATGCAAACAAATAAAATATAATAGTATAGTCTGCATTCATAAAGAATATTTGTAGCTTTCTAC
>NW_006262139.1:7756071-7825833 GCF_000493195.1 Citrus x clementina | reverse complement strand
GTGGAATAAAGATAAGATGACAGAAATGCCAGAGAAGCTCATGTTTTTCATTGGACTAATTTCAAAATAAGAAGCACATAAATTCAAACAATTAGTGAACAACAAATGATTAAAATGTTGAATGGAGTCGATTGTAGTTCATGTAATCCATAAGAACAAAATGGCTCCCACCTTGTCCCCTTTAACATAATAGCTGAGAGTTAAATTAGCTTTCTAGATGCATTGCAAGACCTGAAGATGGGTTAATATACTAAAAATGTATCCCATAACAAAATGATAATGACTGCCTAATCGATCCAACAGCATGAAAAAAAGCCAGTCTTATTCAAATAGCAATGACGGCGACATGTGCATTAAATGATAAAATTAAGCAATCACTCAACATACCTTTCCGCGTTTGCAATGGATCAAAACTGGATGATTTCTTACATCTAAAAACACAGACAAAAAAGAATATAATTAAGATATATATTTATATATACATATATAAAAATGAAAAGAAGGGCAAAATTAAAGATTCTCGTAGAATATAGAGCTAACTATCTAGGAAACTATGTCAGTACCAATTAAGATTTTCAGAGCCTCCATGATAGTATCCTTGGGAATTGATACAGGGGGCTCCTGTAGATGCATACAGAAATTATGAAAAAAAAGCGGAAAAATAAATAAATAAATAAATAACAAACAATTCTTCATTAGACAACCCCATCATAAGTTGCCGAATAATATATAAATTTACTTCGAAGCTATTTGCTAATTTCATTCTACACAGGGCTTTGAGAGAAAAGCAAAAACTGTACCGTTTTGCCTTCAATTCCAAAGTGGAAGAGCCGAATGTTCTGAGCAGCAAGAAACTTTAAATTTTCTTCTGGATAAGGCTCTGGACACAAATATCTGCTCAAAATTTGACAAATTTAAATCTTGAGAAAAATATAATTATGAATTATAAAGAAATTAGAAACAATTAATAAAAATAATAATGAAGAGAAAAATTTTACATGATGGATCGAAGATTCAGGGTTTGAAGGAAAGGGAAATTGGAGGATTGAGGAAAGCCGGATCGATAAATGCCTTCTTCAACCATTGAGAAATTCGGCGGCGGCACCAAAACGCCGTCGCTTTGGTTGTCTCCTTCCGTTATTACACACATCGACGCTTCTCGTCTCGTCTCTTCTCTTCTCTTCTCTTCTCTTCTCTTCTGGTCTCTTCTTCTCCTAAAACTCAAATGGAGGATCAAAGAACTAGAATTCAAAGAACTAGAATTCTAGAAAGAAGAGAAAGAGGGAGATTAGGACTCGGAAGCGAGGAGGAGGAGGAAAAACGGCGTCGTTTAAGAAGGGGCACGAGTTTGTTAGGATTCAGATTCCCTGTAGGGTCCGAATCCGTAATTGGGAAGTAGAAAACGAAAAGCCGGTGGTTTTATAACAGAATAAAATTATTTATTTATTTAAAGTAAAAATTATTTATTTATTTGGACTTGACTAGCTTACAGAATCTGTAAGCTACAGACTGCAGCATCAGCCGTTGGATGTAGTTGGATGTGAAGTGAGAAACTAAACAATAGAAAATCGGATGTTGGGATGACGGGAGATGTTTGTTACAGAACCTGTACCATAGAAAGGTCCTATTTATTTATTTTCTAAATAGTAGGCGGCGTAAAAGGAGGGAAAAGGGGAACTGGGGTTGTGTTAGTGGTCTTTTTGGACTTTAGAATTGATTGGTCAATTTTGAGATTATTTAAAGAATTTGAAAAAATTAATTAATCAAATAAATGAATAAATAATTTTTGAAGTAGTCTTTTAGTCGTAGGTTCAAAATTCAAATGTGGACTTGGACTTGTAACTTGTTTTGTTTTCCCATTTTCGAATGTTCCATGAATCCTTCTGATTCCGACACGTGTTGCTTTCTCAATCTCTTCCCTTCCTTCGCTTTTCCTTTCTGACAATATATCAACCATAATTACGTTAGAGTACCTATGGTTTCACGTTCCCTCAAATTAGGATAAATTTAATTCATTTGTATCAGATTGATACAATCTCCTCCTCCTTGTCAATCTTGGTCACTAGAGATTTTCAAGTTAGGTTAATAGTTTAGGTTTATTTCACCAGATTTCCCAACCACATTTTTAAAGATGGGGATATTTCTACCCCATTATTTGTGTAAACATACCCCATTTTCAAAGTATAAAAAAAATAACTTCACATTATTTCTAATAAATATAGATTAATAATAATATTTATATGATTAATTAATTAAATCACTCTTATATTTCTTTTACTTAGGTTTTTTACCCCTTTTTTTTACTATCAGAGTTGTTTTAATATAAGTTTTATTTAATTATTTTACCTTTATGAAATAAAATGACCTAATTACTTGAAGGATTATGTATTCTTTTATCCAATTCTTTAGGTATTTAATTTTGTGACTTACAATTTAACTTTTTAAATGAAGCCTAATAATTTTCATTCAATAACATAAATTTGACATGTTGATAATTTACAAGAGTATTGTCTTATAAAGGCAATATGTTAGTTTAATTAAAGGTTAGTAATCATACTAATAAAGTGGCATTGGCTAATTAGAAACAATGAATTTTGTATAATATGAAGTTTTTGTATTTATTTTCTAGAGGTGGATGGATTTATAGAATTTATGGGGTAGAAATATCACCACCCCATGTTTAATTGGTATTAATTAAAAAAAATATCGAATAGAAAATTTAAGTTAGAAGTTGTTAATTTTATCTCAAATCTATTCTCATTTCTTATGCTCTGTTCCATCTCATTCTAGTCATAGAGCCTATGGTTACTTTAGTCTAATTAGGTCTACGAAAAAAAGATTTAATTTTATAATTGAATTTTCAAAGAAACCGCTTATTAAATCTCTAAATTGTAGTTTATAATATTAAGTTTTGACCATAACAATTTCATTAGAGGAATGGATTTAATACAAATGGATAACTATATTGTTGCATGAGAAATCATAAAAGTTGAGGGATTTAAATGTTATCTCCTTTTTTAGTACACGGATTTAAGTGTTATTGTCTCTTTCTTTTACTGCACGGCAAGGTTGAATTGTAAGTTTATTAGGGTTTAGAATTACTCGTAAAATGTAACCAGTTTCAGTTAACAAGATGATGGCATACGTCTGAAGGAAAAATTGTTTTGACCCATTTGCTTTTAAATTGTAAAATCAAACTTTTTTACAATTTTTGTAATGCTTTGCCATTATTTTTCCAATGGCTGTGGAATTAAGGCTTAGGCCGTGGAATTTTCTGTGTATCATTATGGTTTATGATGGTTTTATGAATTGGGTTTGATTGGGCATTATGAATTACTGTTTAAAGTGTTTGTGAATTGGCTATTAATGAATTAGGGTTTAGGATATTTATAAATTTGGGTTACAATCTTGTAAATCAAAACTATAAAATCCGATTCCTTTAGGCCATCTTCGGTTGTAGGAAAGGAGGAGAGAGGAGAGGAGAAAAGAGGAAAAGAGGAAAAGAGAAAAAGAGGAAAAGAGAGGAGGAAGAAGGAAATGATAAGAAAAAAGTAGAGAGTTTAATTTCCTTTATTCAGTTTAAAATAAAATTAGTAGAGGAAAGGAATTTTATAATTTTTCGTTCGAATAAATTTACCCTTGTATTAGATTTTTAATATTTATTATTAAATTAATTATAAAACTACAGATATGTTTAACTATTTTAAAATTAACCTCAAAGTTAATGTTTCATTCTCAATGTCCTAACTACATTTATAGTGTTTTTGCTTATTATCGTCAAAAATGTTTTTACCAATTATTATCCAAATGCTTTCATCAAATGTATTTTGTTTTCAAAATAAGAAACATTAATATTATTTCAAAAATAGCTCATAATATTATTACAAAAATAGTAAATTTCAAATGCTCAAATGAAATAATAAAAGATATTTAATCAAATTTCAAATTCCAAACTCTTCTGAATCTTCATTTCTTCTCCGTCTTCTTGATGAGTTGTTTGAAATTTTTGGACGCTTTTGTGAAGCAAGTGAGAAAGACAGAATATCATCAACATCATCTCTCACATTCTCAACATTCAAATTCTCTCATTGAGCTTCATTGTTCGTTTTTGTCATCTTAAGTTCCTCCAACATATTTGTAGGAGCTTCAGCATTTTTTTTCCAATTGTATAGTCTTTACCATAAATCATACATAAGTGCTCATAATATGGGAAAACTTTATTCTTGAAGTTTGTTGTTCTTTATGACTTTATAACAAAAGATAAAATAGTGGAAAACAACAATAATAAACATCAGAACTAGCAAGTATAACATTAGCAATCAATGAGTAAAAAGTGAAAAACAGCGAGTTAAAACAATAATAGCAACAACAACAATAAGTCAAACAGTAGTAACCAGCAAGTATAACATCAGTTTAATTATAGACTTATAATATTAAGCAAGCTTAATTGCATTTAATTAAGTAAAATAGTTGTAAAAATAGCAAGAACAAGAAGTAAATATTAAAAATAATAGTAACCAGCAAGTAAAACAACAAGTAAAACATAAGTAAATAGAAAAAAAACAAAAAATAACAGCAAATGGCAAGTGAAACAATGGCTGAAACAACAAAAATAGCAAGTGAAACAGCAAAAAAATAGCAAAAATAACAAGTAAAACAACAAAAAAAGCAAAAAAAGTAGTAACCAACAAGTATAACAGTAAAGACAACAAGTAAACAACTAAAAACAGCAAAAAAAGTAGTAACCAACAAGTATAACGGTAAAAACAACAAAACACATAAAAAAAAATAGTAACCAGCAAGTATAACAATAAACATCTCATTTGTGGGTCGGAATTGTATCTTTAAAGTCTTTATGCAAGATTTAATGTGTGGTTTTGCTTTTGTACCACATCCAAGCAGTTTTGTTTCCAAAGTAGTCTCAAGAGTTTTCATGTAGCCACTTTTAAAGTTATTGTCAGCATAAATTTCCCATCATGATACAAGTCTAAAAGAGACTCCACGAGCTTAATATTTTCTTCTGAGGTCCAAAATCTTGACTTTGGAGGTTGTGATGCTATTTAAATATTAAAACAAAAACTAAACAATAAAAATATAGTCAATTAGGTGCAAAACAACATCAAACAAAATTTTTAATTTGCATAACCAGAGCATTAAGTAACCAACTTATGCACATGCATAGACATAAAAAAGTCAATACATATACATAAAAATTGCACCAATATCAAACAAAATAAACTCAAATTAAATTACAAGTGGTAATAAAATAAATCATCTGTGTCACATTCAAAATAATATTGTCAATGAAGTTTCAAAAGTTTCAAAAGTCTCAATAGATACTAAAGTACAACAAAATTCTATAAAAATAAAAATGAGTATTACATCCATTTTCCATGTCATCTATCTATTTGTTGTCCACTGATTATACATATGTTGAGCTAAGTTTGCCCTCCATATATTCCACTTTTCCGAAGTTTTGATACTCGATATTGAGCTTCCAAGTGATTCGATCCCAGTTACAGCATCAAATGACTCCTCAAAAGGATTACATGGCATCTCCTCCTAATAAAATTGTGTAACAAGCAACATGCCATGATAATCATATTCTGAGTCTTAATAGGATAAAATGAAGGACTGCCAAGATAAAAGTCACAAAATTTACATTTTCTATTTAAATTAAATGTTTGAAAATCAAACATAAGTTATAAAAAAACAAAGAAGTAAATTTAAAAAATGTCTTTAATTAATAAAATTTCAGACTTTAGATATTTAACAAACAATCTTTACTATATAAAAAGATAAGACTTTTGACTTTTTATCAATTAGTTAATTGTTAACAAAATGTACAAATATAATTTTATCTTTTTGGCTATTAAAACTAATTAGGGGTGTGCATTTTGGTTTTCAATTCATTTTTTATGATTATTGGCTTAGGTTGCAACCTATTTGGGTTTAAGATTTCATCCCAAATTAGTTGAAATATTATTTAAGATTGGCTTGGCTCGATTTCATATTCACTTCGATTTGGGTCGGGTCCATTGTTCGGTTTGATTTCGGGTTGTTAATTCGATTCGGTTTAGTTATGCTGATTTCAGAGAGAAGAGATAAGACTGTAGTATCTTGGGGACTTATGAGGTTGTCAATGGCTCTACCGTGGTGGGCTGTGTTGTCGTGCCAATGTGGAGCGGGTGGCTATAGCTGATGGCTTCAGACGTGATAGATAGGAGAGATGAGTTATAGTTTATTGATTATTTTGTGACTTTGGGGAATTGAGAGAGGAGAGATGAGTTACAATTAGTTAATTCTTTTGTGACTTTGGGAAATCAGGATTGATATTGATCAAGTTTGGTTGTTTGGGGATTTTTTTTAATGTAAGCTTTCTTTTTTAAATTATAACCTGATCTGTTTGCAATTTGGTTTCCATTAACCCGAACCGAATTGCAAAACCGATCGAGTTTGTAAGTGTAGATAGTTTAGTTTTAAGGGTTAACTCTAACCGAACCAAAAATTGAATAAAAATTCAGGTTCGGTTCTGTTTGAGTCAACCAAAACTGAACACCCATCCCTAAAACTAACAAAGTGTTAATGGTTGTTGAGGGATAAATTAAAAATTTCATACTTCTGAGAGTAACATCATTCTAACTAGTGGAAATTGATGTTTACCCTTTATTTTTTTTATACAACTAATCATATTGTAATACCACATCAATTTGTACAAAAATATTTTGTACAAGCATTTGTAGATATAACATTACTCCAAAAATAATGCTTATTGGCCCTTCAACAAAAGTAAAGAATATAAAAACATGTATTTTTTAGCTAGGTGATGATGTTTGTAGTGGTGTACAAACAAACAACTGCGTGTTGCAAAGCATATCTCCTCTATTAAATAACTCATCAAATAATAATATAAAAGGCTGAAATATTGTTTATTTTGGTTGGAGATTATTAAAGCATTCAATATAATTGTGACAAATATTTTTAAATTTATCATTTGTTTATCCTATTTATTACAAAATTTAATAATTTTAAGGTTAAAGGATGTGTAAAAAGATTTTGTTGCTATAACACCTCCTCTTAACTCTAAGGTGGAGTGTTCAAGTCTTACTAATGAGAAAGTGATTTCTTATAGTCAATTATAGCGGGCTTCATATGGATACTTTGGTATGCTAGGTTTTAATGAGCTCTATATGCAAATTATTATTGTAGGACAAGTCTTCACATGCACGAAAGGAAATGAACTATCATAATAATATTTTTTGGTGCAAGTGAAAGTGCAGAAGAAATTTTATTTTAGAATAGAGTTTGTTGCTGGAAAATTGCTTTAACTCTATTACTTAACTTTTCTCTGGTACTTTTTGAGTAAAATTAGAGTTCATGTTTATATGTGATATACAAAATTCTAGAGATTAAGTTAATCACGTTTTAGATTTCCCAAGCCACATTGCAACCATAAATTCTGCCCTCTAATTCATGTTGAAAACAAGCCATAAAACCCTTCAAACTTCTTGCTTAATTTACTATATTACTAATTAATTACATCTCAACACCTCCTCTTAATTGGTAATCTTCAGTAGCTTCTTAAATTTTTAAACTTCTCAATGATGATTGCTTGGTCAGAAAATCTGCTGCCTGTTCATTAATGTTATAAACTCCATGTTAACTTCTCTTTTGCTCACTAAGTCACAGATGTAATGACAACACAGCTCAATGTGCTTAGACTTAGCATGAAAAACAAGGTTCTTTGTCATAGCAAATGGCTGACATGTTGTCACAATAAATTGTTGTTGCGGCTTCTTAATCAAACAACTTTACAAGTTAATCTAATTGATGCAATGTACTCTGCCTCAACTGAGGATAAAGCTACTAACTTCTGCTTCCTTGAGCTTCATAAAATTACATTTGTATCAAGAAAAAATAAATAACCTAATGTGCTTTTTTTATTATCAAGTGAATCAGCTCAGTCATTGTCAGTAAAACCAACAAGCTTGCAATTGTCTTATTTTTTTATATATGATCTCCTACTTTTTTGTACCTCGAAGAAGATACCTTAAAATTCTCTTTGCTGCAATATAACAGGACTTCCTTGAGTTATTCATAAATCTAGAAAGAACATTGAATGCATAATGTCAAGTCTTGAGTTGGTGAGATAAATCAACGAACCAACCAAGCTTTTGCCTTTTCTTCTTTTTTGTCATTTTAAAGCTTTTAAGGTTTCACATAAGACTAGGTGTTGGTTTGCATTTGAACATGTAGAATTTCTTCAACAAATCTTCTATGTATTTTTCTTGACAAAAAAAAAAAAAGATTTTTTTCCTTTGGTTTGCTTCACTTGAATACCAAGAAAATACTTCATTAAGCTCAAGTCTTTCAGCTCAAATTCATCCAACATACTTTTTTTTAAACTCTTCCACCAATTTCAAATTATTGCTGCAATAATTAGATCATCAATATAGAAGCAAACAATAAGAAAGTCAATACCTTCCTTTTTAACATAGAGAGAAGGTTCTCTTGAGCTTCTATCAAATCTATTTTTAATAAAGTATCTATCAATTCTACTATTCTATGTTTGAAGGGCTTGTTTGAAGCTATATAAGGCTTTTCGAATTTGATAAACTTTGTTTTCTTTACCTTCCACTTCATATCCTTTGGGATGCTCAACATAGACCTCTTCTTCAATTTCCATCATTCAGAAATGCAGATTTTACGTCTAGCTTAAACATATTCAATTCCATCTGGACTACCAAGGCAAGAACAATTTGAATAGTGTGTGTTCATGCTACGAGAGCAAAAGTTTCTATAAAATCAACTCTAAATCGCTGAGAGTAGCTTTTGTAACAAGCCAAAACTTATACTTTTGAAATGAACCATCTTCATTGTACTTGATTTTGAAGATCTATTTCAGCCTAAATGTTTCTTTTCCTTTTGGAAAATTAACCAGCTATCAAAGTTTTATTTTTCATAATGGTGGCCATTTCCTCATTCATCACATTGATTTAATCTTAATTTCTTGAAGCCTCCTTAAAGTTTTAAGGCTAACAAGAAAATAAAGCAAGTTCACATGACTTAAAATTTCTCTCAATGACTTTATCTTCCTTAGAGGGCTTTCATCATTTGAAGAACCATCTATTGCTGAATTTTGAGAATTTTTTTCTAAATTATTTTACTATGAAGAATCTGGTGGAGATGTAGGAGATTTAAAAAAGTTAACTGCCAAGCTAATGCCTCATTAAATACCACATCTCTAGGAATAACAAGCTTATTTGTTGTGGGAATCAACAATCCATACCCTTTTGACTCGTCACTATAGCCAACAAACAAATATTTTTTATCTTTTTCATTAAACTTCTCTCTATTTTGAGTTGGAATAAGAGCATAATCAATATTCCCAAAAATCTTCAAGTGATCAACAGTTGGCTTTTGGTTATGCCAAGCTTCAAATGAAGTTTTTTCTTTGACAGCTTTTGTAGGAGAACTATTGAGAAAGTACACAACTATATGACATGGCTCTACCCAGAAGTTGTTAGGGATGCCTTTGCTTTTTAACATGCTTCTCGCTATCTCTACAATGATACCATTTTTCTGTTTTGCCACTATGTTTTGTTGTGGACTTCAGCTAGCAGTAAACTACCTTTGAATCCCATTATCCCTACAATAATTCATGAATGGGATGCAGATAAATTAACTATCTTGATCAATTCTCAAGGTCTTTATTTTACATCCACTTTACCTTTCCGCAAGAGCTTTAAATTATAGAAAAGTTGAGAAAGCTTCTAATTTTTCATTCAAAGACTAATTGAAAAGACTTATTTAAGGATGGGGAATTAGGATAGGTGTTAACATATATGTTTCCATAATGTTGATTTTGATGATAACAAACAAGATTAAGAATGATTAATCTTTTAAGCTCAAATTATTTTTTATACTTTTTAAATAAATCATTATTTTCTCATTATAAAGGTTTCATATTTAATGGAAAAATGATTTTATGAAATTGGTTGTTTTCAAGTTTATGGTTTAATTGAAAGAATTTTGAAAACTTTGAAATCAATAAGTATTGCTTGAAATTTTAGAAAATGACTTATTTGAAAAGTTTCATATCATTTTGGACCATATCATAATTTCAGAAAGTTTTGGGAATAGCCAATATTATTTAGAAATTCTGAAATTGGACATATTTGTAAAATGTATAACGTTTTGGGTCCTAGTATAATTATGAAAAGTTTTGGGGCCAAACTATAATTTTAAAAAATAGTTCACTGTAGCAGTTAATGTAGCAAGCGGCTAACCGGATGTGAAAAATCGGTAAGCCGGATGTTGGGCAGAATCTATCCGAATTGAAAGCGACTAACCGGATCCTGACAAACGGTAATCCGGTTGTTGGGCAGTAAGCTTATGGAGCATAAACGGCGATCCGGATTTCATAAGCGGCATACCAGATATTCTGAAATTTAAATTTTTGCTGTAACGGTAACATAAAAGCGGCTAACCGGATTTCATAAACGGTAAGCCAGTTACGACCAAAAAGTGTATAACGGTTAGTTTTTGAGTTCAAACTATATAAACTCAAAACCAATTCATTTTTGAAAACCTAAGCAAGCATAAACAAGTGCACACAACTAATATTGAGTTTCAAATTTGAAAATCATCATAGATTAAATCTTCATTGAGCTATCATTTGTATATCCACTGTTAAAGAGAGTTTCATTGTTGTAATTTTTATTTCTTATCAAATTGTGAGTGTACAAGTGTGAGAAACACTTGGGGAGATAATCTCTTGATTGTAAAGGTTCATTGACACATTGGAAGTCAATTGTAAAAACTTGAAATCTTGGGAGGCTTGGATAGTGAAATCTTCAAGCGGGTGGGCTTAGAGGCGTGGGCATAGGCGGGGATTGCCGAACCACGTAAAAATCGTTGTATTTGTTTTCTCTTTCCTTACTCTTTTAATATTATGCATGATTAAATTTATTGTTTTCAATTTGATTAAGGCAATATATTAAATTGTTGTGTGGTTTTCTTAGCTTAAATTTTAAAATCCCAATTTACCCCCCCTCTTGGGTTGCCTAGTTAGTATTTCAATAGGTACACCAAATAAATCCACATCATCCTTGTATAATTATCAACAAAAAGAATGAAATATTTCCTAATATTGAGAGAGAGAGAGAGAGAGAGAGTCCTTGTAGGACCAAAAATATTAGCATGCACCAACTCCACAGAGCTTTGGCTCTCCACGAAGTTTTAGAAAATGGAAGTCTACTCATTTTTCCATATATACAGCCCTCACAAACTTTTTCATGTCTTCCAACATCAGGTAACCCAATCACTAGTTCTTTTGCTTTAGCAGATTCACCCTTTATAGTTTAAATGACCATATCTGAGACGCGATAAATATGACGAATCTGAATTTTCAGTTTTTAGAGCAACATTCTTATCAAATGCCATAACAATAGGAAAAACATTATTCTTTGACATTTCAATAGTGGCCACTATGCGATTTTAGTTTTATTAATAATTTTAAATTTTTCATCTTCAAAATAAATTGAAAAACCCTTTTAAATTAGGTGCCCTGCACTCAAGAGGTTCTGAGTTAAATTTGGAACATAAAGAACATCCGAAATGAGCTTTTTGCCACATCCTTCTATATAGACAGCAAAAGTGCCTTTTCCCACAGCTTTCTGCATCTTTCCGTCTTTAAGCTTCACTTGCGAATTAAAACTTTGGTCAATGCTAATGAAAATGCCACATTCTCTAGTCACATGGTTACTACAACTATTATCTGAGTACTGCAAATGTTGTTATTCATGTTCAACATCTTTACTTGAATAAAACAAGTAACCTTCATCACTTTTCTTTGTCATATTTGCCTTTTTTTTTATTTTGATACCAGCAATTCCTTTAAGAATGGTTAGGAATGCGACATCTTGCATTTATAACAACAATCTTTTGATTCATGATTAGATCGATTACAAATAATGCATTGAGAATCTAAATTTTGTTGTGAGTTCCCTCTGTCATTTTTTCCACTTGTTGCGTTTTTTGTTCAATTATCTTCGCCTTTTGTCACATTTTCCATTTCTTTGAGACAAGCCTTTGTTCTTCTAGTCTTTCTTGTCGCTTCTATTTTGATTTGGATTATCAGTCTTGGACTGAAAAGCTTGCTCCCTGGGTTGACTTGAAGAAGGATTGATTCTTTGCTCATGAGGCCATAATGATCCTGACAAATCTGAAAAAGTCATCTCAGATAGATCCCTTGATTCTTCAATGGTTGTTGTAGGATCAAACTTTGAATGAAGACTTCTCAACACCTTTTGATTCACCTTCTTGTCTTTAGTTGTGTCCCCACAACCTTTAATCTGGTTCACAATCTCAGTAACTCTGTTGCAAAATCCTGAACTCCTTCATAGTCTTTCATTAATAAATTATAGAACTCTTTCCACAAAGTCTGCAACTTGATAGTGACTGCCTTTTCATGACCTTGAAATTATTCTTATAGAATTTTCCAAGCAATTTTAGCCTTTTTGACACCAAAAACTTTGGAAAAATTTGACTTACTAACACGTTGCTGGATATATCAAAGTGTTGTGGCATTTCTCTATATGTTTTCTTTGTATTGTTGTTGATGTGAGTCCAATCTGAAGAACTCCCATATTTAGATGGTTTAGCCTATCTATCTTTTTAACAATATCCTATAAATTTTGGGAGAGAAAAAAGGTTTTCATTTGACTACTCCAATATTCAAAATGAACCCCTTCAAATATTATTGGAACTTGATTGGGAGCATATGAAAATTATGTGGGTAGGGTATTTGACGTCATTTTGAGGGTGTTTTGGAAAAGCTCTGATACCAAATTTTTTGGGTGTAAGTGGAAGTATAGAAGAAATTTTATTTAGAAACAGAGTTTGTTGCTGAAAAATTGCTTAACTTTTCTCAGCTATTTTTTTAGTACAACTAGAGTTTATATTTATATGTAGTATACAAAACTCTAGAGATTACATTAATCATGTTTTAGATTTCCCAAGCCACATCCCTTTAATTCATGTTGAAAACAAGCCATAGAACCCTTCAAACTTCTTATTCAATTTACTAGATTACTAATTACTTACATCTCAACAAATACCACCATCGTATCCTCACTTGATGCTTTTGTCCAACCATACCAGCTCCCCAGATACATGATAAAAAACCATATATGAATTTTCTTCTTGAAAGGTGAGCTTGAAATCTTGTGTTTCTCCAATCTTTTTAGGATCAAGCTCTTTGGTTTAGTTTTCACTAAAACTCCTTCAAAGTTTCTTACATGAACCATGAGCTTTGCAATTACCTGAAGAGCCAATATTGACCTGTTTTATCTTAACTGTGACAAAGTTAAGATCCAGCTCTTTGGAGAAGTCCTTGTGTGCATGGAAGAAATAGAACTGTGACAATAATAGACCACTCTTATTCTTCACTTTGTGTTTTTATCCAACCATACCATCACTGCAAATACAAGACTGAAAAACATATTTGCATTTTCTACTTCGAAGGTGAACTCTAAATCTTGTCTCTTCAATCTCCTTAAAGATCAAGCTTTGTGGTTTAGTGCATGTTTGGTATGGTTTATTTAAGAGCCATAAGTGCTTATTTAATCGTATAAGCACTTTTTTAAAATTTTTATGGTGTTTGGTTATTTTTTTAGTAGATTTTTTTTTAGCTTAAATAAGTTAATTTATCTCTACTAGAAAAAGCCCAAAATTTGAGCTTTTGGGAGTAGAGGTTATAGAGCTTTTCTAAAAATAGATAATATAAAAAATATCACACAGTTTAATGGTTCAAAAGTGCTTTTTTTATTGACAACCAAACACCCAATGTCATTCAAAAAAAAAAAAAACCCAATGACTTTTTATCCAAAAGCTCTATTGGTATAAAATCTACTGCTATAAACTCTACTGTTATAAGCTTTATTTAATAAGCTGTACCAAACGGAGCCTTAATCTTCACTTATACTCCTTTAGAGTCTTTAGTTACATGAGCTTGGAATTACGTAAAGAGTCAACATTTCTTAGTTTCCTCTTAACTGCGAGCGAGCCGTAGCATAATTCTATAGTGATTGAAGGACTGAAATGGTTCACATCAAGTTGTTTAAAGTCATACCTAAAACCCTTTCGGATTTTCTATGATGTGGTGCGCCTGTCCTACACTACTTTTTCTCGCTCTTTCGTTAGTACTATAACTGCATATTCTGGAGGATAAATTTTAGAATACATCAGAGGTGCCACGTCGGTCATATAATGAGTAAATAATACTATAACATGTGTGCATTTATTTTGAAAAACCATCATGCAAGTGGTAGTTATATCAAATTCAATTACACATGTCATGCATGCATCAATTGGTTGTAATACATCAGAGGTATTCTAGAATTTCTCAGAGAGGAGATACTATGTTCAACTTTGATTTTATTTTATATAATATTATAAAAATTAAAAAAAGATTTATTTAATATACAAGCTGATTGGTACATACTTATATTGCTCATAGCTTATTTATTTTTTACTGAAGTAATTAGTAAGTGAATTTGTATTTAACACGCCTCAGGATTTCCAAACACGCCTTTTGACAATTTTGGAAGTAATTAAAAAGACACTTTTTTTTTTTTTTGATACAAAGTGGCTCTAAAAAGAGCTAAGGAAAAACAAAACGTGGGTAAGCTACCCCATACATGTCATGCTGAAGGTAAGCAATGATACCAGGAGGAGGATTTGGGAACAAATGAAGACCCAAAGGAAAAGATAGCGCATGGTTTGCTAAGAAGTCCGCTGCAAAATTAGCCTCCCTGTAAACATGATTAATGGTAATGCACCAGCTGCGACTAATGAGATCTTTAATTGACTTAATCAAAGGAGATAGCTCATTAGTTGAAAAAGAGTCTTTTTTAATGCAAAAGAAATCCTTTTGACAATTTTGGAAGTCATTGTCAAACACGCCTCAGGATTTCCAAACGAGGATAATACAAAGGTGAGATCTGAAAATAACATGATTACAAAAGAGCAAATTCTTTTATGTCGTGAAGCTTCAATCATGCACACAACCACCATATCGAAACTTTAATTCTAGAATATATTTATACATACAACGACATATATAGAAAAGAAACTCAATATGATTTCAGTGATGGTTATACAAGTTTAAATACTTAAGATCTATTATTAGCTAGCTAATTAAGTGGAATCCTTAACAAGATCTGCATCGGCTTGAGCAGCCATGGAAAGCTCAAATTGCCTCAAAGAAACAGAAGGGAGATGAGGAAGAAGCTCTGGGGCAATCAGATCTTCCCAGCCTTTGACTGGATTATTTGTAGTTGCAGAACCATCAATTCCTATATGTGTTACATGCTTCACATCTGTTGGAAACCCTATTTCAATATCATTCACCAGTCCTTCATCAATCTCCTTGTACACTACAAGATAACATGATTTAAAAAAAAAACCAAAAACAATTAATCAAAAAAGAGATAATTACCTATTTTTATTGAATGAAGATCAGTTTATTCATGTAATTAATGAAAAAAACAAATTTACTATCGACAAGCCCCCAAGGGGATTCAAATCTTTGGGGAGATAAAAGGTTAAAAATATATACAGCTTTGCCTTTTAAGAAAAAAAAATTACAATCAACAATAATTTGTTTTTTAACAATGTTTTTAATCATGTTAATCTTGTCATTAACAATATGCATGAGATACTGTAAATTTTTAGGTATATAACAAATTAAAAAAACAAGAAACTTCGATTAGTTTAACTATAAAAATATCTCAAAAATAAAAACTAAAGCTTAGTTAATTAGGAAGTGGATAAATAAATAAAACAGCAGTTGAGATGAGTACGTCCACCACAATTTTTTTTAGTAAATATAAAATATGCACAGTTTTTCTTTTAAAAAAATACAAAAATTGTATTTATCTATTAGTCAAAAACCATAAAAAAAAATTAAAAATACATAAAATTTCTTTAAAGAAAATCAACTAGCTGCGTGGACATTTTTCTTTTAAACAAAGTAGTTACTAAGAATGAATCATCATCATTGTGACACAAATAATGAACGAATACATTCTAGTCCATCAGTAGAGATGGTGTCTAAGTTGCCAGCATAAAAAATTCAGCATTTTGCGTGAAAAAATTAGTTAAAAACATTAGATATCGTAAAGAAAAATGAATGAAAATTTATTGTATCTCAATTTAAGTCTTAAATTAAGCTTACCAAATAATTGAGAGAAGCTTTTGAAGCTTTTAAACAGCCTGTGGAAGCCAGTAGAGATATCAGGCTTTGACAACCTAAATGAACTCTTCATGCTTTCATTACTTGATAAACTTTCTTCGTCCTCTTCTCGATTTCCTTCACACACACACAAAATAAAAAAATAAAAAAAATTAAACAAACCCCATCAATGCATGCAGCATGCAGAAGTGCTTTTGTGAAAATTAGAAATAAAAGAGTTAACAAGCACCTGTTCCAGAAGTGCTTTTGTGATTATCAGCTGGTGGTGGCTTTGATCTTCGAGATTGTTGCTGCTGTTGTTGTCGTTGAACAGCAACATTAATGCTTGATTCAGAGACACACCCAGCCGAGAATGGAAGAAGAACAAATCTTTCCATTCTGTCTCTCATTTTTTTGTTCTATTTTCTCTTAATGCTTTTAGTGGCAGCCAAAAATGAACAATAAAAATAAAAAAGCTAAAAGGAATCGAGAGAGAGAGAGAGAGTGGATGTGGATCAATGAGTTGTTGAGGGAAATGCAAAATTGGTTTGTTATAATGGTTGGATCATGGCTTTGTTATCAAGTTACAATTATATTACGTATATAAAGTCAAATCTACACACACGATGATCATCATCATTATGATTTGTTAGTTTGGTAGATGTAGAGGGAGAGGGTAATGCTTTTGGATACATCAAACTAGGGGATATTATGCCTCGACGTGTAATTATTTTAGTGTTAAATATAGGATTGTTTTAAAAATTAATCTACTTAAAATAACAATAATGATTCCTCCAAGTTGTAGCTCGGTTGATCGTGAATACGTTTAGCTTCCGCAGACTGCAGTAATCCGAGACTAAAAGTTCAAAATAAAAGAAGACGCAAGAATTGGTGTTTAGTGTGTGAGGTTTATTATTCTCATTTAATTTATTTTTTAATTTTTTTTAACAATCAACTGTGATTTGATAATATTATTGATTAAGAGGGTATGATTAATACATCCTATGACTCATGTTTGAAGCTACCTTTCCAAGTTCTCAATACATTCCAATTTTTGCCTCACTTCTGGTCTTTCTTGTCTTATGGTTCACATATAAAGCTTGTTGTTTGAGTCCTCATTTGACGTAATGGGATATGTTAGGATCACTTATTAATACTATTTTTGAGATTTGATTAATCAACTTAAATTTTTAGGTCAAGTGGGTTTCTTCGACAATTAATGTAATACAGACCAAGTAAGTTTCTATAACAATCTAATATTGGAGAATATTAATTGTTAAATATATTTGAGACTAATTAATTGTGTATATTCAAACATATATTGCTTAAATTATAGCTCACACTAGGAGAAAATTTTGATTTTAACCTTCTTGTATATGATCTTGAGCATGAAAATATACCTCAAGCAATTGATTGATGAATATATATGATCCTAAGCATAAAATTTTTCTTAATGGGTGCTCTATATACACAAACTTGCATAAATGCCCACCAAATAAACATGCAGTCACATGAATTAGGTAGAACTGCAATTTTAAGCCTAGTGATGAAATGCCCACCAAATGAACTTTTTCAAATTCAAGACTCTACAAAGTGGGCTCCCTACACTCACTTGCCTCTCTTATACAATAAGCTACCAATTTTTTTTTCTTTTTTAATCTTTATACGATTTTTTTTTTCATTTTTTGATTTTTGATTTTTTGTTTCGATTTTGTTTTGCTTACTTCATCATTTCAACCATACCTAACTTAAAGTAGTGCATCCCAAGCGATCCATTAAATTCTACAAAAACTTTATATGAGCTTTGGGTGATAAAGACCAAATTCAACATTTCTTCATTCTAAAGAAGTACGAGACAGTGATTGAAGGTTGAATTAACAGATACTTCATTTTTATTTTTATTTTCTTCTTGTTGGGGACAAAGATATTTCTGTTTAATAGAATGAATCATAACAAAATTCTCATAATTACTTGACCATTAGAGGTTCATAATTCGCTGAGGCAAATACCTCAAGTAATTGATTGATGAATATACAATACCTAATCAGAAAACAGACAATTCTTTAACAGAAACCAATGGCAATTTTCATAATAACTTTTGAATACTAGCTTGTTGTAAAGAAACACTCAAATGAGTACTAAGACATACTCAAATATAATGAATGAAACTTTAGTGATCAGTCACTGTATATATTCTCATCAAGCACATTGTCCTCCAACTTATACAAATCCCTTTGTAGGGATTCTATTTTTCCCCTCTTTTTCTTAATGGGTTAATTTCTATTTATCCGTAAATTAAAAACGATGAATTTTCTTTGGAATTTAGTTATGTTGGAACCGCTCTACAGTGAACTATTCTATAATAACCACACAATTAAAGTTATAACGTGTTTTTTTTTTCTATTATCACTTTGCATGTGTGATTATAAGTTGTGCTCTGCCTTAAAACAACTCCAAAATAGCCATGGTCATTTTTTTTTAAATTTACCCTTCAAACTATTGAAAACATCAACAGACCTCTTTTTATCATTCAAAAGATTAAGCTAAATGGCAGTTGCATTGATGAGATTCTTCACCAATTTTTTTTTCTTTTTAATGATAAAAGGGGACTGGATTGAATTTTTTCAATAGGTTAAGATTGAAATGTGTCAATTTATCAAGAGGCCAATCTGAAATTTACCCTTTTCTTAATATTGATTTCTATCCTTGAAGGGTTTTACATAGACTTTTGATCAGATTTTGAGTCATATCCTTAAGTCTTCTTATCTTCTGTTTCCTTGTTAATTTGTAATTCTAGAAATTTGAAATCCCCATTGTCATTGTAATCTTTAAATTTCAGAGTACAATAAATTTTCTAACTTATTATCGCGTATGCAAAAAGTCCTTTAAAATTGTAGATTCTGCCAAGTCCAACCAACATAATTCATAAACCATGAAGAAACAAGTTATTGTGAATCTTCATATTTGACTCATGCAAATTTTCTTGCACAAATTGTTTCATTTCTTTAAATTTCTATATGAGATTAGTAGTTTGCTTGCTGAAAAGGAAACAAGCAAGCAACACAAAAGGTACTGCTTGCAAAAACTTTTAAAATCCATCAAATATACTTTGGTTGGTGATACTTTCAAGTTGAGATATTCAAGTCCTTCTCAAAAAAAAAAAATATCACTAATTGTACAAAGAATAAGAAAAACTGGTGCTTAATTAATTATCATAAAACATTTTTCAGTGTTTATCATTACAAAATTGAAAAAGAGAGCGTAGACACTCTAAAAGAATGAGGTTAGGCTACGATTTCAAACTTACAGGGGAGGGTAAAAGTATGAAGACAAGGAAAAGCAAAGGAAGAGCAAGCCTCCTATTGTAGCAACCGTACGTTGTGAAATCTTTGACGCCAGCATGCTCCCACCCACCACGGCCAGTGATGTACAGATTGTGTGTCCTATTGTGGCCCCAACTGCAACTCCAACGGCATTTTTGTGTGTTGCCAACTGCAGAAACAGAAATTATCATGTATACATGACTATAAATATGGTACAAGAATAATATGCTGCGTGACATTGAGGTTCGTGCTATTGTCATATAGTTTCTACAAACACCAATATTATATCAGCTGCATACCATTAATGAAGATTCTCACACTCAATTAATAAAGAACAAGAATGAACCAAACCGGCCTTAATTACAAGGAAATACACAGTAGACCTTACCCAAAAAATTGGCAATAAAAAATTGATAGTGTTGAAACTAAAAAAAGGTGTCTTAATTTTTGCAATAATACAACTCCGAATATACAGTGCTTTACAGAGACTCATCAGAAACTCGTATACAGTAAGAAGCGAACATGTAATCAACTAACTGGAAAAATATGGTCATACACATGCATAAATACATGCATATACATATACATACATACATATATATATATATATATATAGATAAGTTTTCTGGTCTGGAATTTTAAAGTGCGGGAAAGTCTTAAAAAACACATAAACCGTGCGATTTATGTGCTTTAAGTTTTAAACATTTTAAACCCACGCTTTGAAACTTTCCCGTACTTTAAAATCCCGAACCAAAAAACCAACTATCTATTAATAGTTTTCTGATTTGAGATTTTAAAGTGTGAGAAAGTCTGGGAAAATGCGCTTTAAGTTTTAAGCCTTTTAAACCCCACGTTTTAAAACTTTCCTGAATTTTCTTGCACTTTGAAATCCTGGACCAAAAAACTATTCTCTCTCTCTCTCTCTCTCTCCATACACACATACAAACATACATACATACATACATATACATACACACACACACACACACACACACACACACATATACATACATACATACATACATACATACATACACATACATATATATATATATATATATGAAAATATTTCCAATTGCAAATGATGTATAAGTCACTTCTACCATTACGGAAGGTTAAGCACTATATAATACTAATACATAGCGGTCTCCATAGGACAAAGATACAGAGTGAATTTAAAACTCAACAGCACTACTATGATAAAAGAAAAGGAATCAAGAAAAGAAAATATAAACTTACAGCAATTGTGGCTATCTGGCTACGATCTCCCCACTCTGCCAGGAATGTCAAAATAAATGACTGCAAAATAATAACAGGTGCTTAGCTGAAATAACAATCATAAAATTGGAGTGAACTAACATAACAATGTCACAAACAATAAAAGCAGGGAAATTGTACCAATACAGGCACAGAATTTTAAGTAAATTACTAAAGCCAACCTCTAGAAATATGGGAGTACAGAATCTTGAGAAGAAACGGCGGAAGGTTGTCTTCCCTTGCCCTGACTCAAGTTTCTCCTCCACCTGAATATTTGAATGCCAAAAGAGCATTCAAGTTATGCATGGTATAATTATGAGGGGTAAAAAAAGAAAAGGATCAGAAAGCCAATTAGTGCACGAATAAGAACAGTAATAATATGGTGCCATAACAGCAGAAAAAAATAAAAAAAAAACAAAATAGAACAATAAAAAATGAGCTAAAAATAACAAACACAAGTAGATTACCGAATATTAGCAGACTGATTAGCACATGTCACTTCTGTCTATTTCAATATGTTATGCAGCAAGAAATTTCTGTATGAGCTTAGGTTTATGTAAGTACCACAGTAAAAGGTTTAACTAACACCAAACATTTTTAGTTATTTAAAGACGAATAAGACTTGCAATTATGGTTTAAGTTAATTTACCACTGGAAACAAACAAGCATCTTGGCCTCTCAATACCTTAACCGAAGCTAAAACTTTGGCTTTCCAACTAAGAAGTCAGGTATTCAAAACCTTGAAGTCACATCCTAGAAATTTTAGCCCAGAAGTGCCTTAATTACAGGGTCCAACAGTAGTCTCCAGTTTAAAGCTTGGTCAATTTACAAAGGTTGAGAGATTTCAGAGTATCTAGTGTGTGTGTTTGTGAAAATAAGAATGAATACTGCTGCAGCTACACACAACAATCACCAACTCTGCACAGCAATCCATATTATATTCAACTTTTTTGTCTTCTTCAGTTGAAGGAAATTAACTTTGAAAGCTGAAACTGGCTTAGACCGCAGCAAAAACATACCTCCTCCATTTCTTTCTTCTGACCTGATTTTGGATCTGACATCCAAGCTATGTATAGTAACCGCAGCCCAAAAAATGCATACAGAACTGCACACAAAAGGAAACAAGATGCATGGATCATGTTAAACTGTCTAATTCATAATTAGCTCATATTGTCAAACATCAAAATGAAATAGGATGAAATACGCCCAAAAAATGCATACAGAACTGCACACAAAAGGAAACAAGATGCATGGATCATGTTAAACTGTCTAATTCATAATTAGCTCATATTGTCAAACATCAAAATGAAATAGGATGAAATACGGCCAAGACAAAATGCAACACAAAATTTAGAAGTCAGAAGAGCGAACCAAAGTTGGTAGGGGCATTCTTCACTAGTTTTCATTTTCCTATGTGAACCAGCGCCATTGTGCTCAAGCTCAAAGCTTTATACTTCCAGGGTCTACCATAAAGGGACATCCGGACATGATACATACAATTTGCTTTAATGGTTAGTAAGCACTGGATATTGAACCTAAATATCTCACTAAAATGAAATCAGACTAATGAGGATAAATCCACTGGTTCATTGACATGTTTGATTTGACCCACATCAGAACTCAGGCCAGATCAATGATACCACCAAATCATCTGATAGCTCAAATATCTCAAAAAAATCTGATCATAACATTTTCCTATATTAATTACATTTCAATAAATCATCTGCAAGCGCCAAATTTCAGCACTAGAAAATTTCATACATACTACAATTTATTTGGTAAGGCAATGTTCCATCAGTTGTAGTAAGAGAAATTTCGAATTTCTTTTCCAGGTAATTGCATTATTATCTCCACAAACACTATGGGGCATATAGGAACTGATTGAAGGCAGTTTAGACAACGCAACCATTTATCTTGCATGAAATGTTTCCCATTCAAAAAGGAAATGACTTCCAAACACAACAAATAATTATTTACTTATAGTTTTTCAATGTTTGACTGGCAAAAGCAGATTTTGCTTTCTAGTTTTTAAGTCGCTCAAATGAGCAACTGAGTCACTCTCTCATTATCAATGTGGCACATGTTCCAAGCACCCTTTTCTATGTTTATTCACAGCACCAAACATGTTCTGTCTCTTATTTTTAAGCTGACTCAAACATCACCTAATTCTTTTCAAAGTTGACTACATCCATGCCACATGTCCACTTCAATTAATTCAACAATATTGTGCCTTCAAATATAAATGTTTTTGAATACTCCTCAGCTTTCAATATACCTCAGATACTAAAAATCAATCTTATAGTTAACTCATGTCTATCAATGATTTGTTTGAAACTGTCACTAATCTAATTTGTAATTCTATGAGTCAATGAGAGAATTAGGATACGACACTGTCCTTTATATCCATATAAAAAGTAGAATTCGCATAAAGAAAACTATTCGGTTCATAATTCAGAAATGACTTTCCAAAATTTATAATCTGTTGAATGGTTATGAAAGATATTTTTAAAAGTTTAAAGTTGAATTAAATAATTATTTTAGATTTAAAAGAAAATAAAAAAGAGAAAAAAAGAAAAATATACAAAAAATTTTTATGTAAAATTTAGTCTTCTAAGCAAGCAATTAGCTTTCAAAGTTTATTAATATGTAATTTAATGATTATTCAAACATAATTTCAAAGAAATATTTTTTTTTAATGACAATTAACAAATAAAGACGAAATACCTTCCAAATTCTTTGCAAGAGTGTTCAATAAGCTTTATATTTTAAGGGAAAATATTGTAAAATTAAATGAAGTTAACATGTGGCTTGGGTGTTGGTGTAATTATTTTGAAATATTGGATGATGTTCAAGTGAAATAGAAAATTGAATAGAAGAGACAAAAGACATGTTTTGTGCTGTGAATTAACAAAGAAAAAGTGCAGTGCGACATGTGTTGAACTGAGAATGAGAGAGTGAATCCTAGCCCTCCTATTTTTTTACGTGATTATCTACCACTAACAGACCACTCCAAGGGGATGAACAAGCAATAACTATGTAATGCCTCTAATTTCACATTTTATGTCCCAATACCCATTCTGCTTCATCTCTGCCTTTGTCTACTTATGTGAAGTACAAACAAAAATTCAAGGCAAAAACACTGTTAAACAAACTCAATTTCGAGCCTCAAAGTGTAACAGACAAGATAGACACTATCAGCCAAATGTGTGTGCCAATTCACAAATCTTAATCTTGGCAAAAAACCTAAGTACCCATATTTTTAATTGTACCCATTTTAGGTTTTGCCAAAAACCACCAGCTAAGACTCGGTTATGGCTGTCAGTGCGAGAAAATACAACTCACAGGAAACCAAATCTAAAAGACATACCTTAACAGTGGCCGAAATCTTCTCTTCCTTCAGTCAAAGAACTCTTCGCTTCCTTTTGCATTTATGCAAGCCTCAAGTCTTTGAAAATGTTGGTTTTTTATTAACTTCCCCTCAATAATTGGTCCTTCTTTTACATTATTTCTAGCATTTTAAGTATACTCTCCTTCACCATGGATGCTTCATCTCACATCCATCATTGCTAATAACTTTCTATATAGACAGAACACATAACTTAAAGATCTAGACTGCACGAGGGGTTTCCTAATGTTCAATTATTTGAAGTTTTACAAATTTATAAAAGAAAATAAAACCTCAACTAAATAACCTAGTCAGATAGATGTTTTATCCCATTCAATTTAGCTGGTAAGTCCCCTTCACGATAAGCCATAGATCACAGATGGTTAAACAGAATTGCCTCCTCGATTGGCTAATAAATTCAATAACTACTAAACAACAAACAACTATGCTGATAAGTAAAATCATATAAAAGAAAACTACATCAAACAAATTACAATATAGAAAGTAGTTCAAAGAAAAAGAGAATTGGAAAAAAAAAGGACAAAAAGAAAACAGGAATCTAATACTGCCAGACAGAGACCAATAACAGAATTACATAACCAATATTGATTTTCTGCATATCTATAAAACAAAAGCACACAAAAGCAACATAACATATAGAGTGCATAAAGGCAACACGGAAGAAGCATAAAGCTACAGATAGCTAAGTAAAAGGGGTGGGGAAGAGAGGAATAAAGAAAATATATACCTGTAGCAGCACTATTTGTATGCTTCCTTGATATCAAGTTCGGCACAATCCTACCTAGTCCAGTAGAAAGTACCTAATTGAAATGCACTACAATTTTAACCTTGAAAACATCAAGTATAAATGAAAAGGGCAGGCCCTGCAAAAGCATTGCATTATCGAAAACAAAAATGATCTGGGTAAAAGAAAGTATAACATACAATACTTCAACCACCAAATCAGAGAGGGCTAACTTACAGTCATAACAAACAGAGCAGAGAGCGCACCCGACAAAACGGTTGACTTGGGATGACGCATTGCCATAAGTGCTGCTATTATGAAAGTCTCATCTCCAATCTAGTATCACAAACCTCCAAAGATTCATTAGGCGGTACATAGCAACAGATTAGTCTTAAATATTAATCCCCCCCCCCCCGCCCCCAACCAAAAAACAAACATACCACATGAATCTAAGTGGCGAATTCAGAAAGAAGCAACGCATTCATAAAAGATTAGGAAATGTGAAAGCACAAACCTCACTAACAATGATCATCGAAAAACTTGCGATGAAGGCATCAAAAACTCCAAGACCCGAGTCGATATTCAAAGGGATCGTACCGAGTTCATTCTCAAGGTCTTGCGATAAAATCTGTCAAAGAAATCCATTTAATCAAACAAAATTAAAGAAACTCATTAACGCATCCTAAGCGAACAAAGAAGCTAACCAAGCCACGGCGGCCGAGATCTTTAGCAGATCGAGATGGGTCTTCATTATCGGATTCAAAAAGGACGTCCTGAGCAGAGATGCCAGAAAGAGCAGAGAAGATGGAAAGGGCGACGAAGAGAAAGCGGACGGGGTTTGAAACCAAACCCATGTCGTAAATTTAGAGAGAATTGGAGGGAAACAAACAGATCTGCCAGAGAGAAAGAGAGAGAGACCTTGCTGAAGCGCCAAGATCTCTGCAGTGGCAGTGCGGGAGGGAGGGGGGGGGGCTTATATATGAAATGGCTGCATTTGCCGAGGATTTGACCACGAATTTTTAAAAAATAAAATGCTTCGATTTTTAAAGGAAAGTAAGACGAAAGTGGAGTCATAAAAATTTAAAATGTGCAAGATCCAATCCCATTTGAATGAGTGATGCTATTGGCACCCCTCTCTTTTACTTTTCGAACCCTTTTTTTTTTAATATTCTATTTAACTCTTAAAATATGAAAATAACATTCATTGTTGTTTATCCTCAACTAACCGCACGAGCAACTCTCCTCTCTCATTTCAACCCTTTTCAACTTTTTATGCCGCTTGCTTTCGTGAATAAACCCTAATAAGCGATTCTTTCTATCCCATTCCATTTCGAAAGAAAAAAAAAAAAACAAATGTATGCAGAAAGTTTGATTGGCCCCCTAACATGTGGAAAAAAAAATTTAATAAGTGAGGAAAACTTATCTTAAATTAAATTATTACTTTTTAAATTAATTTCATTTTATTGTTTGTATAAGAGTTTGTGATGGAAAAAGATATCGAGAGCAAAATCACATGCGACTTCAATCAGGTAAGTTTTTATTTTTAATACTATTTAAAATATAAAGGATAAAATTATAAATACAGAATAGTAAAGATTTATAAGAGAGAAAGAGGGGTGCCAATAGGGTCACTCTTTTAAGTCTACATGAATGTGCTTAAGAGTCCGTTTCGATGCACTGCCCCAAACCCACTTAAAATGCGAAAGAAGGAGCTGATGAAGGAGAGAAGAAGAGTGAGGAAAAAGTTTTTGAATGTAAGTTGCATTTTTCTATTACTTATTTAGAAATTAATTGTAAGATCTTTTAGAATCTATTCTTATGCTCGCTTAGCTCCCCTTAACTTAGTGTTCATCTCGCGCTAGCCTTGGCCCAATCTGAGGCTATTGAAGAAGGTTCTTGTGGTTCCCATGGAGTTAATTAAAAAGTGTAAATTTAACTCTCCTAGCTCGCGATTTGATTGATTTTTTTTAATATTTTTTTAAGTAGATTTTTTATAAAAAAAAAAAAATTAGTTGGTTGGTTAATGAAAAGAATGAAATAAAATTGTCAAATAAATAAAAAATATTTTAAATATTTTAACACTTAAAAAGAATTTTTCAACCTTTACTCCTAGAAATTTAAAATATAAATTTTTACTAGTAGAAGAAAAATAATTTAATTAATCTTTAAAAATTCTATTGGAAAATAGTTAAACAACAACAAAAATTTTAATAAGAGTTTACGGGATTAAATAAACACTTATTATTATTAAATAAGTCATACCAAACATGCATAAAGGAGCTAATTAATAAGAAGACTACTTTTACTTGGTCATTGCCTTGTGCATAATAGGGTGTTAGTTATTACATATTACATACATTAAGGAAATTGACAAGTTACCTATCAGTTTTTATCATATTTTACCATTGTTTTTTTTTTTTAACTGTTCGTTACATTTTCAATCATTTGATTAAATTTAATGAGGCTTCTTTCACCAAAGTTTGTTATCCCATCACGTAACTTAACCGTGTAATAATAATTGAAATTGTTGCGCGTTTGCTCTTTCAATTGCCGGTTCTCGTTTTTGGTTTTGTTCAATCTCTCACAATATTATCACCTATTGACCTAAGTTTTGGAAAATGTTAGTTAATTGTTACATTTATAACTAAACCAGTTTTAATCTTTGAAAAAAGAGCACTATGTCATTAGAATTTAGAAATTTAGTCTTGGGACGTTAGCATAAAATAACAAATTTTAACTAAAAAAGGGTGGTTCGGTAATACAGATTTCAATTTTAGGCGGATAACTGATTGTAAGTGAAACTTGTGACATTTTTTTAATAAACTTTGTATTCATATTAGTGCCTGAACACAAGAGTCGTTCTTGCATCATTTATTTCTTTATTCTTATATAAAAATATTAAAAGATAATTATAAATTTTAAAAATCAAATTTTTCGAATGACTAATATATATTATACGATCAATAATTTATCGATTTATATTTCATATAATTAATAAGATCACTTAGATCAAATCTATTATGACATAGTTTAGATTTTTATCGTCACAATCAAATAACTGAAAATTCAAAGGATAAATTGACACTAATGATGCGTTTAGTAAACAAGAATAGGAATAGATAGGAATTGGAATGGAAATTAGTTATATTGTCATTAATGTATTTACTTTATCTAATGTATTTATTTTATCTTGAAATTAGAATTAAAATGAGTTAGATTGTAACAAATTACTAAAGAGTATTTAATGGAACTATTGTCATAATTATTATTCTGTATTTACATTATAGTGATTATTTATTCAAAAATTATTATTAATAATAGTTATTGCTAATAATATATTAATGTATTAATTAATTATATTAATATATTAATTAATTAATTATACTAATTTTTGAACTGAGGACAAAATAGGTATTTTTGATTTTATGAGGGGGCTAAATTGATAATTATAAAAAATGATAAACTCATTCTCACCTTATTTCCCATTCCCAAATTAAAGTAGGTCTTACGATTCTGATTTTGATTCCGATTCTAACTCTATTTTAATAAATAAATGATAAATGCACCATAAAATATCTCTATAACACTAAAATCAATTCTTTAAAACGGCAAAATGAGATTCTTTTTAACCAAAAAATAAAAAATAAATGAGGCACCAAAAAATGAGGACAGAAATGAAAGAGCAGTTACTGAAACATATAAAAACAAAAAAAAACCTGGAAATAGTAAAGGCAGTTGTAGGGAGCGGTCCGAGATTCTGGTACCCCGGTTCGACTTCAATCTCACTCTCTGCGCGTGCATTACAACGACTCTCTCGCTTCCTCCATTCGTCGCGTGGCCAATTGAAGTATTCCACTTTCGAACCAAAAAGAGAAAACGAAAGCCAAAGCACCAATAATAAAGACGATAGCATGACGTGTCGGGATGAAAGGGCGAGTTCTAATCACGCTTTCGAGAAAGAGAGTGGGGAGAAGGATCGACGTCCATGTAGTGCAAAAACGCGGGTGAGAAAAGGAGGAGCTGTCTTGGTTCGGAAAATTGGATGGTTGGTTTTTATTCTTTCTCATGTTTATGTGGAGAGGAGACGAGAACGCTCTTTCTCTCTCTAAAATTTTTATTTTCTCATCTCTCTCTCTGTGTGAATAAATCAAAATAAAAATCAAATAATTTAAAATAATAAATAATAAAAATTATTATTCTTCTATTTCTTTTCAGTCTCTCCTCCTCCTCCTCTTCCCTATCTTAGTCTGTCTGAAACAAACAAAACGCTGCGTTTTTGTTGGTAAAAAATTCTGTACCTTTTTGTAAGAGATTTTTGATAAGAGTGACATCAGGTCGCGGTGGTGGTGCGTTGTTGTGGTGGTGAGGGAGGGAAATGGAGGTTCCGGCGGGAAATGATAGAGTGACAGAGTGGTGATGGAAGTAGAATGCAGTTCGAAGCCGGAATTTCGTTGTCCCGAGGGGCTGCTGTCACCGAGGGACCCTCACTGTCACCGTCCTTGAACCAAGGTGCCTTTTCTGAATAATTAACTTCGGTTTTTTTTCCTCAAAAATATATTTGCTTTCTGTTTTTGTAAAACTCAATTTTAAAATTTAATTTGAAAAAAATACTTCGTGAATTGTCGCTTTTGCCCCCTTTTGATGGTAGACTGATCATTGGTGAGAATCTGTGTTGGTTAGAAATTCATTTTTCATCATTCACTCGGTTACTCAATAGTCTCGATTGCAGGTGATATCAGACAATCAGTTGTGATTTGTCCTTTTTGTCCTATTGCACGTTAATTATCGTGATTGATCGTTATTATCTTTTTCAATCAATTTAGCTGCTTTTGTGTTTCTGTTTCCGTTTTTGTTTCAAGCATTTGTTAAAATTTTAGTTGTTTTATGTGAATATTAAAAAGAAAAAGAAAAAATTAACTAATTTTGAGTTCCGAGTTTTGCTTTTGGTGTTCTGTTTCTGTTTATGTATTTCTGTTTCTGTTTACAGTCAAGCATGATAGGAAACTAAGCCAATGAAGAGAAGATCATGAATATTATGTAGTTCATTTGATTCTAAAATGCTTTTGAGGACAAGATAGTTAGAATTTGATTATGATGTTATTTTTTTATTATGCCTTAGTTTTCTTTTCTTTTTTGGGTCTTTTTAACCTTTCTAAATGTGGAAGTGTCATTTATGACATTCAAACCTCATAGGATTTCCCTAAATTTTTGTGCGTTTGTTTGTATTGTACTAGAATAGTAAAACTACTTTGAGCCTCTGTTGATTATTTTATTTCAAAATGATTGGGTTTATGGTCACAATCTCACATGAATTGTTATTTGGCTTTATCCAGAGGTGGCTGTTAATGAGTTACGAATTTTAAATGGAGAAGACTTCAAGATATTCTAATTCTCTGCCCTTGAACAAAGCATGCATCTTTGTTGTAGAATGTTTGATAATTGATTCTTCTTTGGTGATATGACTTCCAATTTGTCTTCTATTTTTGTCTTCTACTTTTGCCTTCTATTTTTTTTTATTTACTTTTATTTGTTTGGGTTTCTCTGTTGCATGGGTGCTACTTGATTAAATTCAGCTTGTTAATGGCCACTATTTTTTTGAGAGGAAGGGATTATTCGTTTTCACAGAATTGTACTTGTATTAAGGTATCCAACATTTTGCCTTGTGCTGGAAAAAATAATATGAAAGATTTTTTGTCCATCGTCATTTATTAATTAATAATGTATTGAATATCTGAAATATAGCTTAGTGTAGTTTGGATCTCAGAAAGAATTATAGAAAAGTGCTTTTAAATGGTTTCTTGCAATAGCATTGCAAATAATATATTCCTCACTTAACTGAATTATTTTGAAGGCATGACAAACTCTTTCTGGTGGACCAGTGCCTTTATGTCTCATGTATTTCATGCAATTCATGAATCTCTTGCATTTTGAGGATTCCCTTTGAGATTACAAAGTGTCCCTTAATCAGAGAACATGGCATTATATGACTACTTGTTTGGTTAATGAACATACTTAATGTTATCTGAAACTACTTATGGCAAATGAACATTCTCAAATGGTATTCTGAAACTACTCTCTTGATGGTCTTTTAGATGCTTTGTGGCAAATGAACTTGAGAACAAATGAAGCAATGGAATCCGGGTCCTTGCCTGAGCGTCCTGGGGAGCCGGACTGTTCTTACTACATCAGAACAGGCCTCTGTAGATTTGGGGCAACATGTCGATTTAATCATCCTCCTAACAGGAAGCTGGTATAAGCTGCAGCATGTTTTGACAAATATTTGTGAACTCAAGAGTAAACAAAAGGCAAATGATTATCAGTATCTAGGTTCTTTGTTAGATCAATGCAAAACCGTTTTTATCTTCAATTAACCTAGCATTGCTCCATATGAATTATTCATCAAAAGTTTTTCATTTTCTATGTGAAATCAAAATTAGCAATTCTGCACAGCCCATAATTTTTTTTTAATGATTTAGCAATTGTTATTTAATGGTAAGGCATTTATTGTTCTTTGACATGTATTATGCATGTATTTAGTTTTAGTATTTAATATTCCTTTTTCCCCTCTCTATTGGCAGATGGTATTGAATTGTAGCCTGTCTCTAACTTTTCAAAAGACTAGAATGGAAAGAATGCCATTTTCTTGCCTGGCATTTGGATTTAACAGCTAATATTCTCAGTTGATATAATTTTGTTCTTTTCTTTTTTGGGTTTTTACTAGGTTCTTTGCTGATTTAGGCTTTTTCTTTTCTTTTCTTTTTCCCTCCTGTTCTCACTATAAGTTTTTCATATGCCCAAAATGCTCCTTTGCACAAGCAACCACCTGCCACCTTAAGACACTCATATTAGCATACTTCATGTATTAATGTTGTTTCTTCTTTCCTGCTCAATGATGTACTTTTTGGCTGTTTGGAGATTGATATATTCATTCAGGTTAAGGTAAATTGCAGGCCATTGCCACAGCAAGGATAAAGGGTGATTACCCAGAACGACTTGGACAACCTGAATGCCAGGCATGTAATTACTCTGCATCTTTTATATAACTTACAACATTACTACTCTGTTTTATATTAGTTCATTTACTGAAACTATTAAAGGAAATAAGTTGGGCAGAAGTTAATTAATAAAAAAAATTTGCAATCACAACAGTGGAGTTGTACTCATCCATTGTTATGTGCCTACAGAGTACAGCCCGATTGGGATATGGTCTTGGGTTTTCCCTTCTCTGGTCTGCCTCATGTTTCTGGGATATACTTTTATAGAGAATCAATTGTATTTTCTTTCTGGGATTCTTCCCAGGTCGGGGAAGTTTTGAATTTTGTGTATTTCTGCTTTACTTTTCTAATCCTTTTCTCTTTATTTCTCCTATATATATATATTATTTGCTTTTTTAATATTTGGTTATCTGCTTTTTTAATGTTTGCTAGCCAGAAAAAAGAAAAGCCTGATTATTGAATTCAGTTGTGTCAAAAGCAACATTTTAGTTACCCCAAGGGTAATGATAAAACCATTCTTTTTTGCTATTGCAATGGTAGAAAATATTCTTTTAGTCACTGTCCATCCTTGGTCATCTTGATTGATTTTGATGCCGGCAACTAAGAGCCTGGACATGGAGAGAAGATGTAGGATGGGAAGTGACCGGCTTTATTTTTCTAGTTTGGCTCTTTTTTTAATATTTAAGGTCATTGGTGGAACTAGGAGGTAGAATTAAGGGTTTGGGCAGTGATTGAGATCAACAGTGTTTTCTATTTATTGGGACCTAAAATGTTCTTACTTTCTTATAGTGGTCCTAAGTTTCCTGTACTCTCAATTTTTAGTACTGTTGGTCAATTTTCATTGATACTGGAAAGATATTTATTTTGTTGACATAGAACAAAGTCTTATGTGTTGGCTGTATCATTTTGAAATCTGGAACCATAGCGTGTTAAGTTGGTTTGACTTGTAGGTTTCTTGCAACAACATTCTGTCTTGAAAGGTCATCTAACTTGATTTATGTTTGCCCTAGCTGTTAAAATTATGTTGTTGTATATATTTTCTCTTCCTGTGTGGAAGATCATATTGTCTGTTTAGGAGATTGACATTTTTTAGAATGCGCTATACCATGTATCGTTGCAATAGCCTGAATCGCATGCTATTTATCTTCTTGGGTGCTTATAGAGAGGTCTTTTCCTTCGAGAATCAAGATTGGTGGATTTCATGCACTGATGTTTTAGCTTCATTTCTTGCCATATGAATTAGTCCATGGGCAATTATCTAAGTTTAATCCAAACCTCTGTTTGATAAGATATTTTGGTTTATAGATATATGTATATGTAATATCTTTGATATTGCCATTTTATTGTCAATAAAGGTAGACATCACAAGTAGTTATCATTGCTTTTGGGTACTAATATGTGGCACAGCCTAGGTCCAAATATTAACAATGCTTTTGGTGTACTAATATGTGGTATGGAATAGGTCAAAAAATTATTTTAAGTAACCTGTATGTTTTATGTGGAGAGAGATTTCCTTTTTAATTGTATCTGCTGAGTTTGGCAAACTAATATGCTGCTTTCATCAACTTCAGTACTATCTGAAGACAGGAACATGCAAGTTTGGAGCCACATGCAAGTTTCATCATCCAAGAGACAAGGCTGGGATTGCTGGAAGAGTCTCCTTAAATGTTTTGGGCTATCCACTACGCCCGGTTTGAAGCCTATTTTTCCTTTAATTTATATAAGTAGCATAGGTTTTGTAATTTGTATCAATGCCTAACCAATTTTTGGCACAGTTTTCGCTACTTTTAGCTTATAAAGTACAATAGGGGACACAAAGAATGGAGTATTATTTGATTTTGGAATAACTAGGAAATAATAAACATCTATACTTTTATCATGTTACTTTATCATCAATTGCTGGAAGAATAATATGATTTGTCTTTCTGTAGATCTGGCTAAGTGTAAGAATCTAAATTGTGGACTTTTATAATTTATGTATCAAGATGGATATATTGATAGACATGTGGGATCCTTGTTGAGTTGATCATGCATTCGAGAATGTTCTAGTTCTGCAAGTAATTTCTGTGTTTTGACACTTGGGTGTTCTGTTTGTAGGTATGTTTGTCTTCTTAGGTTTGCTGATGTTTATATTCACATTTTTGTTTTGTTTTTTTCTCCCCCTTGTCTCCCTTACAGAATGAGATTGAGTGTGCTTATTATCTAAGAACTGGACAATGCAAGTTTGGAAGCACGTGTAAATTCCACCATCCTCAACCAAACAACATGATGGTTTCTTTGCGAGGCTCTCCTGTTTATCCAACTGTTCAATCTCCGACTACTCCCAGTCAACAGTCGTATGCTGGAGGAATTACTAACTGGTCTAGGGCATCTTTTATTCCCAGCCCACGCTGGCAAGGTCCTTCAAGTTATGCACCGATGCTTCTACCTCAGGGGATGGTATCAGTTCCTGGTTGGAACACATACAGTGTAAGATTTTTGTGCTCTCTCTTTTCAAATTTAATGTCATAAGCTGAGCATGCTTATTTACTTTGAATGCTTGCTGTGTCACTGGAGAGAACTTAGGAATAGGAATATCAAGATCAGATATCTGATTGTCAGAGATATTACTTAGAGAAAGAGGGGAAAAGATTGAATGTAGTATTACAGAAAGAATACGATGAATGTAAATTTCTGTGAACGGCAACAGCTAGCCTTTCAAAAAAATAACATCAGCAAAAGTGATCATAGGAAGAAAGAAAATGACTAAATTGTGATTTATTGTATGACAATGATTATTTTACATGCTTTCTTCAAGTCAAGAAGATGGTTTCTAACATTTTTTGAAAGACTGGTACAACTTATACTTCAAAGGAATAAGTTCTGTGAATTTTTCTGTTCACTCTTTCCTTTTCCTGTCCAATAATCTTCAACAAGCCAATGTTCATTATTATAAAAGGATCTTCTTATTACGTCGCATCTTTTTTCTAGGAAAATGGTTTTTTTGTACTAACATGGCATTTCTCTTTGTACGTTTCTCATTCTTCTTTAAATCTAGGGAAATTAAAATTTTTCCATGGTGAAGATGGCAAAACACCAAAAATATTACAACATTTTGAAATTTACCATTTGTATACCTAAAGTTTCTGAATATACCATTTTTACACCTTGGCTTTAGAATCTATTAGTGCATCTATGCAAAAAGGCTATTTCCCTTTGTAATGTAATTTAACTTTATGATGCAGGATATTTTTCGATAACGGCTAGATAGGCAAATGATGTTGGATTTGAGTGTATAATATACCATTTTGAATATCTTATCGAGAGGAATGAAAGCAATAGCAAAGTCTTTGCCAAATTTTTTTATTCAGTGCCTTAAAAATCTCTTTCAAGTCTTTTTTAATATTCAAATAGCTTTTTGAGCCACTGAACCACAGAAATTGACAAAACATTTGATATGACTTTTGTTTCTTTAATTGAGAGCTTCAAAATGATATATTATATATCCAAATTTGATATCATTTGCCATATCTAGCCATTGCTGAAAAATGATCTATATCATAATGTTACATTACAAGGGCAAAATTGTCTTTTCATAAAAATTTACTATAGCATATTCCAAATTTGTTAATGGCAAGGTGTAAAAATGGTATGTTTAGAAATATTGGGTATACAAAGGTTAGGGATGACAAAATTGCCCGCAAACTTACAAACCATCCTAACCTGTCGGCAAAAACTTGCTTGCTGCAAGTAATTTTGTGTAAAAATGGTATGTTTAGAAATTTTAGGTATACAAATGGACTTAGGGCTGGCAAAATTACTTGCCAACCTGCAAACCCGTCCAAATCTGCCTGCAAAAACCTGCCCAGTACAGGTAATTTTGCACGTTGTGGGCGAGTTTGGTATTTCAAACTAAAACCCAGTGCGGGTTGTAGCTGGATTTGGTATTTAGAAAAATCTGTCAATTCTTTGTTTTCATTATTTACATTTTTAATCTTAACCATAAAAATTGCATTAAAAAATTTAATTATAAATATATTTAAATTAAGGTTCTTAATTCCTGAACTTATCTCACCATAGCGCGCGCACGCACACATATATACAATAAGCTTTTAATAGCTAGAAATTTTATAATTTTCATTTTTCAAGATTAATATTACTGATGTTTTATTTTAATTGATTGATTTTGTTCATTTTATGTTAATGACTTGAACCTAATGATTGCTTATTAAAGTTGGGTTTTATTTGTTTAATTAATTGTTAACAATAGTTGTACGAAATTTACTTGTTAATATTGTTGATAATACTCGTATATTGATTAAAAGATGGAGCACGGCATTAATATTAGGTGTGACGATCTGCCGACAAGAGAAATATTTGTGTTAGATTAATATATTTTGTTTATTCGTTTTAATGTTGAAATTTTAATTTCTTATTTAGAGTGATAAAATCTAGAATTGAGTATTGTATGTGGATTTTTTAGACTATTGATTACAAATTTATAGTTTGAATTAAATAATTTAAATTTTTATATAATTTAATTATTAAAAGTATTTTTTTAATATTTGTGATTTTAAATGACAAATCACAAAAAATCTGCTGCGGGTTGTGAGAGGGTTTGGTAATTGTTAGAATCCGCAACGGGCCTTCCCCCCACACACACACACCTCCTCTCTCCCTCCCCCCCTTACAGGTGGGTTTGGTAATTTAAATTTTTTGTGGCAGCGGGTGGTGCTCATTGCCATCTCTACAAATGGTAGATTTTATTGTGTTGTAATATTTTTGGCCTTTTGCCATCTTCTGGGTGGAAAAGAGTAGTTTCCCATAAATCTATTAATCTAGATTTTTCTCCTTGCTTTCATTGTCTGTCTAATGCACATGAAACCTAGTGAAATTGTTTTTCTGTGATCATGGGATAGCAACTGTTCTAGTAGTATAACGTGGTCGGATAGAGTGGTGTCTCTTGTGTTGTTGTGAGGGGATAGTGGAAGTGAATGTGTGGTGGCCATAAAATGAAAATGAAAGAGAAAAAACCATTGTTAATATGCTGTTTTACCTTGAACTGGATTTGGATGCCGAATTTGATTGCCAATGCTGAAATAGGATAAAATGGATTTGAACTTTAAGGGAACTTGTTTATATATGGAAAGCTTAGCTTTCTGTAAATTGGAGTTAGAGCATGGTATTTCATAGGAAAGTGAGACGTTAATTCGATTAATTTGTTAGGGTTCGTGTTTCAACCAGATGACCACATCTATCTCCTGGACTGTTACCTGGATCCTCAGAATCAGTGTCTGATGGTCTTCATCTCAGCTGGAATCTTCTTATATACCTAGGAACTTCTTTTGGGAGATACAAAACACTTGCTCCAATATGGTATTTGCCAAATATATTATTAGCAGAGAAATTTTTTAACAAACAGTCATAAGCTAGCAGCAGTTAAAAGAGTTTTATCAGGTTCCAGACTTGCCAGGTGCAGTTTTGGAGTCATAGTTGATTTATTATTTTAAACTAAGTTGCTTTTGTCTTTACTATTATATGGATGTGATACAACATCCCTTAAGTATTTTTTTTATTCTGTTTAATTTCACTGTTGAAGTATATCTGTCTAGCTGTTGATTTGCATTACTTACTTTTGATCTTGGATCGAGTTTCTTTTTCCGGATAAAACTTTTTACTTTTGAGTTGTGGTGACCTTCTCATGGGATGCCTATTTCCAGGGTCAGCTGGGTTCAGTTTCTTCTTCTGAGAACCTGCAACAAACATCAGGAAACAGTCAAATTTATGGAGCCTCACGCCAGACTGAACCCTCAAATTCAGGGTCCCAAGGGACAATGTCTCCGTTTCGTTCTGGTTCTATTCCCGTAGGGTTTTATGCATTGCAAAGGGAGAGTGTATTTCCAGAGAGACCTGGCCAGCCTGAATGCCAGTTTTACATGAAGACTGGAGATTGTAAGTTTGGTGCTGTTTGTAGGTTCCATCATCCAAGAGAAAGACTACTCCCTGTTCCAGACTGTGTATTGAGTCCCATAGGTCTACCACTACGTCCGGTGAGTTACACAAATGATCAGTTCTTCTATTAACTTATTGTTCTCTGATTTTACGTTTGGCATATTCCTTTACTCATTGTTTAATCCTAGTGGAGTTCTCTTAGTTAAATTTTGTGCTGTTCCTTCACTTTCGTGGCTTTTCACTAAAATTCATTCGGGTTACTTTGTGCGGTTTTATTTCTTTTCTTTTTCTATCTTTTCTTATGCTACTTTGAGAAATGAAGAAATATATGTTGTTGCAAAATTATTTCATTGACATGAACTTTTGACCATCATTTTCTCCTAAAATTTAAACAGCCAAAGCTTTTGGCTTATGCTATGGGCTTGTTATCTGGCACAGAACGCACATTTACTGTCTATGCAGAGGATGCCACTGAAACATTGAACTTAATCATTTCACATGCCTTTATGGTGACCAGCGCTAAAACATTATTCACATTTTTGAATTGTGAGCATTTGTTGAAAACATTGAAAGTCTATTTTTAGGAAATATTTGTCCTTTGTCTTTTTCTCTAAACATTTTGCATACATGCCTGTCAGAATGTCGGTATTGCTTGTTTAGACATATAAACATCGAAACACGTCAAAGCAATGGGGCAGGAATCCAAATTAATGTGGAATGCAATTATTTTATTATAAGGGAAGATGCCAAAAAATAAAGTAATTATTGGCCTGCACTAATTTTGTTTTAGTTCAGCAACTGTGATCCAAAGAGACCAGATGTCTTAACTTTACAAAAGAGTACTGTAAGAGGCCAGGAAACAAACGGAAACAAACGGATGAACACAGAAACAAAGTAATCAAACATTGTGCCATTCTTCCTTCTTCTTGTGTTTTATTCATTTATTTATTTTAACTCGTGGGATTAGTTTTGTCAGCAGGGTACCTGCCATGTCCTTGCAAAATTATTTGTGTTGTAGAAGTACTTTGATTTATTTGGTATATATTAGTCTTTCTCATTTCATTTTATTAATGAGACTGATGAAGTTGGTTCCTGAACTTCAACAGGGAGAACCTTTGTGCATCTTCTACTCTCGTTATGGCATATGCAAGTTTGGTCCAAGTTGCAAGTTTGATCACCCAATGGGAATTTTCACATACAATCTCTCTGCATCATCTTCAGCTGATGCCCCGGTCCGACGATTTTTGGGGTCATCATCTGCAACTGGTGCATTAAATTTATCGTCGGAAGGCCTAGTTGAAGCAGGCTCAGGCAGGCGACTTTCGTTACCTGAGACTAGACAGATGTCTTCCGGTGATGATGAGATTGACACAGAGGGATAAGCAGTGTCTCAAGTGATGCGCTGGTTACTTTTCCACGATATTTGATTGGACAGTGAAGTAATCTGTAAATTCATTTCCGTTGCTGGAGATGTACAGATTCATGTCAAGTTCATTATGTTCATCTGAAAATACAATTCAGTTGACAGTCTTGACTCTGAATTTCATGTTGCTGCTTTGTATAAAAATCTGAAAATATTGTCACAATTGGTAGAACCCAATGTGAACATTTCATCTTTCCTGAAACCAATCTTTCTTGTGTCTGCGAATTATTATTTTTCTTTTTTGTCCAGTTTGTTATGTAATGCATCTTTCTGCAAGTTGTTTGCCCTACTCTACTTTTCAGTGAAAGTGTATCATAGCTGCTCCTCGGTTAGAAATGTTCACAAGGCCTCCTAATTTTTCCTAATACATGAATATGGTCCGCCTGCTTCGTGTCTACTACGGCTACAATGGCCACTAATCTGACATCACTGAGTTATTTTTCTGCTGTGATGCCTGTTGTAAAATTCTTCCCTCCCTGTCACCTTCTTGATATGATTGTGAAATTCTCAGTTTGCTTTTGTATTTTAATGTTTGATTGCCCTAATCATTTTGATTGATTGGTTTCATATTGCAGAAATCTATGGAGATCGACTATTCATTTCAACGGAAGAAATTGGAGGCAGCAGAGTGGAATGATGTTATTCCTGTTCCAACCATAGGGCCCCCTTTAAGTTCCAAATTTTGTGGCTAATCTTTCCTCGTTGATGGATATATCTCAGTTCAAGTAGTAAGTTGTATGATGGAATATCTAGACCTTTTTTTTTTCTTTTTAATGTCATCCTTGGAGTTTGCTTCACGTCCTTGTTGTTTGGTGTTGTTTTGTGGTGTAACATCACATTTAATCTTTTCAGGGCCTTGAAATACCACAAAAACAGTCACAGCTTATTCGCTCCAATAACCACAACAGTCTTCTGAAAAATTTCGCTCAAAGAAACTATAGCAGGTAACTCGAGAAAAATGAAAAAAAATTGGTGCCTCTTTCAAAGTTTGAAGGCGAAATGGGATCTTCTATGATCAAGAACTTGCTGGAATTTTGGCTTATACATGAGCAAGGTTTTGCATTATTTTTGTATGATACTTCATTTACTCTTGAGTGGTTCTTGAATCTTCGTATATGCATATCTATGTATGTTAAACTGTGAATCACGAACAGTTAAACCCAAGAAATGACAACTATGCAGCAAATCTTTTTGCTAGATTTATTTTTGTACAGTATCAAGACTTTTGGAAATTGTCCTATGTAGCTCTATAAGATCATGCATCATTTTTGCCATTCTTACTAGAAAGTTTTTAAAGTTTGTGCTAACAAACCTAGACCTTGTTTGCAGCTATTTCTTAGATATTGGTTTACAAAATGGTTATCGGTTGTTGGGGATTTAGGATTATTTATGTATTAATACTTTTGAGAACGCATGATATCTCATTTGTGAATCATTGCATCTTACAAGTTCATAGCATAACCTGGGTGTCCTTGTATCTCATTAATCTTGGCATATGGGGCTTAGTCACATAAATACAACAGATTGATTTCTAAGTATCAAAATAATTTTTACAACATGATAGAATTTGCTTCTCTCTCATCTATTTTAATCTCTAAATCATAATGTTTGTTTTGAAGAAGGAACTTCTGTAACACCCCAAATTCAAAATAACTAGATTAATATAAATGGCAGCCCCTAAGTTGCTTCATTTGTACCTAGTAGCACGGAACAGCCCCCTGTTTGACCGAAGGAACTTTGCTTACAATGCTCGTAAGTTTTTCATTCTTAGCATTCATTTTAAAAACCATCTATCAAGGTGATACTAATATAATATATAAAAGAGTATTTTTCTTTTTCCGAAAGGAAAATACTAAGTATCAAGAAGAACGAGAGAAAAATGAGGGAATGAAACATGTGCTGAGAGAAAAGAGAGAGCGAAAAAGCTGACAGAAGAGAGAGAAATAAGGCAAAACGACAATTTAGATTATGGTTTCTCTTGTCTATTCTTTCGTTATTCTTGATATTTAGCAGCATTTTATCAAAAATTTGTAAGTTGTGATACCTACCATGGTCGGTTTTCTTGAGCAAATCTTATTAAATCCAGGTCACACCGATATGCCCGTGGAAAAACTTGATAGAATATAGATGGGTCCGTTTGAGCGAATGACAGCTCGACTTTGATGGAAACAACACTATTTAAAACCTATCATGTGAACCTCTAAGTAACACACTACATGATACTGCCACGTGGCAATTTGATCTCAGAGAGCACGCAGTCTTGTCAACACTGTATAATGCCTCTCACGATGAGTGTGTGTGTTCTTACTTTTATTGAATAAGGAGTGTTGACTGTTGAGTGTTGATTGATGACATTCACTCACACTCTTCACAGTCCACCGTACTAAAGAAAAAGTGCACCACCAAAACCCTTTATTTCTTTTTCCAAAACTATCCTCCGTCTTCTCCGTTCTTGAAAACAATATACCAAAAACTCATTAAAACCCCACCAAAATAAAGTATAAAAAAAAAGTATATATTTTTGTATGAATTCAAAATCAAATCAAACCCATCACAAAACAAAACCCTCTCTACAAACACACAAAGAATCAAAAGTCGAAAGCCCATCTTCGAAAAGAGAAGGCAACTATCATGTCTGCTTATGGGGTCTCTTTCTCTCTGTTGTTTCTCCTGATTTTAGCTAATGTAATCAGTCCCAATGAATCAAGTAAAATAAACCAAGTAAGTGTTTTTTTTTTTCTCTTCTATTTGCATGTTTCACTTTTTCCCCCCCAAAACCCAGTTTATAGATCTTTTGCTCTTCTTATATGTTTATAATTTCTGGGTATGCATTGAGTGTTTGTTTCTTGATTTGGAGGCAAATGGGTCATTGAGCTTGGAGTCTAAGAGTGAAGAAATGGTGCCATTAATGGAGATAAAGACGGTGATGATGATGAATGAAACAAGAAGAAAGCTTAATAGTTTTCAGATATGTGCGGTTTGCACTTGCTGTGGTGGAGCTAAAGGCTTGTGCTTGCCATCTCCTTGTTGCTATGCCATTAATTGCAACATTCCCAATAAGCCCTTTGGCTTTTGTTCGTTCACTCCCCAAACCTGTAATTGCTTGAGATGCCATCTCTAACTAAGCTTTGTTTTTTTGTTTAATTTTGGGGTTTTAATCTTGATTTCTTTTGGGGAGTGTCAAATGTGAAGCAAAAGAAGAATATCTGTTCTTGATTTGTTTGTTTATAATTTTATTATTTATTAATATTAACTGTTAGTATTATTACTGTTTGGGGATTGCTATTTCTAGCGGGGTTTCTTCCTTAGTTTGAAAGAAAAAAATAGTAATGTTTAGGGCAATAAATTAGTATTTGAGGAGACAATGTTCTTTGTTTATGAAGCTATTGGGGTTACCATAATCTTGTCTTGAGATTATTTTAATAATAGTGTTCAGCAGACAGTAGGGCTGGCTTGTACTACTCATGACAAAAGATTAAGGTATCATCTTTTCTTAATTATTTTTATTTTTTGTTGTTGTCATTTGTTTATTTTGTATTAGTGGGTGTAATGCAATAGCCTGCATGTTGGTTATTTATAATAATTTTATCAGCATCAAAAGTCTTCAATTTTCCACTATTGCTTTTGCTGCTTCCCACTCTAATTTACCATTTGATTCTTCAGCATTCTTGTATTGCTCTATCCCAATTTTTTAGCACATTGATTGAATGATGGCATGGCCACCTAATGAGATTCTTCTATCTCATCCGAAAAAAAAAATGAGATTGTTCTATAGGAAGCATAAATTTATTTGTTCACTTATTTTTGGTAGATATATTGATAATGACTGTTTGAATTTTTAAAAACGGTCGTAAATAAATTTCCTTTAATATTTAGTTTAGAAAAGTGAAAATAGATGAGTTTTAAAGGTCGGTTAGTTGTGATTGATGGGTGAAATTAATGCATATAGGTGCTGCCAACTCAAAATATGAAGGAGGGTAGATGTTGGGTGGAAGCAATTAATTCTAGCTACTACTTGCTACAAATTATAAGGGTGGTAGCTTTAGACTTCTTGAGAGTCCCATTAATATATATATATATATATATATATATATAACACATATTTTCTATTTTGTATTATTGTTTTCAGACATAAAATCTTGCATTCACATTTGGGTATGGATTTCATTTTCTTTCAAGCCTAAGCTTGTGGGGGCACATGCGGTAGAATTTTTGTTGGTGTGGTGCATAGTGCATTGATAAGAGTGATTTGGGAATCTCATTGACCTCATCTGTGACTCTGTAGTGCAACATTGCAACATTGCAACTTGCAAGTGCAATCAAACTACCCATGTGCTTGTTCCGAGGACCAATTGTAATAAAAAGTTTGGGCAAATTTCATCATGCACGGTTATGCTTTCATATAGAATTCTTGTCAATGTTTTTGTGCTGACCAATCATTTATCATCTCTAATTTTGCTTGTTGCTTGATAATTGGTTTGAATGAGATTTGATTGATGAAAATATATACTAATATATCACCAATTCAAAATATGACAATCATTATAGAAAATGACTTGCATCTAATCATAAAGTTGGCATTACAATAGTCTCATAAGATCAACTCAAAAAATTGGTCCAATCAGAAAGCTAAAATGTACAGCACATATAAATAAAGTGAAGAAAATGAGCATGATCAAAACTATGTTTATTCATTTATTTTTTAAAAAAAGTTTTGAACATTGCAAAATAGTAGAATGATTATTATTGAGTATTGATGATGTTACAATGGTTGCTTCACTTGTACCTTCCCCAACATCCATGAAAATCCATTTTACTTTCTTTCTCTGTACTTTTTTTACTTATGCCATGTGTAAGTGTTTACTTGAATGCTTAGAGAGGCCGTCTCCATTTATGTCGGTGGAAATCATGAACAAATTACATTAGAATTCAGATACACCGAGGCCCATCACGATGGAACTCTATCTACATATGAATACATCTCATAGATCCTTCTAGAAGCTTCTGAATTAGTGAAATTGCTTATTGCTTAAAATGCGATGATGTGAACTTAGGGCTTGTTTGTTAAATATGATGTTTGAAATTTTATTAATTTTAGAATTTTGTAAAAATTTATTTATTTATTTTTTAATAATTTATATAGTTTACTTTTTTCATGTACATGTTTGATTTTCAGACATGTACATGAACAAAGTAAACTATTGTGATTTGTATCTAAATGAGAAAAGATATGAAGTAATATTACATTAAATAATATCTCTATTAGGTATTCTTTTTTTTTATATATTGGTTTTGATTTATAATGACATAAATGTCAAATAACTATATTTAAGATTTTTTTAATTCATATATTTAAAAAAATAAATGTCATTCAGACATTTGTATTTAGATTCATTTAAATTTTAGATTAAAAAAATACAACCTTTTGTTGAAATTTTTATTCATTTATTTCAATAATGTTGCATTAGATGTGTTTCTAGCATTACTTCATGCATAAAATAACCGAATATGTTTGGTTGTAAGACGGTTCATGGAATTGGACAATTTTTGGATCAATTTCAATTTTCAAGCTTACTTCATGCATAAAATAACCAATAAGTCTTATTGGTCCCACAAAAGGCCTACCGATTAATCTTCCAAATGAAATGAAATGGGATAAGCTCTCTAGTAATTTTCATAATTAATAAAATTAAATTATATTGTAACAACAAATTTATTATTAAACTATTAAAATTGTAAATTTTAATATATAACTATAATATAATAATAATCTAATACAAAGATATTACATAAATAAAAATATTAACTTATTGAAATTTGATTTATATATAATTAGTTTTGTTATAATATTATTCGAATAGCGAATAATGAGTAGTGATACAATCTTTAAATAATACACCTTTTCTTCAGTTGATAGTAGAGATTGCAATTTTTCCCGATGGGATGGGATCCTGCGGGATCCCATCCCATTTGGGACGGGATTATGACATATTTTTGTCTCATAAAAAAATTTAGGGACGGGATTGAGACATTTTTTTTATTCCAATTACATATGCGGGACGGGAGTGGGATTGACAAATTTCGTCCAATCCCGTCTCATTACTGATTAAGAATAAAAGATTTTCCAATTGAGATGGGATCCCGCAGGATCCCATCTCTTTTGGGACGGGATTGAGACATATTTTTGTCCCAAAAAAAATATAGGGAATGTTTTAGAACATTTTTTCGTCCCATTTGCATATACGGAATGGGACTGAGATTGGTAAATCTCATCCCATCCCGTCTCATTGCAAACCCTAGTTGATAGTACTATATATATATATATATACAGTACAAATGTATTCTACTAGAAATAGAAAGCATTTATATATTATCTCTATGTCCATATCTATTTAGTTAAAAGGCTAGTTTAATCGCTCTGAGGAAGTACTTTAATTAAAATGAACTTTTATTTTTGTATTTAACAAGTTTTCGTTTGAACTTACAATCCAATATTATTTTGAACTATCATACAAAATTATATTTTAATTGAATTTTAATTCAATATAATCTGATCCGTTACACACAACCACTTCTAATGTATATCATGGTCTAATTATGCCCACACATTATATGTCTATAGATTGGATTCCCTTAACTTAAAATTTTGATTTATTAAAATGACTGATTTTTTCATCCATTACAAAATAAATAGAATGTAAAGAGAGAGCTTGGAAACTAATAATTGTAATAATCATTTTTACTATACCTTTGCTTATGTCTACAACCTTACATTTTCTTTTATTTCCACCAAAAAAAAAAAGAAAAAAGAATGGTGTAATTACAACTTACAAGACCTGACTTATGAAATATAACATGAAATCTATCATTGATATGCCTGCTCTGGCTTCTTGCCTTTCCACTAAATCATCTGTAGAGCAAAAATGAAAGCTTCAAAGACCATTTATGCTCTATTTCAATGACTGTGAATATGGATCAATCCAGCAATTATCTTTCTTGGCAGCTTGTATCCATCGTCTTTTAAAAATTTTGAATTCGAGGAACGACTGTCTCCTCACCTGCGTAAAAGTAAATAAAACAGAAGAAATGATTTGGTACTAAGGAACCTATAAAATTGGAAGTAGTTGCCACGGATATATTTAGCGTTGCTACTTACTTCCAATCGTGGATCTTTCTTGTGAGAATGAGATGATGTCTGCAATTAATAGCCAATGACAAAACTAAGTTTCATTGATGAATGATGAGAGAAATGATGAAGCGAGCTTGAAAAGCTTGGAAAAGATACCTTTGTCATTACATGGGTTATATTTTCTGTTTCAGGGCTAAAACCGATTTCCAACAAATCTGTCTGCATTAATGAACATTCATTAGCATAAAATAAATCCGATAAAAGTAAGGGCTTTGAAGAAAATCTGAGCAAGGGATGGATAGGATAATAGAATGTCGATAACTCTACGAGCTCAGTATTGCCTGAAAGGCAACGATGAAGCCAAGAAAATATTTAAATTACTCAAACTGATAAAGGGGTACCATATGTCTCACCTTTTTTTCTGGAACTCCAAGTGTTGGGCGACCATAATGGACTACATACTCAGCATCAACAACACCAACATTTTTCGTTCTATCACCCTATCAAAAGAATGACTTAAGCAATAGGCCTTGGGCCAAACAAAAGTACCAGGAAGCAAAAACAAACAGAATAAATAAGATTAAGAAGAGGAGCTTGCCTGTGCACAGTAACCGAGCTGCATATCAAGACCCCAAGCATGGATTAAGTCATTCTGTGGAAACATAAAGGAGGAAGGCATGTAAAATGGTATGTCAGATAAAATGACCTAGTATGGGATAAATTGCACCAAACTAGAAGGGGTGAAAAAAAAATTATTCACGAAACCAATAATAGTTCAAGTTCACCAAGCTACACCATAAGTAATACCAACACTAGCTAATTTTAAAACAGTATTAACAGCACTTCTTAAAGCAATATATCTTATAAACTATAATGGCATTTCAATCAGTTTGAACTCAAAATATAGATGCATTGCTTGACATATTGCATTCAAAAGGCTACAGTCTAAAAAGAAAAAGAAGAAAATAATAATATAAAAAAACAATAGTAACATAGAACAATGACACACCTGAATCAGGTACCATACACAACGCCAGGCAGCTCTTGAGAAAACAGGGGCCATCATCTCTATCCACCTATAATAAGTTTTCATCTTAGTTTTCTAAATAAAATTAAAAGAAAAATGATTTCTTAATAGTGGTAAGAGAGAAGCTTCTTGACCTCTTCTGTGAAAATAAAACTATTGATGAACTTTGTATACATGTAATGGGTTGGCTGTTAGTAAAAGTTTACCCTGTGCAAGGAGGTGCCGTACTGTTCTTGTCACAAAGTCCAGGCTTGTAAGTCCTTCTGCTGACAGCGTGGAGAAAAACACAGGAAACAACTTACTAGAGAAAGTAATTAATGTGCAAAGAGGTAATTAGTTTTGAGTCCAATGTGAGTCTATAAGTATTATTCTGCGGAATTATGAGGGGAGAAAAGGAGGTAACAAGTACCTGTGCACTATTGACCTCTGGCTACGTGCAGTAATTTGATGATGCACCTCTGATTTGGCAGGATCAAGTGCTGGCTGTGATATCTCGAGTCCTTCACTCTTAACAATTGAGACATACCTAAAAGTTTCCGACATTTGGCCAAAAAAAAAAATCACATTTGAGCACTTGTCACAAGTTAATTGTCAAAACATATATTTTGTTATATTGGTTTGCTAGGCAGATGCAAGTAATCTAAAATTTAAACAGTTCAAATCTAAAATTTAAACAATTCAACGTCTATCTTTATTTATTTTAACAAGAACTTTTATATTTATACATAGATGCAACAAAAGTTCACGCATAGAGCTGTATACCATTATAACAGATAATGAGCAAAGAAAATTCTTTCATAAATATACAAGAAAAATGTGAAAAATAACAATAAGAAAAAAGCTTTCCCAGATTTTTGATACGCGTAACTGGTTTTTCTATGACTCTACGTTTATCCTACCTTTCCAGATTGGAGAAACCGGAAACATCATGCTAGGAATACATGTACCAGTGGACAGATTGTGACACTTTTAATTATCAGAGGCAGTGAATGAAGCAAATTTCCCATTCCCAGACTTCAAGATGTTCAGTTAAGGCTATATTTCTATCTCCTGACCTAGAAAAACTTTTATCACTGAGTATAGTGTGCAAATGGGAGTTTATCTTTTAAGATCCAACCTTAGTTAATCAAGACGTATAACTACAATGAATTGAGTACATTGTTGTAAGTGGAATGCAGTTGAAGAATCAGCTTGTGTGGTATGCATTAGGAAGCTAGTGTACGTCACTAATCTAAGCCTATCGAGACTCGACCATATCATTTGGATTCCTCTCAGTCTGTCTCAGGCTCTACTAATTCTTATCATCTTCAAGACTTATCATCTAGTAGAGACTGAAAAACTTTGCAAATTTAAGTCCATCCTTCATTTTGCAGCTAGGACAAGCCTTATTTAGGTGAAAGAAATAAGTTATCACAGGAATTTCAACACTTCGATAGATTTCTCAGGCTTTGCAGTCTCTATAACCTTTTGGACACCAGAAACAATTGTGTACTCAGGTCATCACTTATCTAACAGCAAAGAGGCACTCAACTTCAATATAAAATACAGCAGATTCCACTTTTATGCGCATGTTTTAGAAATATTTGAGTCAAGCACATATTTAATGCATGTAAAAAATGGGGTTGTGGTCTACGTACTTTTGAGGGTTGAAATCTTCTACACCAAGGTCCTCATCCCAAAGAAAAATGTAACTGTATTCTGCAACTATATCTGGATGTAAGAAGCGCTTTGCAAACCACCTAGTCATCGTGAAATCAAATTCCAAGAGAACAAATTCAAGATAATGAAACTTCAGTTAGAAGTGATTGCAACAGTAGATGGTTTAGACCACTCACCATTTTGTTTGATTAGCTGCAGAAACATGTATTACTCTATCACACCACTCAAAAGTCTTCCATTGATCAACGACTCCATCATAATGGAAAAGCATCACAGAAAAATTACTTGATAAAAACTGCAAATTTGAACATAACAATTAACCAAAATTTGAAACAGAAGAACATTGTCATCTGGAAATGCAAGGGCTAGTTTTATACCTTTGTGACCATTTTATCCACTAGATCACTTTGCTTTATTCCTGCAGCTATTGCGAATAAGCTGAACGAAGAATTATCACTCTGTTCAAAATGGTAACAAGCCAATATTATACTGGAACTAATTAAAAACCAAGGTGCAAAGCAGACTAACCACGTATCACATATCATATTGTGTCTGAAACGTACCAGACGAAAGTTTTAAAAGCAGATAGTTATGAGACCCTACAGTCGAACGTATTTATAGAGTATTTATAGAGATTATCATGAGACCTTACAGTCGAACGTATTTATAGAGTATTTATAGAGATTATCATGCAAACTCACTTGTTTAACATGTTTTCAGAGTTCAGACAGCTATCCCAGTAAAGTTCATTGAAATTTTTAATTGGCTTTGAAGTTAAGCAATTCCAACTATAACTTCTGAAATTTTTCAACAATAGCGAAAGTTATTGGTAAAAAGATAACATTGTTTGAAAATTGATTCAAACGACAGTTCAAACACTTAAAATCCAGTATGGGGCATTGAATTGAATCATCAACCATTAATGTGTTGTGAAAAAAAATGATGACATGGTTATTCGTATCATGGGCAAAAGAAGAGATTGAATTCATTAAGGTGAATTGCATAGTTCCTACATTACAATGAAGGCCATAACTTAGAGCTGCCGGCTGTTCATAGGACGGATACTTAATAATTACTCCAAATGATAGAATATATGGTTCTTAAATACTATATTAAGAAACTCAATGGAAAATGTTTTGGGAATTCAAGTGATCACACATCACAAACTGAAGACATCCATCAGTTATTCCGAAGATTGTTACCTTGGGAAAGCCCCATAAAGGTCGCATCTGCAAGTTGGATGTCTTTGCGACAATACCTTCAGGTAATGCCTCACTTCCATCAGGCTTACATTTCTATAACACAAACAAATGTAAGAGTGTGATCCCCACAAATTAATTTGATACAAAATCTTTAAGGAAGCAAAACAAACCTGGCATTTATTGAACTTTGGAATTGGCAAAGCTTCTATTTTCTGCACAACGGGACTCAAAAGTTATACTAAACATTCAATGAACTAACACTGCAGTTTGGTGCATAAGGATAGAGGCAGAATAACAGAGTTGAATTAAAATTCAAAGTCAAATCTTCAGGTCAAGAATGAGAAACATGAAAAGCTATTTTAAATGAAATAAAAATAAGAACAGATACAACACAAAACTAATAGTGATTGTACAATATAAAAGAGAGTACAGATTTAAAAATATACCAATTCATATTTTGGTGATATAAATGCAGCACCAAAGAATAATATTAGAAATAGTGCAGAAACTGCTGGAACAACACTATAAACACACGATCTTCTATTGTGTGGATCTTCAAACAGAGATACCTGCAAAAATATGTCAAAAAGATATAAACAACACTTTCCCTTTATGACTTGAAGCAAATACATTAATGACATAAACTTTGCCCAGAAGATGCATCCATGTAATCAGAATTCATCAGCTACACAGGCCATCTGCTACTTTTGGACTAAAAAACCAAATAGAAGTTCTGCATATAGTTTCATTGATGAGAGAACAGGGAATTTCATATGTTTATGTATGATCAATGAGCCATGAGTGTAACGGCTTGTAATTTCTACATGTTTTCGACCATAATATTGAGTTAACAGCAGCATAGAGTGTTGAATTAGCCCAAAGCCATAAAAGTAAACGCGAAGCTAGAAGAAATAACATCCCAGCATTGTACAAGGAGTATTTTTATAATTATTTAGCCAACGTTACAAGTACAGAGCAGATGATGACTATCAACCCCAAAAAAAAAAGAAAAATCAAAGCTCGAGGCCCGAAATCAATGCTAAAGTCTGTGAAACCCCAACTCTAATGAATTTAATGTGTAATATTGAAAATACCCTGAAGCTGAATTACAGCTCCAATACCCAAATTTAAAGAGGTTCAAATATTGCCATCACTACAGAATCATATAATGAATATTCGCTAAAGAGTTGACAATCAAATTTCGCAGTGCAAAGGAAGACATGAGACAGCGTTTGAATATTTTCTCAAACGTGTGATTATCTCAAAGTCATTCTACAAGTTGAATTATATCAAAACAGAACTTAATACCAAATAGCAAAGAAAATATACTCACAATATTTGTGGACTTCATGCTCATGAAACGTCAAAGCAACCACATTAAAAGACAGCAGCTAGCAGTGATAAAAGGGCAAAAAAAAAAAAAAAGGCTGTGCAAATGTATATATATGTATATCAAAAAGACAAAAGCGCCTGTTTGTGTTTAAAATGCACTTTGAAACAGCAACTGAAACAGAAACTGAAACAAAGAGAAACAGCTTTTGGGGAAGAGAAGAACCGGGAGAAAGTGTTGAGTGTCAAGTAATGTTATTGGATAAATTTATAGGACGACCCGAAAAGCACGGCCACTTAGTGGAGTTTTTGTTTTGCCTATGCCACTACACCATCTATTATTGGGATAAAATTGTGGTGCAACTGTGGTACCGTGCTACAGTTGCACCCAATTGTTGAATTTTTACTTATTCAAGTGGATCGCACTCATTTGAGTGGATCCAACGGCTGGTGTAACTGTGGCACGGTACCACGGTTACACTGTAGCTTGACCCCTATTATTGTTATGTTATTATTATTATTATTAGGATTTCTTTATGATGCTTATTATTATAATATATCATCCATCTAAGTATTATTATTGTATTATTATTATTAGTCTGTTAACAAGCTAACACACCAGAATGACGATTAGGTTGTTTTCGTTATCATGACTTAATATACATCAATAGAAATGAGAAAAAAAATACCTTTATAAGTTTAAATTCTGATTTTAATATATAAGAGTATGTAATTTAGTGAAATTTAACACACTAAATGACAGTCATGTTACGAATAATGTAACTTATATTAATAGAAGTGACAAAAATACCTTCATAAGATTGAATTCTAATTTTAAAATATAAGAGTATGTAACTTAACACAAAAGAATATTTTGATTATTTCACTAAAAGATAGAGATCCTACCGTTTAAAAGAAAAGTAGAAAATAAACTAATAAAGGGACCAATTTGATATAATTAAATGCACTGTACTTTTTCTTGAGAAATTGAAGAAGTATAAGGACCGATATTTTAATCGACAAAAAAACAAAAGATAAAGGCCACGCACGTTCTTCCGATTTGCTTGTTTTTATTATATAATATTCCTTTATTCTCTCTTCTTATTTATTATTATAAGTGAGGACTTTTCTCAAGTTACACGTGAGATATGATGTAACACAATCTCATTAATTAATAAGATATTCAAGTAATTATTTAGGGTCTAAAATTTTGAATTTTACCCTTTTCTTGCCTCTTAAAAAGAATAATTAAATAAATAATAAAGTCTTATTAATTATCTGATTTTGATACAGTATTTTTTGAAAGATATGAATGATGCATGCATGAAAAATCCTTTTTTGACAAATATTTTGAAGCATGATCAATAAATTAATTAAGCTTATTATTCTCTAGCGTCATGTATTGATTGCAATGTGAAAATCAATATTATAATTAAGGTAATAATTACTTTTCCCATTAAAATTATTTATTTAGAAAGGATTACTTCATTTTTAATTCTTGACTTAAAATTTCGACATAAATTTTAAGTTATTAATCTCATGCAATCTAAGGATAAATATTAAAAATCAAAATAACATTTAATGCTATCAATTTATCCATCATTATATTACATGAAATTAACGGCAAAAAAAAATTTTGTACCAAAATTGTATGTAAAAAATTTAAGTTAAAATAACATATCCTATAATGTATAAAAAAAATCTTAACTAGTACTATTACAACTTTAACGACAAAGTAATTGTATTCTAATATGAAAACAAATAGGATTTATTTGCCAGCGAGGAAGCGATAAGCTTTTAGCTGATTAAATCTGTTTCAATCGATTCTATGTATTACAAGTGTTCTAGAGTAATTGGAACTTAACTAATAGTCAAGAAATATATGATAATGTTAAAATCCAATTTTCCAAATTATATGATCTCATTTTAATAATTCACCAATCTGATTAAATCTATTACCAAATAAATATTATATGTGTTAATTCTGAAACTGCTCTTTTCATGGTGGCATCAAAGGACTATTTCAGAAACATAAACTTTTAAAAAAAAATTCCCCAATGTGAATTTGCCAATTCATATAGCATTTGCAGGGTTCATTTCAACTTTCAATACAATTCATGATGTTTGTTGTGGATTAATTTCTGGACAATTACTTTCTACCTAACTTTTGACACCGACAGCACGGCCTAATACAAATTTTGATTTAGTTTGTTAATTGGTGAATATTTTCCTTAAATAATTGGGTAAAAGCTATAATAGTTAATAATTTAATTAAATTTATAAGAGCTGTATAATGGTTTATAATATGAATAAATTTAGACAGGGTTTGATTGCTATCATGCTATAAATTAATCCAAAGGTATTTTTTAAAAGTTCACGAGAGTTTATAACAATTTTTTTGTCAAAACAGTATCACTATTTTTTTAAGGGTCCAGCTATGTTGTAATTGTGGTACCGTACCACAGTTGCAACCAGCCATTGGATCCACTTAGATGAAGAGGTGCAACAGTGGATCCAAATAGATTCAATGATTAATTACAACTGTAATAGATACTACAATTACAACATAACCAAATCCTTATTTTAATGACATAAAACAACTTTTGAAATTTGGCACTACGAGAAAAAAAACTTTTTTGCAGCCAAAAAAATTCTCCACAACCACAATACAAAATTTATGTATTTGCAGTCGAATAATAATGGCTGCAATAAATTGTCCCGCAAAAAGTCTCGTGCATTTGACACCCTCCAAATAGAATTTGCGGAGAATTTTGTTAGAATTTTGCAGCCAACAAAATTCTCCGCAAAAAGTTCAAAATAGTGCATAACTTTTGGTGCCAATTTTGACTACCAATTTTTCCCTGCAAATAGAAAATGCATGGTACTTTTGCTAGCCATTATCAATAGCAATTTCTGTCCTCTGCAGATAATATTACCTAGAATCAAATACTCATTTCTCATTCCCCTAAATTATTGAATATGGTTTGCAAGAAAAATTAATTGTGTTTTTAGTAATTGTATAAAAAATACCTAAAACTCGATGTACAATAGATTCTTCATCTTTAAAGATACACAAAAAAAAAAAAAAAAAAAAAAACATATTACAGGCAAGTCTAAAAGAACAACACCCTACAAGTAAAGTTTCAACTCAAATGTCCCAACCACCAATCTGAAATCATCATCACTACATCACACCACCATCAGCCCCATGGGGATGTTGATCCATTAACCTGTATGGTCCCAAAAAAATTCAAGCATTAAGAATCATTGCCAGCAAGACTGGTGTATCCATCCTTAAATTACCATTATCCTGTAATATATCCAGAATTATCCTAGACTGCTGCATCGGCTAGCTCATGCTGATCACCATCAGTATAATTTTATAACAATCAGATGATGTACAGATTGTTAGTGGTTATGTTACAAGACTCTGCAACCTGTTAATCACAAAAAAAAAGAAAAAAAGCCTAAGCTGAAAATAAAAAATAAAATAAAATAAAATAAAAAATAATCAAAATATATTATGCTTATTCACTTCTAGCCAAATATATATATATCTTGACAACTGCATTTACATGATTGAAAGTGAGACCGATTCAGCTGAAGCTCTGAATAGAGTTCATCGCATTTTGACTTCAATTCCTGGAGTCCATGTGCGTCTTGCAGTTTGCTGATTGATCTTCAGGTATCTCAACGAGACGTTCGTTATATTGTGCAGACTGCGGAGCCTCTCAGAATTGCTTTGTTGCAATCAGGTTAGCTAGCAACTGGTAAACTCTCAGTAACAAAATGTAGAATATTGAAAACTCACAAGTATTTGCAACAAACTGATCCCAATGTTCTAACCCAAATAGACAATAAACTCACGACTGTTGAAAAATTCGGTACATTCAATTCAAAATTGGCTAGTGCACGGATTTAGGTCGCGCCACCGCTTGGATCTTGTTCCTCAGCTCATCCTCATCATTTTCCGACCAGTCCCGTCACCTGAAACGGCGGGATTGCCGTCGATCGACCGCCAGAAAGCTCACGGCTTTGGGAGTCCGATCCGCCGCCGTCGCCGCGCGTGGGACGTCGCCGCCGCCACTATTGGACTCAGCGTGGTCAAAACCATCAGACCGAAGCTTCCCGTCGCCGTCGGTTGACTTTCTGTTGCCGTTGACCGGCAAGGGCATTTCGGTAATTTCGTACATCGAGGGTAATTTCGTAAATTCTGAATTAAGGTTATTTTCATAATTTGGAATGAGGGCAGTTTTGTAATTTGGTCATCTAAGCTGTTGGGGGTATTTAAAATGTTGTTTGGAGCTATTTTGCGTAATAATTGTTATATGCTAATTACGGAAATTAATTATGTCGTTTATTTAACTTAGGTGGAATCACGAACGAGATGTTGACAATATCAAATTTGAGCATCATCACTGTGAGTGAAATATATAAAACTCATTTTCATAATTTATTATGATAGTAAAACATGTTTGTGAAATAAGTAATTTAAATACTCGGATTTAATGATTTTCTCGAGATAAATTTTATTTACGTATTGATATGTTATTAAAAAGTGTTTGCTAATGATTTTCTATATCGATTTTGAATAACGCATGATAGTATTTTAAAGACAAGAAAAGTGAATTTAAATGTGTTAATAAAAAAAAAGAAAAGTATGATTTAAAGTATGATTAATGTGCTCTGATACCAATTGTTGCAGAAACACGAGTTAAACAATTACTAATATTATGGTGATTGCGATTTCTGAAGAAATATAAATGTACAAATAAATGTAAAGAAATATGACATAATAATTTACGTGGTTCAACGTAAAGCCTACATCCACGAATAAAGACTGAAAGATAATTTTACTAATAAATGAGAATTTACAAAATTAAGGAAAACTCTAAAAACCCAAAATTTCAATACACTCCATGGATCCTTTTTAGAATACTAGAGTAGAAGCTCTTTCAAATATCTCAAATTACTTTACTTGTAATTGCTCTCAACTTTCTCAATTGGGATACATTTGAAACTCTTCATCTCCTCTCTATTTATAGGAAAAAATAGGTGCATTATTGCACTAACTCTAACAATTTTGTCAACAAAAATTAGGTGCCTAACTTAGTAACTAATTTTGAATGCATGCATGTGATTTTCTTTTTAATATGAATGTATGTTTGTCAATTGCATGCATTAGTCAATTTTGAATTCATATATTGATTTTTTCAATAATTCTCCACTTCGACAAAAAATTGTTTAAATCTGAATCGACTATCGACAAACTCTCCTCCAGTCTATGCCTTCTCCGACTGTTTTCAAACTTATAGGATATTGATCAAGTTTGAACAATACTTAAACTTGATCGCTGTCACAACATATTTACGAGATTCTTTACAGTCTTGATTTTCTATAGAAGAATCTTTCCCTTAGCTATAATTTCCCGCACAAATTGAAATTGTACGTTGATATATACGTACATGATAAACGTAGTTCTTTGTTAAGTGAATAACAATTTGACTGTCGCAATATACATTAATGTGCTCCTGTACCAATCCTAAGTTTTCAAGTATTACATTAATGATAAACTTAGTTATTTGTTAAGTTAATAGCAATTTGACTGTCGCAATACATATTAATGTGCTCTTGTACCAATCCCAAGTTTTCAAGTATTACATTAATGTGCATGTTTTTGGTAATCCTGCTACTGATTATGATTCTTTACATGTTTTTGATTCCACTGCTTATTATCATGTAAACGAATCTAAGTTAGACTTGAGAGTAAAGAAAACATTGTTAATGGGTATAACTGGTGGAGTAAAAGGATACCGTCTTTGGTGTCCAGTTACAAAGAAAATTATTTTCAGCAAATATGTGACTTTTGATGAATCGACCATGCTGAAACAAAATATTCACAAAAGGATGACAAAACTAGTTGGTACTTTTCAGCATGTAGAGTTTGAAAAGGTTAAAAATGATTCAATCGGTGTTGGTGAGACAAATAATAATTCTCCATTGACCAAAGATGATAAAGAGGTTTTGACTTAAGAACCTTCATAGCAACAAGATTCAATTGCATATAGAAGGTCACGCAGAGAATTTGTAAGCTTGCTTACTTTGTTGATATGGTGGCCTATGCACTTTCAGTTGTAGATGATGATGTTCATTCCACTTACAAAGAAGCAGTAAGTAGTCCTGAAAGTAGACAGTGGAAGCTAGCAATTGATAAAGAAATGTAGTCTCTTCATAAAAATGAAACTTAGGAGTTGGTTACACTGCTCAAGGAATAGAAGGCAATTTAGTACAAATGGGTACATGCGAAAGAAAGATTTCCTCATAAAAATGAAATTTGATATAAGACTAGATTGATAGAGAGAGGTTACACTCAGAAAGAAAGAATAGACTACAATGAAGTATTTTCTCCAGTTTTGAAACACTCATCTATTCAAATTTTACTAGCCATAGTTGCGCAATTTGATCTTAAACTAGTTCAGCTTGATGTAAAAACTGCATTTTTACATAGAGATTTTGAAGAAAAAATCTACATGACTCAACCAAATGGATTCAAGTTTGTTGGAATAGAAAATTGGATTTGCAAATTGACAAAGTCGCTGTATGGATTGAAATAATCTCTGAAGCAGTGGTATAAGTTAGGGGTGGCAAAGTGAGTAAACAAATCGAATTCGAATCGAATCATAAACGAGTTAGGTCAAAATTCTACTGATTCAAATTCGATTCATTTATTAAACGAATTGAAATATCAGAATTCGGATTCGATTCGTTTATTAAATGAATATTCAGTTCGATTCGTTTAATTCGTTTAGTAGAATTAATAAATGAACTAAATCGAATACATATTTGTTTATTATTTATTTATCCTATTACGAATTCATTACGAATCGAATCGAATTATGATTTGTTTACAATTCGTTTAGAAAAATATAATTAATAGACAAAATTAAGCAAAATAAAATATAAAAAAGCCACAAATTTAATATCCTACGACAAAATACAAACAACTCAAACTATATTTTAGGATTAAATATATAGTCATCCAAATACCAAATTATAAATCCTTAATAATATAAATAACTTACAAATTTTAAAAAAAATCAAATAAATTTAATGAAAAAAAGTAATTTAATTAAACGAATAATAAACGAATTTAAAACAAATCAACCTGTATTCAATTCGTTTATGACATTTTTATTAAACGAATCCTAAACGAATAAACAAATTGATATCTTCAAACCTGGATTCAATTTGTTTAATTAGTGAATCGAATTGAATTCACCAATTTATTAAACGAATCAAAATTTTCAAATTCAAACCTATTTTAATTCGCATCGAGTCGAATCGAATATACGAATTCTAACCCATATTGCCACCCCTAGTATAAGCGATTTGATTAGTTTATGAAAATGCGAAGGTACACGAGAAATAAAATTGATCATTGTGTGTATTTTCATAAGCTACAAGAGGAATCCTTCATATATTTGCTCTTGTATGTTGATGATATGCTAATAGCATCCAAGGGTAAAAATGAGATTGAGAAGTTAAAGACAAGACTCAATCAAGAATTTGAGATAAAAGATCTAAGTGAAGTTAAAAAGATTCTTAGCATGGAGATATGCAAAGATAGAGCTCGTGGCAAAATCAGTTTATTTCAGAAGCAATATTTAAAGAAGACACTACAACAGTTTGACATGACTGAGCAGACAAAATCCGTTAGTGCTCTGCTTCTCATTTCAGGCTTTCTGCACAATTATCTCCTTCAATAGATGTAGAACGAGAATATATGTTACAAGTTCCGTATTCAAAAGCAGTGGGTGGCTTAATGTATGTAGTGGTGTGAACAAGGCCTGACATTTCACATGCAATTGGTATAGTGAGTAGGTATATGCATAATCTTGGTAAAGGACTTGTCAAGCTGTGAAATGGATTTTGTGGTACATTTAGAAGATTGTAAATGTTGGTTTACTGTTTGAGCGAGATGATACACTTGGTCAAGGTGTGATTGAGTACACCGATTTTGATTACGTTGGTGATTTAGACAAATTTCGATCAACTACTGGATATGTATTACTTTTGCTAGAGGACCAATCAGTTGGAAGTCTATACTACACTCCACAGTTGCACTGTCGACCATATAGGTGGAGTACATAGCAATTACAGAGGCTATTAAAAATGCTATTTGGTTGTAAGGCTTGCTTGAAAACTTGAGATTGGTACAAGAACACATTAATGTGTATTGCGACAGTCAAAGTGCTATTCACTTAACAAAGAACCAAGTTTATCATGCACATACCAAATATATCAACATACGATTTCACTTTATGCGGGAAATTATAGATAAGGGGAATATTCTTTTATAGAAAATCAAAACTGCAGAGAATGCTGCAGATATGTTGACCAAGGTAGTGACGACGGTCAAGTTTGAGCATTGTCTAAACTTGATCAATATACTATAAGTTTGAAAGCAATCAGAGAAGGCAAAGATTGTAAGATAGTTTGTCGATAGTCAACTCAGATTTGAACAAATTTTTGTCGAGGTAGAGAATTATTGAAAAATTCAGTACATGCATTCAAAATTAGCTAATGCATACAATTGACAAACATTCATTCAAATTGAAAAGAAAATTACATGCATGCATTCAAAATTAGTTGCTAAGTTAAGCATCTAATTTTTGTTGACAAAATTTTTGGAGTTGGTGCAATAATGTACTTATTTTTTCCTATAAATAGAGAGGATATGAAGAGCTTCAAATGTATCCCAATTGAGAGAGTTGAGAGCAATTGCAAGTGAAATAATTTGAGAGATTTCAAAGAGCTTCTACTTGAGTGCTCTAGTAAGGATTCATTTAGGTGTATTGAGCTTTGGGTTTTGAGAGTTTTTTCCAATTTTATAAATTCTCATTTGTTAGAAAAATTATCTTCCATTCTTTGTCAGTGGGCCTAAGCTTTACGCTAAACCATGTAAATTATTATGTTTTATTTTTTACATTTATATTTCTTCAGAATTCACAATCACCATAATATTGGTAATTACTCAATCCGCACTTCCGTAACAACAACTAGTGGAAAAGGATCCCTACAAAATAAATCATAGGAAAGAGGAAACTGATTACCAACTTACAATACCATTTGTACCCTCTGTATCTAGGGATGGCAATGGGCACCGCCCGCAGTGGGTTTGCCATTATCAAACCCAAACCCGCACAAAATTTAAATTACCAAACTCACCCGCAACTCGCAGTGGGTTTTAATTTAAAAAAAAAACCCACCCGCAGCGGGTTTTAACAATTACCAAACTCGCAATGGTACCCGGCAGATTTTTTGTGGGTTTTCGTATTTAAAATCACAAATGTTTAATAAATAAATTTATAATAATAACCTCAAATTCCATATAACATACTCAATTTTATATTTAAACAATGTAATTGAAAAATTAAAATTTCTACATCAATCCAACACAAATTCTCAAATTTAAGTATAAATTACACAAATTCATTTAAAAAACATAAACTAGTATCTAAAAATGATAATTACATTTCATATCATCATTTAAAATAAGCTCCAAGAGAATATATTCATTTCATTCACCACCATAAGCACCCATTCAACACAATGCCTATAATAATAATTAAGATTAATATTTTCAAATACTAATTCGAAGGGAAATGCCTTTAGTTTTCTTTAGGTTATGACTTTAGAATGGGAGATGGGTCACATACACACATACACAACTTTAAGCCATTGACTATTTGGTAATTTGAATAATGACATTATTTTTTTTATACATTTTTAGATTAAAATTAAATTAAAAATATTTGGAAAAAATATTTTGGGTTTGGTAGATATCCATGCGGATATAAGGTTAATACCAAACCCACCCGCATCCATGTGCGGGTTTTAGTTTATAATACTAAACCCGCCCGCAACGGGTAAAATTATCCGCAGCGGGCGGGTTTTGGCGGGTGGGTTTGGACGGGTTTGCGGGTACAATTGCCATCCCTATCTGTATCACATATAGTCCATCCTTTTTAGTATCAGTCTTCTCTCCATTTTCCTTCATCTGAATATCATGAAACAAAGGCCCCGAAATTTCGGAATCAAATAAAACATATAATACCTATACAAAAACACTGCGTGAGACCGGTGACATTAAATTGAAAGATAGCCAGTCTAGATCAAGGATTTTTATGACTTGTTTCATTTATTTATTTTCCAAAGGGAAGCAAACGGCGTACAGTTTCTTTTGGGATGGTCAGTATAAATATTAGCTCATCTTGCACTTGAACAAATGACGTGCGACCGAAGACATGAAATTGTGTTTGTTTCTTGTGATTATCCTTATTTATCTCTAATACTGCCTATAAGATTTATTTATTATCACTGTTGATGAAACTAAAACTATTATATGCAATAACTAATATGACTTATATGCATACCTTTGCTTTATTAGTTCTCCAATAAGCAACTAGTATCCTCTATTGCTCCGCAACAACACAATTAAGGACAACCATTAGTCGTTGCTTATCATAAACAAATGGGGTATGCCACTTTTGTTTTGCTCAAGCTTTCCAATCCGCCCATCCTTCTCCAGATCCATATCATCCTATAATTATAACATTCCAATTTGGTTAAAATATTAGCCAAATGTGTCCTATTGGCAAGTGCTTCTATGCCTTAACTTCATTCCAAATGTATTCTAATATTGTCATCTGGCATGACAGTCCAAGATACATAAGTAAGAGGAACTTTCTGTCCGTCTTTTCGCTATGACCCCGAGCTGGGAGTTGAATTTATTTGCATTTGGACTATTGGGTTCCATTCATAATCAAACTCCGGATGAGGTATTTTTCCAGAGCTCTATTAAGCACCACGAGCACATCTTCGACTTTTTGTGATAGAGCCTAGATATTTTGAAAAATCAACCGTGAGATCAGGTTTAATACTGACTTTAAATATATGTTAACTTAAAAATCAACGAAGCATAAAAATTTAAGTCAAAATAAAATAACCTGACCCTAGATTCATTTGAGATTAAAAATTTAGATTGCATATATGATATGCATGTAACACTAGCTAGATAAACTGGCAACCAAAAATATCACATCAACTTCTGTACCACCGGCAACCAAAAATATCTCAGCATTGGTATAATATCGTTATAACTATAGGGAGATTTAGACCTATTTTAAAAGATGAGAAAAAATTCACCTAATTTCTCTAAACAACATGGGTAATGGTAATCCTTATTTTCCCAAATTCCATGAGCTATACTTTTCATTTGAATTTAGAACTCATTTTGTTGTGAATCAAATGCCTAATAATTTATTGTCTCTTCTCTTAACAATTTTGGAGAAATACTATACCTTTCAATGGATAGCACATGGAATACTAGTCGCAATACTAACTGAATAGTATAGCATTACTCCAATTTTTATTTATTTATTTATTTATTTATTTTTGTAAACCTTGGCGGCACGGAAAAAATTAACCCCATTATTTAGCAAGAGGATTTTTGATATCCAATTCTCAAAGTATTTTACCAATGGCAACCTTATTTAAAACCTTAGCTAGGACCCAAAATCATTCCAAAGTTTGGTTTTAATTGTAAGACAAATTAATATTTGTTGTTTAATGTAATTTAGTTATGGGTTATGGCTTAAATTTGATAAACCTGCATTTCATTCATTTTACTAATTAAGGGTAATGGAAATTTTCATTATAAATAGCCTTGGATTGTGATCAAAAGTATTCCGCTTGATCAATATGAAGAATCTAATACAAAGAAAGAGTTAACAGCCTCTATTATTTTCCTCTTATCAATGTCATTATTGAATTATTAACCTAGTTAAATTATAACATGTTATCAGCATGACTAGCTGACATAAGAGCTGCTATGGTAAGTATAGAGTTTTACTTTTATAATAGTGGTCCTTGTAAGTATGCTCTATGGTTGCCACTAGGTTGAATCTTCCACATCAGAGAGTAAGAATTATGATATTGGTACAATATTATTTAAATTAATGTTGGTAATTAAAATGTTGTGTTTTCTTTTTCCACATTTATGGTTGCTTCAATATCAACATCAATATATTGATTATTCAATATTAATATTACAACCTAAAGCTTTGCAGTGCAAAGTGGTAAATTGTAGCCTGAAGTTCTAATCTCGCTACAAATTATTAAATTAAAACATGCTGACTTCTAATAATAATTCTAAAATTAGAACCTGTAGTTCTATTTAATAGTTATTGATTAGAACCTACAGTTCATTGATTTCTTAATTAAACCTGATGAACTTTTCACTATAGATATCCATACTAATTAAGCTTCATTCATTACTTTGCTTATGTTTTATCTACATTGTACTTTTGTTATCACATAAGATTCACCTTGTTTTATGTTTTAATAATTCTAATGTTGAACATGAACTTTTCTTGACTAAAAGAATAAGAATTTTAGAAATAAATTGTCTATTCTAGAAAGGAAAATTAGAGATGTATGCTAGGCTAATGGTGGTACCACACACTATCCTTTAAGATAAAAAATATTTCTAGAAATTAAAATTTTATTGAAGGAAAGGTAAGCACTATATCAAGTCCTGTAGACTTGATTGAAGGCGTTGGAAGAGTCATTATCTTGTTAGCAAATGGAACAAACAAAATTATATATTCCAAATACCTTATATTCAGTAAGATTCAAAAGAAATTTGCTAAGTTTTAGAGATATACGCAGAAATAGATACCATATTGAGACTTTAAATAAAAATAATGCAAAATACCTTTGCCTTACTAAAAATATCATAGGCAGAAAATGCATATTGGATAAACTTCCAACTTCCTCGTCTGGATTATATTATGCAATTACAAATTCAAGTGAAAGCTACACAGTAATGAACAAGAAGTTCATTGGTCCAAAAATGTTTATGTTATATTATGATTGCCTTGGTCACCCAGTATCTACGATAATACGCATAATCATTGAGAATTCTTATAAAATCTAGAGAAAGAGAATTGAGGCAAAGGAATATAGTATGTTCTTTGGTGGATTGAAGACTCTAAAAACTGTATTATTTATAGATAAATTACAAAGAAAGTCAAGCCAACAAATTAGGAAAATTACAATATACATAAATAGACAATGTCAAATAAGAAAGTGAATTCTATGATTATTATGAAATAATTGCGTATAGGATCGTCATGATTGCTTTCCTAATACTCCCCCTCAAGGTGGAGCATAGAGGTCAACCATGCCCGGCTCGTAAATATATCGATGGGGATCCTTTGCAAGTGGTTTTGTAAATATGTCTACAATCAGCAGTAATGTCCTTATATAATAACGAATAAGCAATCAAGATTAGATCTTGTCACGAATGAAATAACAATCAAACTACGTGTTTAGTCTATTCATGAAAGACTGGATTTTCGGCAATATGGATAGCAACTTGATTGTCGCAAAGGACTATCATTGGCTCTTGATGAGGAAAACTAAGATCACGAAATAAAAACTTAAGCAACTACAGCTTACAGGTTAATGTTGCAAGCGATTGATATTCTACCTCTACCAAAGAATGAGATACCACAGATTGCTTCTTCGACTTCCAGGGGATTGGACTACAACCAAGAATAGTACAATAACCAGTAACGGATCGACGTGTGATTGGATAGCTTCCCTAATCAAAATTATAACAACCATAAATATTGAAATTGCTTGAAGAAGATAAAAGCATTCCTTTGCCTAAAGATCCCTTCAATTATCGTAAAAGTCTCAAAGCTTCATCCACATGACTAAACCGTAGTTCGTGCATAAACTGGCTCAGAATATGTACAACATAAATAATATCAGGCCTTATAATGGTGAGATAAAAGAGTCTACCAATCAACCTTCTATATCAGGAAGGCTCGGCAATAGAACACCATCAGTTGGCTTAAGGCGAATTTATTGCTCCATAGAAAAATCTGAAACTCTTGTATCAATTTTGCCTATGTCTCGTAAAACATCTAAGGTACGTTTTCCTTTGACATAAAAAGATCCCATGCCCAGAATTTGCCATTTCATCCCAAGAAAATACTTAAGCCTCTATAAATCTTTTGGGAAAAAAAAAATTTGGCTAGAAAAGCCTTCAATTCATGATGAAAGAATCATCATTAACGTCAATTATGATATCATCAACATACACTATAGGCTGAAGAGCTATCTTATATCTTGGTAAAAAATGAGTAGTTTGCCTTAGATTGAGAAAAACTAGTTGCTTAAATTGCAGAATTAAGCAAATCAATTCCATGACGCTTTCATTAAACCGTACAATGACTTGTTTAATTTACAAACAAGAAGCTTTCTACTTCGAGAAAATCCTAGTGGCAAGGTCATGTGAACAACTTCATTAAGATCTTCATCTAGAAATGCATTGTTAACATCAAGTTGATGCAAAGGCCACCTTTAATTGCAGCTAAGGACAATAAAGCTAGAATAGTGACTAATTTTGCCACAAATGCAAAAGTAGCGTGATAATCTGGTCCCTCAGTTTGGAAGTAACCTTTTGGCACGGGATGTGCCTTGTAATGTTCTATGCTTCTATCAGATTTGAATTTTGTCTTGTATACCCATTTACATCTAATAGGCTTTTTGCCTTTTGGAAGTTTAGTAAGAATTTAAGTATTTTTCTGCTCTAGGCTTTGATTTTAGCAACCATTGCTAGGGGTATCCGCGGATCGGATTTTGCAGATTGAATATCAATTCATATTCAATCCAACATTTTAAGGATTGGTTTGCAGGCTAAAATTTTTAAATCATGTACTATCCACGAATTAACTAAATAAAAAAATTAATATAAAAATAATTTTACTACTGATTAAATTCAAAATTAAATAAAATTTAAATAAAACTAAAAAATACATTCAAAGTTTTAAAATATAACACACTAAAAAGAAAAAAAATCTCATTTGTTTAGATCAGTACATGAAAATTAACTACGTAGGAAGCTATATTTTTTATTTAATTAATTTTATTTTATATTATTATCGGATAAGCTATAATATAGTGTTAATATAACTATATTTTAACTTATTTATTTTTTAGTAAGTATAATGTCATATTTACAAGTTTAATTTTTATTAAATGAATAATTTTTATTCTTTTTACGGATTCGCAGATTTTTGCGGATTTATAGAAGTAAATCCATTTCCAATTCACTGACTGCGCATTTTCAAAATTTCAATCCAATCCAATCCAATCCACGGATTAGATTTTTATGAATCTGATTTCAACGGATCAGACAGATTGAACGGATTGGATTGGATTGGATTTTGAACATCCCTAGCCATTGCTTCACAAAACTCAGGAACTTTCACAGCTTAACCAAATGTATTTGGTTCACTTGTAGAAGATACGGCTAAAAGAAAAGATTTATGTGTAGCAAGAAATTTATCATAACAAACATTATAAGAAAAAGGATATGGCTTACCAGTTTGCTTAGAAGAAAATGCAGTAGATGAAGGGTCATGGGAAGTTGATGAACAATGATAATCTTGAAGGTAAGTTGGAGGGCAATGATCATGTCGAGGCCATTTCTCAACAATTGGTTTAAATTGGTTATTAGAATTGGTATCAAGTATAGGTATCTCAACTGCTCAGTTGGAGGGTCGCTGGTGTTTATATCTGGTAGTAACTGGAGATCATGAGTAGGTAACGGAGGATAACTAAAATCAAAGGAATCTTGAAGCGGGTTTGGTAAAACAAGTTCTTGGTCATGAGTGGCTACTGCGTTATGAAATGAAAAAATTGTTTCATTAAAGACAACATCACGTGAGGTGTAAATAGTTTTGGTTTCAATGTCTTACAGGCAATATCTTTTTAGGCCATATGGATATCCAGTAAAGATTCCAGCTTTGGCTTGTTGGTCAAATTTATTTTTAATTTTATGATTATGAGCAAAGTATAGACACACAAAAAAAACGAAGGTGAGAATAATTTGGTCCGGACTTGAAAAGTATTGCATGAGGGGATTTACCTGACAGTAATGATGTTCGCATCTTATAGATGAGAGACATAGCTATAAGAACACACTCTCCCCAAAATTTTATTAGTAAATTTGCTTGGAATCGTAGTGCTCGAGCAACTTCAAGAAGGTGCCGATGCTTTCGCTGTACCACTCCATTTTTGTGTATGGCCATACAGCTACATTGATGTATAATGTGATGCATCTGAAAGAAAGATTGCAACTCCTTAGAAATGAATTTAGTACCATTGTCAATTCTAAATTTCTTGAATTTGTGAATCAAATTGGTTTTAGTGAGAGCAAAGAATGATTTGATTTCAAGTGAATTATCATTTCAGCTTTAGAATGCATGAGATGTAACCAAGTACAATGAGAGAAATCATCGATAATAGTTAAAAAATAATACGCCATAGAAATCGAAGGCTAGGAAAAAGCATCTTAAATATCGCAATGAATTAACTATTTATGCAAATAACACTAACTGGAAAAGATAAACAAGTTTGTTTTGCTCGGGGACAAGCATCATAAACATTATCCCGCACAGTAGAGGAATAATGTTTAGCTAAAGTTTGTAAACGGTTCGAAGATGGATGCCCAAGTCACCAATGTCAAAGATCGAAATTTGGTAAGGTGGTGATAGCGAGTAAAGCCATTGGATGTTGAAAATAATAAATGCTGTCATGAACTTTACACATTCCAATCTTCTTCTTCGTGTACGGTTCCTGAAAAATACAATGATTAGAGAAGAAGGTTACTGAAAAGAACTGGAATTTGGTTTATTGGTAAACAGATAAAAGACCAAATTTAAAGAACGAGATGTAAATGGCATTATCCAATTTAAAGTCCAAAGAAAAAACGACAATTCCAAAATTTGTAACCGAAACAGTGGTACCGTCTGGTAATTTTACTCTAGGACACTCTGGATATGATTTATAAAAAGAGGAAAGATCTAAAAGGAAGCACATATGGTTTATGGCACTTGTGTCCATAATCCAAGCGGAAAGAGAAAGGCTACAAATGCTATACCTACTAGAATCGCTGTTGAATTTAGAATACCTGTGGATAACATGGCAAGGATTTTATTGTAATGCTCTTATGTAATAAGTGGTACATGGAATTTGTTGTGCGCGGAATGCAGAATCAAGCGCACTAAATAATTACAGAAAAATAAAGGATACAAGAATTTACGTGGTTCGGTAATTAAACCTACATCCACGGAGGCAAGAAAGAATAATTGTTTATTTAACAATTAATAGAGTACAATATTTGAGTAACGAATCTCACTTCCCAAAAACCCAAATTTACCCAGTACTCTCACACTATGCAGGAAAGATAAATTCCTCAGACACACTTCTCTCACTTCTCTCAAAAGCTTAGAAACTTATAAACTTAACAATTTTGGGATGTCATAGAATGAAGAAATGACTTCAATTTATAGGCTTCAAGCATGCACTATTCCACCTAATCCCTCTGTAATTTGTCAATCTCCATCTCTGTCAATTTGACAAATTTTGCTCACTTTTCCATTTTTCTTTATTTGGTGCAGGATTGTCAAATGCCAAATATTTTATAGCTTGCAATTTAGTGCCGACTTTGAAAAAATAAAAGCAATGCATGTGGCTCCTTTTGTTTTTTTTTTTCAACCAAAACTTTTTGATTTTTCAACAATTCTCCACTTCGGCAAAGATTTGTCCAAATCTGAGCCGACTACCAACCAATCATCATCTCTAAAGTGGCTGCATCTCTATGACTGCCTACGTACCCAAAATTTGGGATCAAGCCAACCGTAGTTCAAAATTCCCGAAGGACATATCTTAATACAATCGAAGGATTTGAATTAGTTTCAAGCAATGTTGAAACTTAACTCCAGAAACTACCTTCGTTAACATATCTGATGGATTATCTTTGGTATCGATCTTTCTCAACAACACGACACCACTCTCGATAATCTCCCTCACATAATGATATTTCACATCTATGTGCTTCGTCCGAGCGTGATATGTTTGATTCTTCGCAAGGAATATCGCACTTTGATTATCACAGAAGACCGCAATGTTCTCGTGGATTACTCCCAAATCACCTAACAAGCCTTTCAACTAGATAGCTTCTTTTACAGCTTCAGTTGC
>NW_006262139.1:7701183-7755971 GCF_000493195.1 Citrus x clementina | reverse complement strand
CTCCACCCAATGTGAATACGTAGGCCCGTTGTTGATCTTCGCTTGTCAAGGTCTCCAGTGAAATCAGAATTACAATACCCAACACATTGTTGACCAAAATCCTTCTTGAACAATAACCCAACATCAACTGTCCCATACAGATATCGTAGAATCCACTTTACCGCAAGCCATTGATTTTTACCCGGATTGTGCATGTATCTACTAACCATGCTCACTGCTTGAGATATATCGGGCCTTGTGCATACCATAACATACATAAGACTACCCACAACACTAGCATATGGAACACGAGCCATGTAATCGCGCTCCTCTTGAGATCTAGGACATGAAGAAGAGCTTAATTTGAAATGAGGAGCTAGAGGTGTACATACCGGTTTAGTTTTGTCATCCATACCGAATCTTTCTAGCACTTTCTTCAAATAAGATTTTTGAGTCAACCATACGCTCCCATTCTTCTTGTCTCTACGAATCTTCATCCCAAGTATTCTCTGTGCATCACCCAAGTCTTTTATCTCGAACTCAGAAGCCAACTGCTTCTTTAATCTTTCGATCTCATCTCTATTCTTCGAAGCTATAAGCATATCATCGACATAGAGTAACAAATAGATGAAAGCTCCATCTGTTAGTCTTCTAAAATAAACACAATGATCATGTTCACTTCTGGTGAATTTCTGCCCTTGTATAAATTGATCAAATCTTTTGTACCACTGCCTTGGCGATTGCTTCAGTCCATACAAAGATTTAATCAACCTACACACATGATTCTCCTTTCCAGTAACTCTGAAACCACAAGGCTGAATCATATAGATTTCCTCCTCCAAATCTGCATGTAAGAACGCCGTCTTAACATCCAATTGAGCCAACTCTAACTCATATTCTGCAACTAAGGCAAGTAGGATACGAATGGAAGTATATTTTACAACTGGAGAGAAAACTTCATTGTAGTTAATACCTTCCTTTTGAGCAAAACCTTTTGCCACGAGCCTTGCCTTGTATCAAGGAGTTGTTTGATTCGGAGATCCTTGCTTTTTGGTGTAGACCCATTTATTGCCAATAGCCCTTTTTCCCTTTGGTAACTTTACAAGTTCCCAAGTCTGGTTTTTATGGAGAGATTTCATCTCTTCCTCCATGGCTAACTTCCACTGATCACTTTCACTGCTGTGTAATGCTTCACCGAAAGTGTTGGGGATGTCATCATCAATAACTGGAAGTGCATAGGCTACCACCATATCTTTAGTAAGCCATCCGAATTTCTTTATCTCTCTTCTTGGCCTCCTTGTTGCTATAAAATCATCATTATCTACATCATCAATTGTTTCTTTATTTTGTGGGACATCAGAAGAAACAACTTCTTCTTCAACTCTAGGTGTCACCTCCATAGTTGAACACTTCTTTGATGTAAAACTAACTGGTACATATGGAGTTGCATCAAACTCTACCCGCTGCAATACCTCTTTGGTCTTATTCTCCACCTGCTGAGAACTTGAAGCTTTCATCATTGAAGCTTCATCAAATGTGACATTTCTGCTACACACAAACTTTTTATCTTCAAGATCCCAAAGCTTGAAGCCCTTTACTCTATCTTTGAATCCTACAAAAATAGCTTTTCTAGCACGAGGATCCAGTTTACCATCTTTGACATGATAATAAACTGGACACTCGAATATACGAAGGGAATCATAGTTTTGTGCATGCTTTCCAGACCACATTTCCATAGGAGTTTTACCTCCAATTGCAGCAGAAGGCAACCGGTTTACCAAGTGACTTGCGTAGCTCACAGCTTCAGCCCAAAACTTTTTATCTAAACCAGCATTAGATAACATACACCGTACCTTCTCCAGTAAAGTACGATTCATACGCTCAGCCACACCGTTCTGTTGCGGAGTATGTCTCACCGTGAAATGTCTTTTAATACCCTCATTCTGGCATAATTGCAAGAATGGATCAGAAGTATATTCACCCCCATTATCAGATCGTAATACTTTGATCTTTCTATCAGTTTGAGTTTCCACCAATTTCTTCCATTTCATGAAAATCTCTAGAACCTCATCCTTTGCTCGCATGGTGTACACCCACACACGTCTAGAGAAATGATCAACAAATGTAACAAAATAATGGCTTCCACCAATTGATGCAGTATTGGTTGGTCCTCATACATCGCTATGAACATATTCAAGGATCTCACGAGTATCGTGATTAGCTGTACCAAACTTGACCCTTATTTTCTTGCCTACTACACAATACTCACAGAAATTTAATTTACAGGTTTTGGTACCTTTTAAAAGTTCATGCCTCATCAGAGTTTGCAAAGACTTCTCTCCAGCATGTCCCAATCGTACATGCCATAGTTTGGTGATGTCACTGTGCGCCTCAACAACATTTGCTTTATCAGTTGTACCTCCCTTCAAATAGTACAGATTGTGACGCCGAACCCCTTGCAGAATCACCATAGCCCCATGTGTAAACTTCATTGTGCCATCTTCAATGGTAACCTTATAGCCTTTAGCTTCCAAAGCACCTACAGAAATTAGATTTTTCTTTAAAGCTGGAACAAATCTAACCTCTTTGAGTTCTCTAACCATTCCATCAAATATTTTGAGCCAAATTGTTCATATCCCCATTGTGCGACAAGGTTGATCATTCCCCATCACAACTGCACCAGATTCCAGATTACGAAAATCCGTAAACCATTCCTTAATAGGACACAAATGATAGGTTGCTCCAGTATCAAGTATCAACTCGCTCGAACTAGCCACGTATGCTGCAGGAGTAATACTTAGTGAATAATCAGAGCCCTCATCTTTCCGTGCCATTTTTTCTGCTGCTGGTTTTTTCTCATCTCTCTTTTGAGCCTTTGGACAATCTTTCCTCTAATGGCCCTTTTCATGACAAAATGTACACTCATCTCGAGCTATATTTCTGCTTCTCGATTTGGATCAAGAATTCTTTCCACCACGCTTTTTCTGTTTCTCCATCGCCCAATCTCTGCTCACCAAAGCTTTAGACGATGCTCGTTCAGAATTTTTATCATTATTCCGAATCTCTAAGCTAGTCAGTGCTGTGCAAACATCTTTAAAGACGATCACACTCTTCCCATATATCAAAGTAGTCACAAAATGGCTATATTCCTCTGGTAGTGAGTGTAACAGAATCATAGCCTTGACTTCATCCTTAATATCTTCATCAAGATTCTTCAAATCAGCAAGTAACTTTTCAAATCTTGAAACATGATTGTGCATTGACACCCCAGGCTTCATTCGAAAACCATATACTTGACTCATTGCATGAAGGCAATTTTCAGGACTTTTCACCAAGTACTTCTCCTCAAATGTACGCCACAAGGTCACCGCACACTCCTCATCTTTCACCAAGTATTTCACCTCCTTGGTCAAACAAGATATGATCTGACCACAAGCTTTCTTGTTCATACGATCCCAAATTTCTTCATCATACAAGTGTCTTTTATTTTTCAAAACAACATCAAAATCGATTTGAATAAGGGCATCCATAACTTCGCACCTCTACATGCCGAAGTTGATTTTCCCATCAAACTTTTCAACATCGATCTTCTGGCCTCCTATAACAGGTGCTGAATAGCGATTTGACAAATCTCGTCTCCCACCTGAAGTGTCTCCTGAAATAGTCTCGGTAGATCTCTCCCCAATTCTGGAAGTTTCACCTTCTACCATTTTCTTAACGAACTATTTCCACTTGAAAAACAGTCTCTATGATGTTAATTTTGGTGAATAAATGCACCAGGAAAGTTTTCAGGAAACTGGACGGGAACTCGGTCCCAATTAAAAACCAGAATCCTTAGACTCTTATCGTCTTTGTTGACAGAACTTTCCTAGACATGCAAAAATACACACTACTTACAATAGACTGTCTCCCAAGTACAAATGGCCGTCTCCGCCGTATTCGTGAACAATACCATATGTGAACAGTACCGTATATAGGAATAGTACTGTATCCCCCCAAGTACGAACCTTCGGCTCTGATACCATTTGTTGTGCGCGGAATGCGGAATCAAGCGCATCAAATAATTATAGAAAAATAAAGGACACAAGAATTTACGTGGTTCGGTAATTAAACCTACATCCACGGAGGCAAGAAAGAATAATTGTTTATTTAACAATTAATAGAGTACAATATTTGAGTAACGAATCTCACTTCCCAAAAATCCAAATATACCCAGTACTCTCACACTCTGTAGGAAAGATAAATTTCCCAGACACACTTCTCTCACTTCTCTCAAAAGCTTAGAAACTTATAAGCTTCACAATTTTGGGATGTCATAGAATGAAGAAATGGCTTTAATTTATAGGCTTCAAGCATGCACTATTCCACCTAATCCCTCTGCAATTTGTCAATCTCCATCTTTGTCAATTTGACAAATTTTGCTAACTTTTCCATTTTTCTTCATTTGGTGCAGGATTGTCAAATGGCAAATATTTTATAGCTTGCAATTTGGTGCCGACTTTGAAAAAATAAAAGCAATGCATGTGGCTCTTTTTTTTTTTCAACCAAAACTTTTTGACTTTTGAACAGAATTTTTCTTCAAATACAAGTATGGTTATTGCTGCTTTTGCTTTATTGAACTTACGTTGTTTGGACTAAGATGGCTCTTGCCATTTAGGGGGATAACCATACAATTTGTAGCAAACAGTTTTGGTATAGCCCTTTTTATCACAATGTTCACAAGTTGGCTTATTGCTACTTTTCTTGCGATCATCATAGTTACCATTAAATTGATGAACTTTGCTATAGGTCTTGTTTTGAGTGGCAAGTGTAGCACCTTCAGATAAAAAGTGAGACACATGAGTTTTTCGTTGTTTCTCTTCTTTGCACACTAAAGAATATATGTTATTGATAGAAGAGAATGGATCCATAATCAAAATCTAAATTCTAAGTGGACCACACCTATCTTATAACCCTTGAAGAAATTCCATAGCTCGGTCCTGCTGCAAAGATTTGTTGTGGCTTCAGCATGGTCACAAGAGCGTGGTTCTGTATAGGTAAGAAAGTTCAATTCATCCTAAAGGATCTTGAATCTAGTATAATACACTAAAATAAGAGCATCCACTTGCCGTAGTGTTGAGATGACTTGTTTCAAATGTTAAATCTTTGGTGCATTCGTTTGCATAAATATTTCTTGTAAATTTATCCAAATCTCATGTGTAGATTATTCATACAAAATGTTATTGACAAATTCTTTAATGATGGTGTGAAGAATCCATGAACTAACAAAATCATTACATCGTTGCCACTTCTGAAAATCTAGAGAAGGACCTAAAGCTTTTTCGATAATCCTATTAATAAATTCTAATTTGTTTTTAGTACGTAAGGATATAGTCATTGGATGAACCCATGTGCTGTAATTGTCCCTTGTGAGAAAAGGTGAAACAAGGGTAGTTGTCGGGCCATCCGAATGGTGTACAATGAATGGATCATCCAAATCTTTTATATGTGAGACGATTCTGGAAAATCAGCCATAGAAGCTTATAATTTCTCACGATTGGTAGCGCTATGATACCATGCAAAATATAGTGAAAGAGAATTGGGAAAAAGGAATATTGTACAGTCTTCGATGGATTAAAGGCTTAGGAAACTATATTATTTATCGATAAATTACAAAAAAACCCAAGTGTACAAAATAGAAAAATTTACAATATACATTAATAGATAACATCAGACAAGAAAGTGAATCCTATGATTATTATGAAATAACTGAGTAGAGGATCATCATGGTTGCCTTCCTAATAATTCTCATGGGCACTCATTAAAGAACTATAAAATTTTATGGTCCAATGACATTAGATGTACTGCTCGCTTACAAGGCAAATTTATAGTTAGCCCATTCCTTCTAAGATTGTTTTTGAATTTCTAACTTTTCTTCAAAGAATTCAAGGGGATATATATAGGCCAATTCATCCATCAAGTGGGTCATTTAATTATTTTATTATTTGGATTGGTGCATCTACATAGTGGTCACATATTTATTTGTCATCCACACGTAATGTTGCATTTGCTAGGTTGGTTGTCCAAATTATCATATTAAGGGTACAATTTCTAGATTATCCTATCAAAAGTTTATGTCTTGATAATGTTAGTAAGTTTGCTTCTAAAACATTTGATTACTATTGTACATCTACTGGAATCGATATAGAACATCTAATTCTACATGTGCATGCACAAAATAGATTGGTAGAATAATTGATTAAACAACTTTAGGTAATTGCAAGAACTCTACTATTAAGTACATGATTAAGAATATTTGCATAAGGTCATGCTATTTTACATGCTGCAGTACAACTAGTGTTTGAATGCACAAAAAAAGGACCTCAGCATCGTTTGGGGATCTATATTAGGTATAACTCACCTTTAATTATCAGATATTTGGAACCCTTGACAAGTGATCTTTTTACCATATAGTGTGCATATTATCACTTTAATGACATAATTTTCCCATCATTAAGGGAACAAAAAATGCCTCCTAAAGTAAGACATAAATGTTTTTGGAAAGTTTCTACTATATCTCATTTAAATCGTCACACCAATCGGTGTGAAAGTGAAGTGCAAAAGATAGTTCATTTGCTACAACTGCAAATCAATTGCCAGATGCATTTACCAATACATCAAAAGTAACTAAATCACGTATTTCAGTTGTTAATACACCAACCCAGGTGATTGTTCCTACTAAAAAATCAAGTGTAAAGCAGCTAATGACTTATCTATTGTATGCTAGAAGCATGACAGACGACTGGGTTCTAAAGATACTATTTCCCAAAAGAGAAAAATGAAAAAATCAAGATTCAAATGAAAATAATACTCAAGCAATAAATATTTTCACGTTATTTGAATCACCATATCCATATGAACAAATAGTCCCAAGAGAGATTCATGTCCCAGCAGAGACACATGTCCTTGAAGAGACATAAGTCCCTTGAGTGATGGAGTCCCTAAAGAGACATTAGCCCTTGACAAAGCACAAAAATCTAAAAATGAAGAAAAGTTTACAAATTATACTTATACAAAGAAAATGTGGGATAATAATAAGATTATTATCGACAATGTATTTCATTCACAGTAGATAGTAGATTTACAAATGGTTTTGAAACTAAAACTTTTGATGAATGTAGTTAAATGCATGATTGACCTCAATAGAAAGAAGTAATTTAAGCAAAATTAACTTCTCTAGCCAAACATAAAATACATGGATCTATAGTCCATATACTTAAAGATGTCAAACCTATTCGATACAAATGATTATTTATAATGAAGCGTATTTTTGTTGTCGCCTCATCTAATCACTCAAAGATTTTAATTTGCTCTATATGAAACAAGTAAGGAATGCATATGGCTACATCTCTCATCTATCATATTCAACAGCACGTGTAATCTAACTTCTATTACAGACATTCCAACTGTTGGGAAAAATTAGGTTTTTAAATTTTTATTAAACCTTTTGAAGATCGCTCTCATATAATATATAGGAATACGTAATTCAGAAATCGTACCTTGAAAATCTGAGTTGGCTTTTTCCGCTGAAGTGATTTAGGCTCCTAGATCACGATCCGCCACCACCACTCCTGTTAGATCACGATCCGTCACCACCACGCTTGTTAGATCACGAACTGTCTCCAATGATCTTCCAGGTTATGACTCAGGTTCGATCTGCACTTGACGTGTGGGCGCCTTTATCACTACCAAAGCAACTAGCACGAGAAAATTTTTCCCTCAACAATGGAGAGAAAAATCTTTTTCTCTGATCTGTATAAAAAGTGGCTTCTCTGCCTTTCTTTAGGGAAAAATAAGCCTTATATATCTCCCTTTAGTGAAAACCCTAGGCTCCAAATAATGCCCTAAATAAAACTCACGTTTATTTACTTTTTCAATAGGGGACCCACCTTGTAAAATAACATAAGGCCCCTTATACAAAAGCTAATTAAATGGAGCCTCCCACTAAATGATATATTTAGGCTTTTGACCCAAATCGCTAGTTATCTTACTTATTAGTCCAGTAGTGGTGCAGTCAATTAAATGAGCTAACCCGGGGATCATTTGGGAATATACAATAGTGGCTACAATAATTAGGCCTGTAATTAAACTAGCCCAATTATTTAATTCCAAATCTAGTCCACTAAAAGATTGGAACTGACTTCCATAATTGTATGCTCGAATAATAATTCGTCCCAAGCCACATTGATTTCTTTACTGCACAATCCTTTGTACCACATCGTTAATTAAATTGATATCTCAACTGTCCAATCAATTTAATAACATCTTATTCCTTGATCCTTACTGGTTTTCTCTAATGATCATTTTCAACATACTAAATATGTTGACACACTCTGGCCAGAGAATTCTATGATCAAGTGCCGAAAACCTATCAAGAGATGTGTTGCACAAATTCTATATTGTTAATCCATAACTCCAATACTCATAATTGCTCCCACCAAGATACCGGGTAATCTTGACCACAAGGCTGTGTCGTGCCCATTGGTAACTCAAATGGAATAACAATTACAATCATGAAATCATAATTAACTCAAGATTAAGATTACAGTAAAATCAACGCCTATGAGATTTAATAAGTCTGACAGTTATTACAAAGTTAATTAAATCTCATATGTGATCCTGTTCAATGTAGTCGTACTACATCAATAAATTCATACATGATTAAGACAAATCATTCAATGAATTTATTACAGTCTATACCTAAATAAAGTGCCCAACTTTATTTATCAACTGTGAACTAAATTTATTTAATCATAAGATAACTTGTATTTATGTCTTCTGTGAATCCACATGGTGATCACATAAATACATATAATATGATTAAATGGACTTTAATACAAATATAAATGCAATTAAGATATTTGAATAAAATACCTCATTTATTTTATTAATCAGAAAATTTGTTTATTACAATTAAATAAACACATATGCTTTTAAAGAGCATATTATCCCAACACCAACAGCAATATTTGAAGACAATACAACCTATATTGACAAGCTAAAGGAGGATATGGCAAGAGTAGAACAAAACACATTTCAGCAAAGTTTTTCTGCACTCATGTGCTCTAGAAGAGCAAGAAAATTGATGTCAAACATATATATTCCATTGATAATTTTGCAGATCTTTTTAACAAAGCTTTACCTATTTCAACATTTGAAAAGTTAGTCTATTGGCATTCATCGACTAAGTCGATTATAAAATTGATATTTGTCTCTTTGAGGGGGAGCAGGGAAGCATAAATATTTAAGAGAAGAACTTCTACAAAAATTGGACAGATGTGTATTTTGCTCTTTTTTTCAATTACCAGATTTTACCATCTGGTTTTTACTGATTAAGGTTCTTAATGAGATAGTTATTATAGCACATTCAGTGCCGTTTTATGATCATCTTAAAGTGGTGGACATCCAAATTGTTGTATAACAGTGTATTTACCATCACTTTAACATAGTTCAATTATGGCTTAAATTTAATGAGCCTACGGTTATTTTATTTTACAAATTGAAGTTGATGAAAATTTTCACTATAAATAACATTCAATTGTAATAAAAAGTATTCGGCTTCAATACGAAGAATTTAATACATAGAAAGTTCTTTTTTTTTCCCTGCTCTTATCAATGACTGTTTAATTATCAACCTAGTTAAATTTTAAGAATATTTAACTAGTCGAGGGTCTCCCCTACTTGTGACAAAAAGTTTAAACTTTTGAAAGTCCCACTGAGGGTTTAAATCAATGTATAATATCTAGAATTGCATAATAAGCAATCAGCACAGGAAGGGATACAATCGTTCCGAAGATAACCCTGAAAAAAAAAGGAGAAAATATATTAATAAAGCTTATTTCAAGTACTTTGGAAGTAAATATTATGGTTTATTTATTGAAAGTTTATTTCGAGTACTTTGGCATTAAATAATATGGTTTATATTTTTGTGAAAATTATCATGCATTTATGCTGTTGACTATCAAAATGAAATTGGTAGTATTTTATGCATAATTTGAAAAAAGAAAATGGTACTTAATCTATTAAAGAATTTGTAGTAAAGAATTTGATCACAAACTTACGCAGTGCTAAGAACATCGGTATGCAGTCCATATTCTTTAGCAAATACGAAGGTAGTAATGGCTTCTGGAAGAGCTGCCTGCAACAAAATATGGGCAGAAAGTAAGACCTGAGATCAAATTTATGTAAAATTGTCTAAATGCGTACAAGCTTTTGTTTTGTTTTGTTTTTTTTTTTTCATTCAATGTGTGTATATATGATGAGCTAATTTTTTTTAATATTTTAGAAATATATAATTGCTAGTTATTGGATAAAAGTATGTAATTAATTAAGCAATATATTATTATCCATGCACGTGTGGTAGAAAATTATTAGAAGTTAAATATAGATCAACTCAGTATTAGATGCATGTTCATTATACAAATTATTTTTTTAAATCAATCCAATTATGTCTTATAAATTGACAATTCAATCTACACAAAAATATTCGTACACCTATGTGTGTCATCAATGATACTTTATATTTTTATTATTTACTGTAGATACGATGAATACACAATTAAAAAAAAAAGTTAGTGCCGTAACTATGTCCATTAAAATATATTAATAAATCGTATATTGTTACACGTACAATTGTGATAGAAAATTATAAAGAGTTGAATATAAATGAATTCAGATCCAAATCTCTTATATAAATAATTTTTATTTTTTAATTAATCCAATTGTGTCATATAAATTGACAACACCGTCTGTACAGAAAAAATATTCGTACAACTGTGTGTGTCTACAATGAGATTTTATTATTTGCCGTAGGCACGGCGAATACACAATAAGAAAAACAATTAGTGGCGTAACTATGTCCGCTAAACGTCACTTTAAAAAAGTCTTAAAGTGTGATTGTACTTCGAGCAATATTAAAATAAAATTATGAGTCATCAAAGTCATTCATGTAGACATGTACTAATTAATCATCAGTCTTATTAGAATTCATTGGAATCGTTGAAAAGATTTTCTGTGGTCTTGGGTTTAACAACCAAAACTCTCCCTCAGTCTAGAGTGCTGGAGAAAAATATTGCAGAACATGGGATTCCACTTATTTAGTGCACTCCAAACAGCGAGTGTATTATCCAACCACCCACACAAACCATAAGTACAAAAGATATAGAATTATTTGTAATATTAAACTGTTATTAATATGTCCCGAAATATTTTATTAATCTTAAATCCATTAATCCAGAAATTAACTTTAAACTTATGCTAATATTTCTATAACATGAAAAATGTGGTATAAAAATATAAAAATATTATAAATAAAATATATAATATCGATTTTACAAGTTATTTAGAATGTTAAATAGAATTATTTATACTATTAATCTATGAAACAGATTTTGTTAATATTAAAACAAATCTAACAGATTGATAATATTCAAAATAACTTTTTTAATATTTTACATATAAGATTATTTTAATAATATATTTGTATTTGTTATAGAAATTTATTTAAAATATTTTTTGTGTTGTTATAATTCAAAGGTACAATCATCAAAAAGGAATATGTGTATGTGTGGCAAAAATTTATAAAAAAAATCCAGTACAGTTTAGCAACACTATCTAAATTCTTTTTTGTAACCGAATTTGCGTTGTGGCATGAAATATACAAAACTATGAAGGGTTACGTTGTTACCTGAATGATAGAAACACGCAAAACATCACCACGCAAACCAGTAGCAATGGAACCAATCGCCATTGCTGCTGGTCCTGCTATGAACTTTAAAACCATTCCGAAAGCAGTGAGGCTAGGGCCACATGCTAGCAACTTTTCCTGTAAAGCCATGAAGATCCCTGAATAATTGAAAAAAGAAAACCCTACTAATTAATTATTAAAGTTCTTATTTTGCTTTATTCTCAATTAACAAACCCTAAACTCACCCATGCTAAACATGGCAGTGCCAGTCCCAGCTTTTGACATGATCAGTATAGATCCCTCAATGATGCTTGGCATCTTAAAATGCCACCTGCGTTAAGAGTTATTAAATTATGTTAATTACTTTTATGTGATCATCATGCTTACATAATATGTACACACACACAAACATATATATATATAAAGGTCCCCAACATTTGCCCAATGGTGTTAAATTAGCTTTATTACCTGAGTTTAAATTCTGGAGATGTAGGGGCTAAAAAATTAAATTAATTTTCCTCACCTTTACCTTTTTAAATAAAGCGAAAATAAAAAAGCTTACCTGTTTGCCACAAAAGCCCAGGCTAGACCAATAACACAAGCATATGAATTAGGGTTCTTGGCTAATTTCAGCCACACAACCTTCATCAAATGCCAAAATGAAGGCCTGCTGGAACTTGTTGCATGACCTTCCTCTAAATCCTCTAAAGCATTCCCAGCCCTTCGGAATTCCAAAATGAACAAAAAAATTGTAAACCACACAATGGATTGAAATACAGATGATTGAACCACGAGATCAACAGCCATTTGGCCATACATGGCTTTCATTAAGGGAACTCCTAAAACAAGAGTATTGGTGAGAGTACACAAAGAGAAGTTTGTGATACACCAAGAAAAACAGCTTCCCTTTTTACTACACATTCCCCAAAATGCTAAAACAATCACAATGATCAGCTTGGATATAGCATCAGCTCCAATGAATCGATAATTCATATTGAAAGGATCAACATGAGTTGTGAATTCAATGGTGAATAAAGGAAGAGTGAAATAGCAAACCAAGCGATTTATGGCAGCACACTCTTCTGGAGCAATTATCTTCCACCATTTCACAGAGCCATAACCTAAAATTAGAGCAAAGTAAAGTGGCACCATTGCCACTATAACTTTGTAAACATCTTCCCAACCGATCATTCTTTTTTTCTATCTTTGAGATACTTGTATTGAAATAATGTGAAGTTTTTTTTTTGTCATTTGATGAACTAACAACGATAGTATCTATTTATATTAACTGAAGAGAATAAGGTCACGTTTGTACTGACCTGTAATCCACTTTTGTCGTGAATTCAATGGATTATTTCACCAACCCATGCCTTATTATTCTTGCAATAGATAAACGCCAGCAGAAGAGAACTTTACTGTTAATTACGTAGCAAATATCAAAAGTTGTTTATGCCATTAAAATAACAATAATATTAGGGATGTTATACGCTCTTTTAAAGCATATTAATTTATTTTTTGATTAATAAAATATTTGAGATATTTTTAATTGCATAAATATATATTGAATAAGGTTAGTTTAATCATATTATATGTATTTATGTGATCATCATATGGATTCACAGAAGATATAAATACAAGTTATCTTATGATTAAATAAATTTAGTTCGCAGTTGATAAATAGAGTTGGGCGGTCTATTTATATTTAGACTGTAGTAAATTCATTGAATGATTTGTCTTAATCATATATGAATTTATTGATGTAATTTGACTACATTGAGCTGGATCACATATGAGATTTAATTAACCTTGAAATGACTGTCAGACTTATTAAATCTCATAGGCATTGATTTTACTGTAATCTTAATCTTGAGTTCATTATGATTTCATGATTGTAATTGTTAATCCATTTGAGTTACCAATGGGCACGACACACACTTGTGGTCAAAATTACTTGGTATCTTGGTGGGAGCAATTATGAGTATTGGAGTTATAGATTAGCAATATATAATTTGTACAACACATCTTTTGATGAGTTTTTGGCACTTGGTCATAGAATTCTCTGGCCAAAGTGTGTCAACATATTTAGTATGTTGAAAATAATCATTAGAGAAAACCAGTAAGTATCAAGGAACAAGATGTAATTAAATCAATTGGACAATTGAGATATCAATTTAATTAACGATGTGGTACAAAGGATTATGCAATAAAGAAATCAATGTGGCTTGGGACGAATTATTATTCGAACATACAATTATAGAGGTCAGTTCCAATCTTATGTTTCCAAATGATCCCCGGGTTAGCTCATTTAATTGACTGCACCACTACTGGATTAATAAGTAAGATAACTAGCTATTTATGTCAAAAGCCTAAATATATCATTTAGTCGGAGGCTCCATTTAATATGCTTATGTGTAAGGGGCTTTATGTTATTTTACAAGATGGCCCCCCTATGGAAAAAGCAAGTAAAGTGACTTTTATTTTTTATTATTTGGAGCCTAGGGTTTTCACTAAAAGGAGATATAAAAGTTTATTTTCTCTAAAGAAAGAGAGAGCAACCACTTTATACAGATTAGAGAAAAAGATTTTTCTCTCTATTGTTGAGAGAAAATTTTTTTCCTACTAGTCGCTTTAGTGGTGATAAAGGCGCCCACACGTCAAGTGCAGATCAAACCTGAGTTATAACCTGGAAGATCATTGGTGACAGTTCGTGATCTAACAGGCGTGGTGGTGACGGATTGTGATCTAACAGAAGTGGTGGTGACAGATCGTGATCTGGGAGCCTAAATCACTTCAGTGGAAAAAACCAAATCGGATTTTCAAGGTACAATTTCTAGATTACATATTCTTATATATTGTATGAGAGCGATCCTAAAAGTTTATAAAAAAAAATATAAAAAACTGATTTTTCTCCCACAATTTATGCCATTAAAATAACAATAATATTAGGGATGTTGAGATTTGAGCCTCAACTTAAGTCCCAATACTATGTATTCATAGTTTGTAAAATTACTTAAAGCTGAGACAAGACACGTCTACGGCAAAGATCTTGGAAACAAATATTTTTCAAGGATTTTCTAATTAATTTCCGGTAACAAGTATTTATTATATGCAATATTATTTCTTTCATCTTGGATAGCTTTAGTCAAGGCGTAAACACAAGTAGATTCTTCTTTAAAATATATAAGCTTGTGTTGACCCAACAATAAAATCAAGCCATTCATGATATTTTCTTTTACTTAGCTTTCATATTTTTTTATGCACAATAAATTGTAATATTTTTAATTAGTGTAATTAATAATATAAAAAGGAATAAGTTTATAACTTAGTCCACAAAGTAAAACCTCACTAATTAATACCCAAAAAATTAATAATCTTGATTATATAATAGTTTTGGCTATTTCTGAATTAGGGACAACATATTTTTCATATAGGACCCTTATCATAAAAAATAATTCATCATGGAAAATAATAATTAACTAATTTGAAACTATGAGGCTTTCATAAAATATTATTCTAATGTTGCTTCCTTCTTTATGATATGCTAATGAAGATTTCGTAAAATATGTTTTCAGGTCTTAAAGTTATTAACTTATATCAAGGCTTTATTGTAGTGAGTGAAATTAGAATAAGGAGAACAACTAACAAATAGATTCGAATTTAGTATTGAGCTGATCTTAATAATATGTAATTAAATTTTAATCTTAATAAATGTCCGCTTGGCAGATGATTATAAAAGTTAAACACATCTCAATAAAGTTAATGAAGTTAAGCATGCATGCCTCATCTCAACATTGGATACAAATTTCTAACAAATAGGTTGTTGTTAGTTTTAAGACTTCAAGTACCTGGACCACACCCCTCAAGTAAGCAATTATCACTGTCTCTGAATAAATTCAGACACGGATTTTCTTCCCTTTTGGATAGCTTTAGTCAACGCCTAAGCTGTTTTACTATTGTATATAAGCTTACAAGTATTTTCTATTAGAAAGCTATTTTATCTTTTAAACGAAGAATAAGGTCATATGTTTAGTGTGTGGTGACCTGTAACCCACCTTTGTCGTGGATTCAGTGGACTATATTTCATCCACATTTGCGAATCCACTTTTGTTCTTATAATTCTAACCACTCTTCATTGTTATACATGTTGATACCCAAATTCCGAAAGTTGTTTTAAAATGAAAAGTGAAAACAAGAATTGGTGGCCAATCTTTTACAATAATTTTTTTTGAAAACATCTGTTTTTCCTTTAAAAAGGCAAATTTTGAATTGGATTCTTCTCTGATTTTAATTTTCTAAGTAATCCCTGGTTGCAAGTGTTAAAAATGGTTTTCTGTTTTCCCTCTTATGTCTTGTTCTTAGTTGGCATTGACTCTGATTTCAATGGGCGGTTGAGAAAATTTTAGTATTGTACGGTTGTAAGTCGTAGTCCCACATGGGGCCAAAAGTGAAAACACAAACGACTACAAGCTAATGAACACTCTACCGTCACAAGCTTGATTTTGCAGTTGAGTTCAGCTCATGATTCGTATAGTTTAGTATGAAATGTTGGAATTATATGTATATTTCAAAATATTAATGCCCTATGTTGGAATAAGTGAGAGCAATTATATTTTTGTTTTATTGATTTGAAAAGCAATTATATTTTTGTTTTAATGATTTGAAAATAGTTGTGTATTTGATCTAATTATACGCTAGAGTTGACTAAGCCAAATCTACATGTGATTTGGATTATTCAGGCTGAATTAAATTATAAGATACATGGATGACTAAATGAGGAAAAATTGGTAGCTAATTTAAATTGAATTAAGTAAAGCACTTTAGAGTTTCTCTATATAATAGAGACATACAAAGCCTTTAATGATGCCTACTACAATGATAAGAGAATAGAACAATCCAATTTTTCTAATGAACTCTCTACTTCTTCCTCATATTTTTCTTCACTAATTTTCTATTGCTGTTCAAAACTATCGTTTTCAGAGTGCATCTTCACAATAGTTGTCATTATATTCTTGAGATCAAACTGTTTTATTTGTCCTTTTTGCTTCAGAAGATCTTTCTTTGATGCTGCGCATTTGATCTTATGGACAAATGCTCTTGTATGCCTTGACAGATTATTTATTTGCTGGTCAACTTACAACTTCCATGTTATGGGATGCAACTTTTGTGTTCACAGTTGTAAGTTCTGCATTGCTAGGTGCAACGTCTTAGTTAGATATTTATGTCTCTATTCTCAAACTATTGTTCATCGCCTTTGCATTTGCTGACTGAAGTTGCTATTTCGGCTAATTTTAGAGTTTAGGAAAGCAATATTGACTCATATTTCTAACATGATACTAATACTTTTGAGTATGAGATTGATGGATCGTGATGAGCAAGTGATGAATATAGGCATGGCTCTTAACCTCGCCAGTATGGATGAGGTCAATAATGAATAACAAGAGCAACTAAACACATTTAAGAACTCATAAGCAGGAAGCCTATTAATTAGGTGAGGCCCGGAAAGAGCCAGTACTTGTTTTTGGAAAAAAAAAAAAAAGATTTGCGAAGCGACCTAATTGGAATGATGGACCTCCATGAAGGTTACAAATTACAGTGGATTGTTGTATGTGATACTAAGAGCTAGTTTGGTAATGCGGTAGTTTTTAAATAATTGTTATTAATTATATTGTAGAAATAATTAATTGTGAAGAAAATGAATTAAATATCTAGTAAATTTATTTTTAGAAGTATTATGAGTTTTAAAAGCATTTGTATGTGTTTGGTAAATCTTACTGTTAAATTATTATAAGAATATAAATGACTGAATTAGATATAATGTTAAATAAAATTTATTTACACATTTATAAACATGAATATAAAATATTTTTATTGTGTATATATAATAATTGATAATTAAAATAAATATTTTTTAGCATTAATTCTATTTTTTATTTTGTTATCTCAATAGAATAAGGATGATTTTAGATTTCTATAATGAAATGAGTATCTATATGGAATTATATTAAGTATAAAATTGATATTCAAAATTAGAGTTTAAAAAGTTACTTTCTTCTTTACTTTTCAAAATCTGTTGTAGGATCAAGTAATTTTACCAAAAGTAATTTTCAAAAAATTTATCAAAAGACTAAAATTAACTTTTAACTTTTTAAAATTACTTTTGAGTTTTCCAAAAATAATTCTAAATAGTTCTTAAAACTTATATTAGGCAAAGGTAAGTAAGTACAATTAAGTATAGTATTATTTTTGTAAATAAATAAATAAATAGTCTTATGTACATCCTATTTTCATAAGTTCTACCCATGGGTTCAAAACTTACACCTGCAAGGTATATGGAACTGACACCTACTTGACACCTACAAGGTATATGGAACTGAGTATGTGATTGATATCTTGCAACTTTGTGACTGCTGCATACGTATAGGGTGACATAAGTTACAATTCTGTAATCAGCATAATACTAATCTAGTTAATTTGAGCTTCGGTTTCTACTACTTCTAAAACAAAAAAAAATTGAAAAAAAAATCGCAAAATGAAATCAATGTACAATATCCAGAATTGCATAATAGGCAATCAGCAGAGGAAGGGATACAATCGTTCCGAAGATAACCCTGAAAAATAGAAAAAGAAAATACACTAATTAATTTTATTTAAAGTATTCTATCACATTGAAATTGGTAGCCTTCTTACTTCTATTTTATTTTTTATACAAAATTTTGAATTATATTAAAGAAACTTTAGTGAAAAGTGTGACAAAAAATTTACGTACGCAGTGCTAAGAACATCGGCATGCAGTCCATATTCTTTAGCAAATATGAAGGAAGTAATGGCTTCTGGCAGAGCTGCCTGCAAATATATGTAAAAGCACAAGAAATAAAATTGTCTGAATGTCACTTGCATACGTCTTAAAGCATAAACCTTAAGCATTAAAACAAAGTTAACTCCTCAGTCCCCACAGTTAAAGCATGAAGATAAAATTTGTATTCCACTCAAGGAATATGCCGTTATATGGGCAATACATCATATCAAAGATATAAAAGAAAACTAGATATTTTCATAACAACATAAAAACTTGATGATTTTATAATTATAATTTCGAGATTGGGAGATCATTGAGAATTGAATTTGAATGATTCTTTCCTCAACCACAAACTTTTAGTTGATATGAATATGTGTTACAGCTACTTATATACACACACATAGTTCTTCTCCAGTATGGGCACCTTTACTTTTTTTCATGAGAGCGTTTCTAAGCTGTACAGTTTAAAAAAGTTATTTTCTAATATTGTTAAACCACACGGCTTTATAGTTTATTTAAAAATAAGCCTATTAAACCATAGAGCTTTAGAGTGCATTTGCATTGAAAAAGAAAATGAGGATACCCGCACCTGAGCATATACATACATACATACATACATACATACATACATACATACATACATATATATATATATATATGACCTACTAGTGATGCATTTTCTTTTAAAAATTGACGAAAATAATACGAAATAAAATGCCATGAATGATAAAAATTAGATTTTCAACAATAGAACAATTTCTTATCTTTACCATTATTATATATTGCGCGCTTGGACAGGAGAAGTTATTGCACTGCGGGCTGTATTCGGCTATGAAATTGAATTGAATGGACTTAACTAGCTTATAATGTATCATATTAAGGTGTATTGAAGTTTAACTCTAGTGGCCATATTTTGTTATGTTTATGAACTGTATTACATAGTTTAATATTTTATACTGTTATTTATTAGTAAACTATTATAATTTTAGCTTATTGCTAAAAATAAAACATGCTAATCACCGCCATGTGCCATCGGCCATCCAATCCGGTGTCTGTTACCTTTAATTAAGTTCACCATCATTAAAATCCTTATCATCGCTTCCACAGGGTATAAATATATGACCGAGAATAGAGCTTTATTCCCCATTAACCAACAGTTAAAGTTTATGGATCCCAAAACTTTAACTATAGTCTGTAGATTTATGGAGAGTATACAAGAGATTCTAAAGCTAATGATGAGAATTTTAATGGTACTCAATATGACGGTAAATGGGCTGCGTGCCGTGTATGAATTTTATGAGCCAGACATAGCATAGACTACTTTATGTAGTGCAGACTAACTTATTGCAGACTATTAAACAAATAGAGTGATGATGATACTTATATCATCATTAAAATTCACCTAGACACTATTCAGGCTAAAAATGAATTTTTAAAAAAATTAATGCTAAAAAGGAAATAAAAATCTACTTTAATCTGGGATTTAATGCTGGTTATATCATTTCTTAATGGAAAAACCTAACTAACTCTCCCCTTTTTCTAGCGCACTGGAGAAAAAAATTTGCAAACATGGAATTCCACTTATTTGTGCAGTTTCACCTAGACCCCATTCAGGTTAAAAATGAATTTTAAAAAAATTAATTCTAAAAAAGAAATAAAAATCTACTTTAATCTGAGATTTAATGCTGGGGATATCATTTCTTAATGCAAAAACCTAACTATATCTCCCCTATTTCTAGCGCAGTGGAGAAAAAATTTGTAAACATGGGATTCCACTTATTTGTGCAGTCCAAATATCGCTTACCATTCCATATCCATAGGCAAATGTATGCACAAAAGATACAAGTATCTTATTTCAAGAGTTAAGCTGTTGATACCCCTTCTAAAAATCTTCTAAAAATCCCTGCCTTTTATATTTACCTTTTTAATCTTAATTTTTATTTTCATTTTTTGACTAACTCAATGGAACAAGAGGAATTATTAATTGAAAATAATAATTAACACGTAGTCGAGTTTAGGGAAACATAGTGATCGGTCCATTAAAAATTGCAGGAAAATGATAACGAAATTAAAGGAAAACAAAAGGAAGACAGGATGAACTTTTAGATCATAGGACCTCATAGTGTTAATTGATTATTTTATCATTTTCCTCTTCAGTCATATAGTTTTGTAGTTAATTTTGGCTTCCTTCTTTTTATCTTTTCTCTTTAAATAGCATCATTCAAAATTGCAGAGCTATTACAATTAGAAGCAATGCTCTCGAATACAAGAAAAAACAAAAATGCTTGAGAAGTTTAAATCAAAGCAAAAGGAAAATTAGCAATTACATCCTTTGAAAAAAGCTAAAGAGTTGTAGTGGGATGAGAATCCCACCACATGAAATCCATAAATTTAACCTTAATTATTAATTATTTAATTATACTAGAAAATGTCTAATTAAAGTCACGTTTGTACACTACCATAAAAAGAAAAATTAAATGAGGCTGAATTTTATATCACTATATATGAGTGTATGAAAACTATGAAAGCAAATTGATCTTTCAACTGGCTATTTTTTTTTTAAAGTCTATATCCATGGTGAAGAGCCAAATAAGAATATTAGTCGCAGATCAATATTAGGATTAACATGAAATGAGTTCCTTCTAAAAATGACTTTGATGAATAAAGAGAGGCTAAGGCTAAAGGATTTTGCAAACTCGTAATGTTTCTTTTTTAGAGTTCTTGTTTCTATTTAGCTTTAGAGTCAAATTGGCTTCAAAATAAAACTTTATAGTTTTTACTAAATTTCAAAATTAAAATTTTATTAAAAAAAATTTGGTCTTTGACATAGTGCAGAAGTGATATTACAAGTTGTTCAAGCGTACATTTTTTAAACTCAAGAAAAAATAAAATATTAAATACTAAATTGTCTCAAAATCTAAAATTCCTAATTTATTCTATCCTATATACTTCCTACGTCATTTTTCTTCTTTCTCAACACCAATAGGGATCTCTTTTATATTATTATTATTTTTTCTTCAGTTGCGCTGTTATATAGGTTTCCTTTATGGAGTATAGGTAATAATTCAATAGTTCTTCCCAAGCACTCCCCTTCCAGGCAGGGGGATCGAAATTCTCAGTTACAAAAAATAAAATTAACCTCCAAACTATATATGTGCTTATGGATTTTCAGAATTTTTTTATTAGCTTTTCCCCTGATCTGGTCAAGACAAAATAAAAATATCCTTATGCAATTCTATTACCAGAATGCTAAAAGAAAGTGGGAATCGAGTTGACATTGGGCTGGAGCACTCAAGCACAAGTAAAAAGAAAGAGTAGTGGTGGTACTAGAACAAGGTGGTGGGAGTTATATCAAATCCCTCAACAATCGGATCAAATCCATGTATCCAATACAAGACCACCACTAAACAAAAGTTTTCAGTAGCGGATTCAATCACCATCATCAATTATAGAAAAAATATTGCTGGTAACAAATGAATAATATTGATCTATTTGCAGTGAATTCTAATTTATATTTCACTGGGATAGAGTTGAACAAACGAGAAATAAAATGATCATTTACTTCACTATTTCGCTTCAGATCATAAAATAAAATTACAATAAAACTTCTATGGAATAATATTGTTAGGAATTTTATCTTAAAGAAGTTATTTATCAATCTATAAATGAATAATTTATTAATTTAAGAATAATTTTATATTTTAATTGCTCGTGTCATCTTGTTATGTATACTATTCCTTTGACCAAGATTCATGTATAAATTGCAAAACTATCATGTATATGTGAAAAATACTAATAAGTGTTATGAACATGTACATCAAATAAAAAAATTAATGTAAGTACATTGTACATAGACATAAAATTAATGTATGTACTTTTCAAATTTAATATCTTAGAAGTTAAAGTGTTTCAATTACTTAAAGCATATGGAACATAAACTCTATAAATACATCTATTATAGTTTTATTTTTAGTCTCATATCATTAGATGCATATTTTGAAGAGTTAAAATGAGAAAATTGAAGTTGTCAGGGAAAAAAACTCCAAAATATTATGAATTTATTTGTTATTTATTATGAATAATTTTTGTAGTTGACTAATTATTAACTTATATTTTCATAGGGTTCTAAAGGATTCAAAACAAAAATTTATCTTATACATTTAGCAAGATTGCCCTAAGTTGGGACCTGAAAATTTTATTATTTAATCAAGATTATTCATTTATTGAACATTAATTTATATGTTTTACTGTATAAGAAGTCCAAACTATTTGTTGATGCAAAATTTTTGCTCAATGTACAACGATTGATTTGTGTTTCGGGCTTTCTTCTAAATCGAGTTCTGTGGCTTATTTTTTCCTTGAGGTAAGTGTCTCAAATTACATGTCTCCTTGTCGTTAATTGTTCTGCAAAAAGAAACAATTATCAAAGGGTGCCGGGGTTGCCGGCAATAACACTCCTACGCTTAAGTCAGCCTTTTAAATTTGATTGTAAAGAGAGAATTTAGAGAGAGAAGGACAACATTTCCTTACCCTTTTTCTCTTACCTTCAAATGGGGAGTCTTGGTCTTTATATAGGCAATTTGATCTATGAGGTTGAGGTGCCATCATGACACGTGGCATTATCTTAGTGACAAGTGTTTGCAAAACTCATGCATAAAGACACATGTCATTATGTGTCAAGCTTGTTCATGACAAGTAATCTTTGGACATTTGTCATGTTTTTGGGCTGTTAACCTTTAATGGACTTTAACTTAAATTCGGCACTTATATTGGTTCCTTACAAAGAAGATTGATTTTGCAACATTTTGCCTGTAAGTGCATTATTCCCGTAGGCGCATTCCGTAAAATGCATATATTTGCCATATGCGCATTTCGTAGAATGTATATTTGCCCGTAGGCACATTCCGTAGAATGTGTATTTGCCCGTAGGCGCATTCCGTAGAATGTGTATTTGCCCGAAGGCGCATTCCGTAGAATGTGTATTTGCTCGTAAGCTCATTCCGTATAATGTGTATTTGCCCGTAGGCGCATTCCGTAGAATGTGTATTTGCCCGGAGGCGCATTCCGTAGAATCTGTATTTGCCCATAAGCCCATTCCGTATTTGCTCGTAGGCCCATTTCAAGTAGCTCGTGTGCTCTTATTTAGAAATATTTTTGAAATATCTAGGTCATTTTTTGTGATGAATGGACCTAGGTCGTTCTTTAGGAGGAATGGACCTATGTCGTTCTTTAGGAGGAATGGACCTAGGTCGTTCTTTAGGAGGAATGGACCTAGGTCGTTCTTTGTTAAATCATGCTTTTGACATTTTGCCAAAGCCTTGCCCTTTAGGCGTATTAAGAAATATTTTCTAAGTGTCTAGGTCGTTCTTTGCGAGGAATGGACCTAGGTCGTTCTTTACGAGGAATGGACCTAGGTCGTTCTTTGCGATGAATGGACCTAGGTCGTTCTTTGCGAGGAATTGACCTAGGTCGTTATTTGTGAGGAATGGACCTAGGTCGTTCTTTGTGAAGAATAGACCTAGGTCATTCTTTGTTAAATCATGTCTTTGGCACTTTTTCGAAGACTCGCCATTTGAGCGTTTTACTTAGAAATATTTTCTAAGTGCCTATGTCGTTTTTTGTGAGGAATGGACCTAGGTCGTTCGTTGCGAGGAATGGACCTAGGTCGTTCTTTGCGAGGAATGGACCTAGGTCGTTCTTTGTCAAGAATGGACATAGATCATTCTTTGTTGAATCATGTCTTTGGCACTTTTTCGAAGACTCACCATTTGAGCGTTTTACTTAGAAATATTTTCTAAGTGCCTATGTCGTTTTTTGTGAGGAATGGACCTAGGTCGTTCGTTGCGAGGAATGGACCTAGGTCGTTCTTTGCGAGGAATGGACCTAGGTCGTTCTTTGCGAGGAATGGACCTAGGTCGTTCTTTGTCGAGAATGGACATAGATCGTTCTTTGTTGAATCACGCTTTTGGTTTTTTTGTCGTGTCTTGCATTTAGACACTTTAGTTAGAATTGTTAGTATCTTGGCCGTTCTTATAAAGAATATGCTTGAGTTATTTTATATTAAATAATTTCATTGGGCCTATATTTTTCATGGGTTTGGACCTTTCATATTTTGGTCTAACACTATTAAATTAGAATTTTTCATAACATTAGAAATAATGAGGATCTAGAAAAGTAACTTTTTAATCAATCCTTAGAGATGACCAAAAACACAATAAGCCGATTCAATGAATAAGTTAGTTGAAAGTTATAAAATCAACGTATAAAAAAGGAAATTAGGAAATAAAATCATGCTAGAATTTAGAATTATACATTAAAGATAGTCATTAGGCTAGAATATAGATTTATACGGTAAAGTAATATGTAGCACTTAAGTTTTCTAAAAACAATATTTTATCACCTGATATTTTAATTATTATTATTTTACCACCAAATAGTTAATTCCGTTTAAAAAATAATGATGTAACAAGAGTATTTAAGATATTTTAATTTGATAAATTTAAGTAGTAGTGGGTATTAATTGGTGAGACTATTTAAACCCATAAAAAAGGTACTCATTACACCCCATTTTCATGACACTCAACAATGAAATTTAGACAATTCTTATTTTCTTTTAAACACCCCACTTTATTTAAAATGTACCCTATTATATACTATTCTTTTCTACCATATTGGTGTTCTAGAAGATTCATAAAATATTTTCTACTATTATTTTATACCCATAAACTTGGTTGAGAGTTGCTTAAAAATTATTATTTTATTATTGTTAATTTTATTATCATTAAATATTATTACTAACTACAACAATTTAAAACAACAACAACAATAATAATAATAATATTTTACTTGAGAATAAAAGTGAAATCATAAAATTTAGGTAGGAGTAAAATGGGGAGTTCAAAGAATGAGAACTTGATTCCCTACCCCTCATAGGAATCAAATTCTCATTTCTTAATTTAAAAAATATGTGAGTCCTACATGCCTTACATTCTCACCTCTATTTCTGAAGTAATCCATAAATCATTTTCATTCTGGATTATGATTTCGGCAAGTAAATGCACTATAAAAGATTTAGGTATAGTGTTTTAGCTATGGATACACGGTGGGAATCCTTTCCTTGGTATCCTTATAGTCTTTAGCCGTGCATGGTCTGGATAATCATTTGGTCTTATTTTTCTAAAGAAAGTAGTGGACAAAATTCAATTTGTTTGTGTTATCTTTCGTCAAAGTGAAAAACTTATTTTGATAAAAATTTTAACAAAATTTGATGATGAAGATAAGATTAAATTTATATAAGGATAATTTAGTATTACAAAATTTCAAATGAAAATCGGTATGGACATGGTTATTTAAACCTACCAAACCCATTAAACTACCTACTAAACCCAGTGACTAAATACTTACTATTAAATTTTGGAAGTTTAGGTTTTTTACTCAATAATCTACTACCTAATATACCCTTAAATATTTAGATTTATTAAACTAAAAATTAAAATATTGTTCAGATAGTTTACACCAAACATAAATAAAACTGTCAATTATTTATTATGCAGCAAAAATTCACAAAATGAAAATAAATTACTGAACATATGTTTGAAAAAAATCTGTACAAAATATTAATGTTCGATTAAATTTATTTTTTAATGAAAAAGTGCATGCAGTTTAATGATATTATGATTTGTGTATGTATTCAATTCTATTAAGGTTTCCCAATTTATTCCTCTCAATTATTTTTTAAATACCTAAATCAATTTTGAGTACAATTTTCCATTTTAATCTCAAATCTTTCAATCGCATCAACATTACTTGAGAAATCTTTACGAAGTATTTGTCATAATTTTTTACATTCTTTTATTTTTTAACTTTACTCAAGGCTCATTTTGCATTTTGTTAATGTTAGTTTGGTTAATTGTGTTCATACACATAAATATTGAGTTTTTTTTTTGGCCGAACAAATTTTGAACACCTTTGAAAAACTAATATTCAAAATGTTCGGCTGTAATAAACTATAGATTCATATTTTGTTCAATATTTTATATCCAAATAAATAATTTTGATCCGACTTTTTCAAACGAGCAATTTTTTAACTCCTAGGAATTAATATATCAAAAAGTTAGATTTATCATTATACAAGTTTTAATATAAAAAGTTATAATTTTCTTTGGGGTCTTTTAATAATAAAAAAAATATTTTCAAACGTACGGTTTGTGAGTAATTTAGTAAGTTCAAATAACCCTACCTATATTTGCTGAAGAGTATTTTAATGGGTTTAAATAGCCCCACCACATTTTATTAGAGTAAATGATTTATTGAGTATTTTAGTTGGGTTCAAATAACCTTACCCAAAATTTTATCATATCATCGCAAGGATTCAGTTTTGGAGGTAGTTCAATTAAAAAACCAATTTTATTGTTGAGAGAATTCAAAAGAGGGAGATGATTCTTTTAGAGATTGTAGATGAAGAGACTGAGATAAAAGTAGAAGTTAGATGTAGCTTGAATTTTGGATCAAGATTTTCTCATAAGATAAGGGATCATCTTATGATTTGAGTATATCTAATTTTGTAACATCAATATTTACGTTTTTATTTTATTCTTTTTTTTTTTAACTACCAGCTAAGAGATCAAATCAGTCTTCAGTTGAGAAAACTAATCTATTGAAAGACATTTTCTGTAACCAAATTTGCGAAATTGGGGCATGAAGTATACATTTTTAACAAAATAATACTGTAAAGGATTGTTACCTGAATGATTGAAACACGTAAAACATCACCACGCAAACCCGCAGCAATAGAACCAATCGCCATTGCTGCTGGTCCGGCTATGAACTTTAAAACCATTCCGAAAACAGTCAGCTTAGGGCCACACGCAATCAATTTCTCCTGTAAAGCCATGAAGATCCCTGCATAATTGAAAAAAAAATTCAGTAATTATTATTTACGATTCCTTTTTTTCTTTATTAATTGGAATTAAATATAAAGTCACCCATGCTAAACATGGCAGTGCCAGTTCCAGCTCTTGACATAATCAATATAGATCCCTCTATGATGCCTGGCATTTTCAAATGCCATCTGCATTAATAGTTATTAAATCATGTTAATTACTTTTAAGTAATCATAATCATGCATGCATAATTTAAATAAAATAAAAAATAAAAAATAAAAGAAAAAAAAATTGCGTACCTGTGTGCCACAAAAGCCCAAGCTAGACCAAGAATACATGCATATGAATTAGGGTTTTTGGCCATTTTCAGCCACACAATTTTCATCAAATGCCAAAATGAAGGCCTTCCATGACCTTCCTCTAAATCTATCCTAGCAGACCTTCGATATTCCAAAACGAACAAAAAAATTGTCAACCAAAGAATGGATTGAAGTACAGATGATTGAACCACAAGATCAACAGCCATTTGGCCGTACATGGGTTTCAATAGAGGAACTCCTACAACAAGAGAATTTGTTAAAGTACACAGAGAGAAATTTGTGATACACCAAGAATAACAACTTTCATTTTTACTGCACATTGCCCAAAATGCTAACACGAAAACGATGATCAACTTGGATATAGCGTCAGCTCCGATGAGTCGATAATTCAGGTTGAAAGGATCAACTTGAGTTGTGAATTCAATGGTAAATAGAGGAAGGGTAAAATAGCAAACAAATCGATTTACGGCAGCACATTCTTCTGGAGCAATGATCTTCCACCATTTTACTGAGCCATAACCTAACATTAGAGCAAAATAGAGCGGCACCATTGCCTCTACCACTTTGTAAACATCTTCCCAACCAATCATCTTTTTTTGGGACTATTTCTATTGGAGTAATTATGTTAATGTGAAGTGTTTTTCTTTTGGTGATAAACTAACGATGATGGTACTGAATGCATTTACATAAAATGAAGAATATATAGGTCGCGTTTGTGTGACCCACCTTTGTTGTGAATTCAATCGATTTATTTCTTAATTACTTGTTGAAAAAAGTGACCACGCGCATTAGACTAGTTTTAGTTGCATCAGAATTTTGTATTTTGAATAAAATAAAGGCCTATCCCGAAGGATCTAGATCCTATCTTTTTTTTTTTAATTAATCACGTTTAATATTCATTTAATATAATTTAAACACCGGAAATGCCCTTGAGCCAAAAAAAACCCACACACTGACAGCAAATCAAACCAGGGGATCCCATAGTCCCCATAGATACGTGGGGCTTAGAAAGAAGGAAGTTAAAAATGGCTTCTTGGCTGCAAATCCAGAAGCAAAACGACAGCGTACAAGATTGTCATTACAAAATTAGGCTAAGGGTAAAACTGGGATACAATTTTTTTTTCCTTTTAACATCAGTAGACGAAGCCATCAGCTCCGTTTCTGGTTCCTTTACGGTGGCGAGAAGCAGAAGTAGAAGCAGCAGCTGAAGTGCTTCTGGGCTTCATAGCAGCAAACGAACAGTTCTCTTTCTTTAAGTTCTCTTCTTCGTCCATGAATATTTGCCAGGCAAAACGGTTTGTTTGCAAAGAAAGCAATGCTGAAGAAAAGTGGGAACTGGGAAAGTTGAGTGAGAATTTGCAGCGTCTGATGATGAAGAAGAAGAAGAAAATGAAGTCTTGTTAATAATCATAGTGGCTTTGTTAATAACTTGAGGGCTTTTCTTGTTAAAACCACCATGCTTTTGGTTTTCCAAAACTATACTTGGCCCCACCATATCTCATTCTCTAATTTTCTTCTTCTTCTTCTTTAGAGAGAGAATTTTTCTTCCATCTCTCAGTTATGGTGTTGCTGATGGTGGCTGGTTTTTAGATCCTATCTTAATCTAATTTTTCCTAAAATTTTACACGCCAGTCATTTAAGTATATCTTAAAGTTTATGCCTTGACTAAAGCTATCCAAAATGAAAGAAATCATATTGCATATAACAAATAATTGTTACTGAATTTAATTAGAAAATCCTTCGAAAATATTTGTTTCCAAGATCCTTGCTGTTGATATGTGTTGTCTCAGTTTTAAATAATTTTACAAACCATGAATGCATAGAATTAGAACTTAAGTTGTGTTAAAGTGCAATTTATGCACTAGTTTTGCATTGTTTACTTCCTTTAATATCGATGTTTTGCACTTAATAATAGTGATTTACTTGTGTTTTATTTCTGTAGATGCAATTCTATTGATTGGTGCTAAAATTGAGCTTCAAAAGAACTTTGTTGATAAGGCGTGGACGCGTGCTGTCAACTACGTACCTACAGTTTTTAGTTTAACGTGTTTTGTCTTTTTGGTTATTTTTGTAATTACGAATTTAATATTTAGATAATATTTTAGATATTAGTATTTTATTTTAAAAAGAACTCTAGAGGAGAAGAAGAGAATTTAAGGCAGGAATCTATTTGTGAAAGAGGGAGGAAAAAAAGAAACCCTAGATCTAAATTTTTCTCTTCTCTCTATGAAGAACTAAACCTATTATTCTGGTTGAAGATTATTGAAGCTTTGATTCATCACTACTGTGAGATCTTTCTTATGCTTTAATTGTTTTATTACTTTTTGGATATTTGTTTATTCTCTGAATTATTGTCATGATTATGTTTGTTAATTAGATAATTGACCACTATTTAATTATCAACTTAATCTATTGTCAATTAAAAGATTCATCGTATGAAGATTTTAATGTTTGTGACAAATAGCATAGCAGTGCGTTGTGTTATGAGAATAAACAATCTAATTTAAATGAACCATCGTATGCGTTTGTTGATTAGGATTTGGGTCTCTCTAGTTTTTCAGGTTGTCAATTGATTAAATCCTATGATCGTATCTAGGGTTGTCTATTGATTAAGGAAATAACCAACAGTCTTACCTTGGTTATCGATTAGTTAAGGAGAGATTGGCTATTAGAGGGTCTCAGTAGCTATAACCGGTCTATTCATAAGTAGTAATGATTTATAATTGAATCAAGCTAAGTTAATTCCTTTAACCAGAGCTTTCCCTAATTTGAATTACAATTTTAAAATTACATTCTTGTTATTTTAATTTGATTTTTATTATTGTCAACAATCCCCCCATTTTGCATTTTACATTTTAAAAGAATGGTAAAGTTCTCTTCGGCTGGCATCTATCTATTGCAAGAAAAATAATGCATGGTTGGTGAATAATCCATTGAATTCACAACAAAGGTGGATTGCAGGTCACTACAAGCGTGACCCTCTTCTCTTCAGTTAATATAAATACATACCATCGTTGTTAGTTCATCAATTGAAAAAACAATTCACATTATTTCAAAACAAGTATCCCAAAGATGGAAAAAGAGAATGATTGGTTGGGATGATGTTTACAAAGTTACAGTGGCAATGATGCCACTCTACTTTGCTCCTAATGTTAGGTTATGGCTCTGTGAAATGGTTGAAGGTAATTGCTCTAGAAGAGTGCGCTGTCATAAATCGCTTGGTTTGCTATTTCACTCTTCCTCTGTTCTGTTGGGAAAATATACTCTTTTAAAAGCATATGTGTTTATTTAATTGTAATAAATATTTTTTTCTGATTAATAAAATTAATGAGGTATTTTATTCAAATATCTTAATTGCATTAATATTTTGATCAAAGTCCATTTAATCATATTATATGTGTTTATGTGATCACCATGTGGATTCATAGAAGACATAAATATAAGTTATCTTATGATTAAATAAATTTAGTTCGCAGTTAATAAATAAAGTTGGGCACTTTATTTAGGTATAGACTGTAATGAATTCATTGAATGATCTGTCTTAATCATGTATGAATTTATTAATGTAGTACGACTACATTGAACAGGATCACATATGAGATTTAATTAACATTGAAATGACTGTCAGACTTATTAAATCTCATAGGCATTGATTTTACTGTAATCTTAATCTTGAGTTAATTATGATTTCATGATTGTAATTGTTATTCCATTTGAGTTACCAATGGGCACGACACATTCTTGTGGTCAAGATTACGCGGTATCTTGGTGGGAGCAATTATGAGTATTGGAGTTATGGATTAACAATATAGAATTTGTACAACACATCTCTTGATGGGTTTTCGGCACTTGATCATAGAATTATCTGGCCAGAGTGTGTCAACATATTTAGTATGTTGAAAATGATCATTAGAGAAAACCAATAAGTATCAAGGGACAAGATGTTATTAAATTGATTGGACAGTTGAGATATCAATTTAATTAACAATGTGGTACAGAGGATTGTGCAGTAAAGAAATCAATGTGGCTTGGAACGAATTATTATTCGAGCATACAATTATGGAAGTCAGTTCCAATCTTTTAGTGGAGTAGATTTGGAATTAAATAATTGGGCTAGTTTAATTACAGGTCTAATTATTATAGCCACTATTGTATGTTTCCAAATGATCCCCGAGTTAGCTCATTTAATTGACTGCACCACTACTGGATTAATAAGCAAGATAACTAGCTATTTGGGTCAAAAGCCTAAATATATCATTTAGTGGGAGGCTCCATTTAATTAGCTTGTGTGTAAGGAGCCTTATGTTATTTTACAAGGTGGGTCCCCTATAGAAAAAGCAAGTAACGTGAGTTTTGATTTTTGATTTTTAGAGCCTAGGGTTTTCACTAAAGGGAGATATAAAAAAAGACTTATTTTCTCTAAAGAAAAAATAGAGCAGCCACTTTATACAGATCAGAGAAAAAGATTTTTCTCTCTATTGTTGAGAGAAAAATTTTCTCGTACTAGTTGCTTTGGTAGTGATAAAGGCGTCCACACGTTAAGTGCAGATCAAACCTGAGTTATAACCTGGAAGATCATTGATGCCAATTCGTGTTCTAACAAGCGTGGTGGTGACGGATCGTGATCTAACAGGAGTGGTGGTGACAAATTCTTATTACAAATCGTGATCTGGGAGCCTAAATCATTTCAGCGGAAAAAGTTAAATCGGATTTTCAAGGTACGATTTCTAGATTACAAATTCTTATATATTATATGAGAGCGATCTTAAAAAGGTTTTATAAAAATTTTAAAAACCTAATTTTTCCCCAACAATTGGTATCAGAGCCATCTCATATTAATATATAAGAATTTCGTATGAAATCACTCTTGATTTTTATGTATTAGAGTGGCACGATTTATTTAGATATATATTATTATTTTAATATATGAATAAAAGTATGCTTATGGTTTGTCTTAATTCATGGTTAGATTTTACGCTGTATTTTTCTTTGGATCTGTAACAAGAGGGGTGGCTTTTCATCACCATGTTTCCCTCTTGATTTATTTTACTGTTATAGAAATTTTGTAAGCCAAAATTGACGTAGGAAATTTGTAAATTAATCACTGGAAAATTGCGGTAACTTACTGGAAACTACACTAACGAACTAGAGTAGCAGCACGAGGCCAGCAGCACACGCTGCCAGCAGTGCACGCAGCCCAACAGCACACGCTGCCAAGTACTACACACACAGCAGCTGTAACGCGCGCGGCCAGCAGCTGCAGCGCGCGCTGCAACACTACCAGCAGTGCAAGCAAAGGGCTTCCAGATGCGCGCGTGGGTTTGGTGCGTTTCCAGCGAGGCGGCGGCGGGTGGCTCGGCGTCAGAGGTCGGCTGGTGTCTGAACAGTGGTTGGATTGTGGAGATGGCGGCTGGGGAGAAGGAAAAGAAAAATGTGATTTTAGGGTTTCATGATTTTTATCATGGAGGTCCCTATAGTTTCATATTCTTTCTTGTGGGCAGAAAATTTTAATTTTTTGCATTTAAGTTCAAACATAGTTTTGGGCTTAATGAATCCTAGTTTTAGGCCCAATTTTAATTGGGCTTAATGGATTACAATGCATAGATAAAATTGAATATATTAAATTTATTTTTGATCCAAAAGTTTTATTTTAATAAATTTTATTTTAATTATTTATTTATTTCCTTTAAAAAAAATTAAAATTGGACCAATTATTAATTTAAAAGTCCAATTTCCCCTAGTCCATTAACAAAGACAAGCTTATAGAAGATGGACATTGACAAGAAGCCCAATGAAGATTAGGCTTAGAGTTAATGTATTTTTCATTATTAGGAAAGCCATGAATTAAGATTATTTAATTATTTTTCTATATATTATGTTTTGGATGATAAACATGCCATGATAACATGTCATATAGAATAGGTAGTGCCACTCTATGCATAATGATACATGTCATTCATTAATAATGAATTTCATTATATTGTTTGAAATTTGCGTATGCTTAATAATTTTGGATATCATCTAGATAATATTATAGGAAGCATGCAATTAACAATATGTATGTTTTAAAATATTGAGTGGGAGAGGGAAAATTCAAGATAATTTTTCCACGGGCTCCATTGTTAGTTCAATAATAAAATTATATATATACATCAACTTCATGATACGGTGATGCCCCCTTCGGAGGGTATATATATTAGATATTTTATTTGATGAACTTCTTCAGAGATAAAATTGAAATATTTTTCAATCGATTGTTCATCCCAACGGTGACTATTGATATGAAAAATACGTAGATTAAAACAATGGTTATACACTCAACTAAAATTTGTTATTAACGTTCCCAACGAAGCTCTGTTAACAAATTTAGGTCAAAAAAGGATAACAATAATTATTTATCATGTCTCTACATGAAAGTAAATACTCCAATGGATAATTGGGTCTAGTAAGTGTAGACATGACTTCCCTAACGGATAGCTTGTCAAAGCGGTACTAGTTTATCGTTATAATAAATAAAAATGCATTTATGGTTTTATGCATTTTTCATTTATTGTGAATATTATTTCAAATTATTTATGCATGGATGTTTTATTTTTCAGAAAATATCTTCCCTGAGCCCACTTACTATTATTCTGAGTCAAAATAAACTCACTGGAGAGAACTATATAGATTGGAAAAGAAATCTATTCATTGTCCTGACTACTGAAAATTATAAATATGTCTTAACCCAGCCATGCCCTTCAGTTCCAGCGGATGATGCTCATAGAAATCAAAGGAGGCTTTATGAGAAATGGCAAAAAGCCAATGAAATGGAAAAATGCTACATTTTAGCCTCGATTTCTAATATTCTGCAGACCAAACATCAGAACTTGGAGACTGCCACTAAAATAATAGATAGTCTCCAACAGATGTTCGGGCAGAGTACTCGCTCTGCGAGACAAGCAGCGCTGAAAGGAATTATGAACAGTAAAATGGGGAAGGGCACAAGAATTCGTAATCATGTCCTCAAAATGATGGACTATTTGAATGAGGCTGAGATTCAGGGAGCACAAATCGATGATAACTCAAAGATTGACATGGTGCTAGAACCTTTGCCAGAAACATTCAAGGAGTTTAAGGTCAATTATAACATGAACAAAAGAAACATGACCTTAACTGAATTGATGAACGAACTCCATTCTGCTGAGAGATCTATCGTGCTGAGAAATCTATGGGAAGCATAAATATTACTGAAAAGGTTCATCTTCTGGGCCTAAGCTGAAAGGCAAAGGTAAGAAGAAAGCTGGGAAAAAGAGACTGTCTACCAAGCAAGATGGCAAGCTGAAAGGCAAATGCTTCAAGTGTGGACAGAAAGGTCACTGGAAAAAGGATTGCCCTAAGATTGTGAAATCAAGTGTGGGAAATCTTTTTGTATTTAAGGCCTGTTTAGTTCAGAATCCTATTGACACTTGGGTGTTGGATTCAGGAGCAACTAATCATATTTGTAATTCACTTTATTGGTTTCAGAAAACCAGGAAAATAAGTGAAAGAAGCGTCAAGCTGCAGTTAGGGACAGGATAGTTCGTGTCAGCAGTGAATACTCGATCTGTTTTATTATCTTTTAATAATGAGACTTTAGTTTTGAATAATTGTCTTTATGTTCCAGATATTAAGAAGAATTTAATTTCAGTAGCTTGTTTGTCAAAGCAAGGGTACACTGTAAATTTTGGATCCTCTATTTCTATTTTTCATAATAAGAGACTTATTTGTTCTGGTACATTGGAAGATAATTTATATTATTTAAGTCCAATGATCCATTCTATGCATGACACAGTGATCAATAATGATGAGCATACACTTTTATCTAAGAAAAGAAATATTTCTTCCAGCCAATGTTACCTCTGGCATTTACGCTTGGGTCATATAAACCAAAAAAGGATACAGAGAATGATCAAAGATGGGCTCTTGGGTCCATTAGAAAATGAATCATTGCCACTCTGTGAATCTTGTTTAGAAGGGAAAATGACCAAAAGGCCATTCTCGGCCAAAGGAGTACGTGCAACAGTACCACTTGAATTGGTACATACAGATGTATGTAGATCAATCAATGTACAAGCTCGAGGAGGTTATGAGTATTTCATCACTTTCACTGATGATAACTCGAGATACGATTATGTTTATCTGATGCGTCACAAGTCTGAAGCTCTTGAGAAATTCAAAGAGTATAGGGCTGAGACAGAAAAGCAATTAGATAAGAACATAAAGAAACTTCGATTTGATCGAGGTGGTGAATTTCTCTCAGGAGATTTCAAAGAGTATTTGATTGAAAATGGGATTATATCTCAGTTGACTGCCCCGGGAACACCACAACAAAATGGGGTAGCTGAAAGAAGAAATAGAACTCTTTTGGATATGGTGAGATCTATGCTTAGTTATTCGCAATTACCAATCTCTTTTTGGGGACTAGCACTGGAAACTGCAGTTTACCTCTTGAACTTAGTTCCATCTAAGTCAGTGCCTAAAACCCCAATAGAATTATGGTCAGGTCGCAAACCAAGTTTACGACATGTCCGTATTTGGGGATCACCAGCACATGTGCTGAAACCAAAGGCAGACAAAATGGATTCACGTTCCGAGGTTTGTATGTTTGTGGGGTATCCCAAAGGAAAAAGGGGAGGTTTATTTTATAGTCATCAAGATAGGAAAGTGATCGTGAGCACACATTTCACTTCCCTTGAGGAAGACTATATTAATAACTTCAAACCTAAGAGTAAGGTAATACTTAAAGAACTGTCAGGTGATCATGTTGATGCTCAGCTTTCAATGCCTGTTACAGAACATGAACAACAGCAACAACCAGATGATCAACACAAGATTATCCCTGAACAACCTTAACTTTTAGAACCTCGTCGTAGTGGGAGGGTAACTAGGTTACCTGCGAGATACATGCTTTTGGGAAAAACCTATACGGCTCTCAGATGAACATGTAACAAAATCCCACTAGTTACAACGAAGCTCTAATAGATAGAGATGTTGAATTTTGGAAAAAGGCCATGAATCAAGAAATGGAATCTATGTATTCCAATAAAGTCTGGGAACTGTTAGAGGTACCAAATGGGGTAAAACCTATAGGGTGCAAGTGGATCTACAAGAGAAAAAGAGGAGTAGACGGAAGGGTGGAAACATTTAAAGTAAGATTAGTAGCCAAAGGGTTTACTCAGAAAAAGGGAATCGATTATGAGGAAACATTTTCTCCGGTTGCTATGCTTAAATCCATTAGGATTCTGCTCTCCATTGCTGCAGTGCTAGATTATGAAATTTGGCAAATGGATGTCAAGACTGCCTTTCTTAACAGGCATCTTGAAGAAAACATCTACATGCAGCAACCAGATGGATTTATATAAAAAGGCCAAGAACACATGGTATGTAAGTTGCAGAGATCCATTTATGAATTGAAGCAAGCATCTCCGTCATGGAACATCAAATTTGATCAAGCGATTAAATCGTTTGGATTCATTCAGAACAATGACGAACCATGTGTGTACAAGAAAATTTAAGAAAAATCTATAGCCTTCCTAATTATTTATGTAGACAATATTCTCCTAATTGGAAACGATATAGGAGTATTGACTACTATAAAGAGTTGGTTAGCAAAACAATTTGATATGAAAGACCTGGGAGAGGCAAGTTATATTCTTGGTATCAAGTTATTACGAGACCGGAAGAATAAAACTTTAGCCTTGTCTCAAGCGGTCTATATTGATAAGATATTGGCTAGATTTAGCATGAAAAATTTCAAAACTGGTTTATTACCATTCAAACATGGAATTACATTCTCTAAGGATCAATCACCTAAAACATCTGAAGAGATAGAGAGAATGAGATGAGTCCCCTATGCAGAAGCTGTGGGAAGTCTCATGTATGCCATGCTTTGCACTAGGCCAGACATCTGTTTTACGGTAGGGATGGTTAGTAGATATCAATCGAATCCTGAACCTAAACACTGGACTGCGGTCAAGTATATAATGAAGTATCTGAAAAGAACTAAAAATTATATGTTTGTGTATTCTGGCGATGAACTCATTCCAGTGGGTTATACTGATTCTGACTTTATATCAGATAAGGATTCCAGAAAATCAACTTCCAGCTATGTGTTTACATTAAGAAGTGGAGCTATTAGTTGGAGGAGTGTGAAACAATCTTGTATCGCAGACTCCACAACTGAAGCTGAATATGTGGCTGCATCCGAAGCTATATGGCTCCGCAAGTTCCTACAAGATCTTGAGGTGGTACCTGCTGTAACTGCACCCCTTAAACTATTTTGCGATAATAGTGGTGCGGTAGCTCAATCTAAGGAACCACAAGAAACAAAAACATATTGAGAGGAAATATCATCTTAAAAGGGATATAGTGCAGAGAGGTGATATTGAGGTTACTTAGATTGCGTCACAGCAAAACTTGGCAGATCCTTTTACTAAGGCCATACCTGGGAAACTTTTTAACATGCGCTTAGAATCCATGCGCATGCGTTAGATGCCAAATATGCTTTGAGAGCTAGTGGGAGATTGTTGGGAAAATATGATCTTTAAAAACATATGTGTTTATTTAATTGTAATAAACATTTTTTCTGATTAATAAAATTAATGAGGTATTTTATTCAAATATCTTAATTACATTAACATTTTGATCAAAGTCCATTTAATCATATTATCTGTATTTATGTGATCACCATGTGGATTCACAGAAGACATAAATATAAGTTATCTTATGATTAAATAAATTTAGTTCGCAGTTAATAAATAAAGTTGGGCACTTTATTTAGGTATAGACTGTAATGAATTCATTGAATGATTTGTCTTAATCATATATGAATTTATTAATGTAGTACGACTACATTGAACAGGATCACATATGAGATTTAATTAACATTGAAATGACTGTCAGACTTATTAAATCTCATAGGCATTGATTTTACTGTAATCTTAATCTTGAGTTAATTATGATTTCATGATTGCAATTGTTATTCCATTTGAGTTACCAATGAGCACGACACATTCTTGTGGTCAAGATTACCCGGTATTTTGGTAGGAGCAATTATGAGTATTGGAGTTATAGATTAACAACATAGAATTTGTACAACACATCTCTTGATGGGTTTTCGGCACTTGATCATAGAATTCTCTGGCCAGAGTGTGTCAACATATTTAGTATGTTGAAAATGATCATTAGAGAAAACCAGTAAGTATCAAGGAACAAGATGTTATTAAATTGATTGAACAGTTGAGATATCAATTTAATTAACGATGTGGTATAAAGGATTGTGCAGTAAAGAAATCAATGTGGCTTGGGACGAATTATTATTCGAGCATACAATTATGGAAGTCAGTTCCAATCTTTTAGTGGAGTAGATTTGGAATTAAATAATTGGGCTAGTTTAATTACAGGCCTAATTATTGTAGTCACTATTGTATGTTCCCAAATGATCCCCAGGTTAGCTCATTTAATTGAATGCACCATTACTGGATTAATAAGCAAGATAACTAGCTATTTGGGTCAAAAGCCTAAATATATCATTGAGTGGAAGGCTCCATTTAATTAGCTTGTGTGTAAGGGGCCTTATGTTATTTTACAAGGTGGGTCCCTTATAGAAAAAGCAAGTAACGTGAGTTTTGATTTTTGATTTTTGGAGCCTAGGGTTTTCATTAAAGGGAGATATAAAAAAAGGCTTGTTTTCTCTAAAGAAAAAAGAGAGCAGCCACTTTATACAGATTAGAGAAAAAGATTTTTCTCTCTATTGTTGAGAGAAAAATTTTCTCGTGCTAGTTGCTTTGGTAGTGATAAAGGCGCCCACACGTCAAGTGCAGATCAAACCTGAGTCATAACCTGGAAGATCATTGGTGCCAGTTTGTGCTCTAACAAGCGTGGACGAACGAATCCAAATGGTTTCACTCCTCTTTTCCCAGGGAGAATAGAAGCATACAACATCCTGATAAACAATAGACAAACAACGTTAAAGTCCATTAATTGGGGCTCCCATAAAAAGTACACATAAAACTAGAATGATTATGAATCACTTACGCAATATAGACTTCGATTACGTTTACTCCTATAGCATCCATTGACAGAACTGCACTGCAGTTACACCTTCCAATATGAGCTCTAATCCCTTCCAAATGGAAAACACCATCATCCAGTAGATATGGAATCCGTTCTTGGTCTGACATCTTAGCTTCACACATTGTGCCAAACAACTGCAGCAACGGAATCTTGTTTCGTTGTACTCTTTCTGCATGCCTTGTGTTCCTCCTTGTTGTCAAAGGCTTTATTGCAACTTTTTTGCCCTCGTCCTTGGTATGTTTTACAGCATCTGTATGTCCTATCTCTATTATATCATTATGTTGTTCTGCTGATTCAAAGTTCAAATGTTTTTTTGTGCCTTGATGTTTAGGGTTGCCATTTTTTTTCCCTGTAACAAATCATCAGGCATCTCCACTGGGATTTTAGTTGGGTTCAATCTTGGACTCTTTCTTGCAATGACAGAGAGTTTTTTGGCAGGTGTATCCTTATTTTTATTTGCTATGTCTGTCTCTTTCTTAGAGTTTACTATTGGCTGGTTCATACCTACTTTGTTTTTAGGTGTCCCTTGCTTCTTTTTTTTCAAATGATCAGGCTGCTATAAACATAATTGTTCAGTGTGATTGGCATAAATAGTTTCTAAATACTCTAAATTTATCTTACAAAGTAGTTAACAGTATCAAATGACACTCCAGAAAGAACACATGTATAAATAGTAAACATACAGCAAACTAAATCCACAAACAACATGTAAGAATAGTAACTACAGCAACCCTTATCCAGCAACAAACTAAATCTAGAAATAATAAGAAAAAATAGTAAACAAATTGACCTTTGCTGTTTCAGCAACTGCTTCAGCTTGAACGGACTCTATGCCATCATCTCCAACAACATTATTGTTTTCACCAGGCACGCGAGGGTAGCTGGAACTTGCTATATCTGAATGACGAGGTGTTTTTCTCAGTTCATTTCTCATTTCTTCCAACTGCCGGTTAATTGATTCCCTCCATAGACGGTCCTCTCTTTGCCTGTCTCTATCAGCAGGCCTCTGGCAAGTTTGAAAATACAGAGACGGGGTCACAAACTTGCCCACTCCTTGCATATGACCACATTTTGGAGCTTTTCCCAAAGATTGTGTGAGAATATCATTTTTTCCGGATGACCGCATCTTTCCTTTCTTAGCTTCCATCTCCAGTTTATCCTACCACACAAATGAATTAAGTAAGCTAATGTTATCAAAGTATAAGTAATCACAACTAGAATTACAGTAGTAAGCAAAAAATTTCTTACAATTTTTTTAATAACTGGTTCAACATCGGGGTGGTATCCTCCATTTTTCATTTGCCGAGTTCTCTTCCAAAGAACACTCCTGTCCACTTCTTCTTCAGTAAGGCATGTTTCTGAGCACTCTAAAAAAGTTAATAAAAAATTAAAATGTTAGTAACAATCATTATTTGCATTAACCAAACAACAGTAAAATGTTAGCAACTAACTCACAGTATATACCACTTCCTGCATTAACCCAACATAACCTTTTCTACTTAGGCGATGATTAAACTTGTTTTGTGCCCACCTAAGTTTATTCACACCACTAACTTTCTGCTTAAAACAACCAAACAAACAATGGATAAACACATAAGGAAAAATTTCATAAGCATTGATATATTATTAACACTTGAATTAGACACTCGAAATTTTTCAGATAGTCTTTCCTTTACAAACTTAATCCAACTTTCCTTATCAATCGTGCTGTACCGTGCTGGTGGCTTGAAAAGGCTTTTATGGTCATTAACAAATGGTAAAACATAGTTCCTCATTAGAGTGTACTTAAAGTTCCGAAATGCAGCTCTGATGGCTTGTAGTACTTGCTTCCTACTTCGAGGATGAACTACGAAGTACACCTTCAAGTTTCATTCTCAAAATGTGAGATTTTTCAAATTTTTCCAGCAACAATAAAACTAGAGTAATCGTCTTAAGGAAATTATTTTATACCTTAACAGACTCCCATAGATGCTCCTTCGTATCATCTGGAACTCTACGCCAATAGTTGTAGAGGATTGGAATTAATGTACGAGCCAAAACACCAATATACGTAGCCAGCTCAATGGCTTCTTCACCAACTGGAACACCAAGGCTGTTGTATTTAACCACAAACCTTCCACTTCTTTTCCTCTTTTTGTTTTGTTCTGACCCAACAGTGCTACCTCTGCTTCACTTACTGCTCTCAGGTTCATCCTCGTTCCCATCTCCAAACTCATCAAGATCAGGGACATGATCGGCCAGGGGCGTTTCAGGATCATATCCTTCGCGGATAAGTGCCTCATGGTACTCTGATTCTTCACCAACAAATCCATCATTTTGTTCATCTAAAAACTCATCGAAATGGACATCGGATTGCTTAGGTGAAGAAATCTCAGGGACATTTTTTCCCTTATCCATGATGAATATCACAACTGCAGAACAAAATCAAATGATAAGAATACATTACCATATAAAAACTGCCAAAAAATATAAAATAAAATAATAACAGATAGCATAAAATACTTCTTGTATTAACCTTAACATATATCATTTTGAGAAGGACTCAACAAACAGCTTATGCAAACAAACACAGAAATGATATTCAAGGTCCAATCCAAATTCCCTCTTTGCTGTCTCATGCGTACATTGCAGCATCATCGTCAATAGAGTTTATGTTATCAGCACTTGGAAATTCAGTAGTCAACGAAGGGTATTCCACTGCATCTTCGCTTCTTTGTGTGGGTTTACCTCTTCTAGGCATTTGGCATACAACTGACCACTTCTTATCAAGCTGATCAGGTACATAAAAAACTTGGTTGGCTTGAGAAACTAAAATAAATGGATCAGATTTATGACCTATTCGTTGCAAGTCTACCAAAGGAAATCCGAGTCTATCCTTTATAACACCACCTCTGGTATGTACCCAGTCACACTTCATTATTGGAATTCTAAAGATAACATAATCTAGATCTCAAATCTCTCTAATTACTCCATAGTATGTGATGTTAGAAGTGACATGATTTTTATCTTTTGAACTTGTGACTAAAATTGTTTGTGCAACCAATGACACTCCACTATTTTGAGTAACTCTATTTAAGTCTCGATCTCTTGTAACAAATTGAAAACCATTTATGTCATAACCAGGATGTTGGAAAACATAAGGACGAGGCCCTTGGGATAACTAACGGATTGTTTGAGTAACAACGTGACTGTTCTCTATCAACATATTTACCTATTATTAATCGACAGGAATTTAATGTTAAACAAGCACAAACCGAAATAGAAAGGAAAAAATGAATTAATTAAACTAATGCTATCAAAACCTTATCTGTTAGCCAATCTGCAAATGTTCGGTTGAGTTCATCTTGCAACCACTTCTCATTTTTTCGTGGATGGCAAAGTTGTAACCAATCCTCATGCTCTCTAAAAATCAGTTAAAAAGGCAAAATTTTCAGGTTCCTAAACTACAAAAACCTGACAAATATAAAGCTAAAATAACACAAGTTAGATAGCATCACTTTATATAAGGCTGAATTTCCTCAGTGTTATGCAAAACATACAAGTGTGCTTGATCTAATGAAGTTTGATCAACTTCCACCATTTGTCCACCACTCATGGGCTTGTCAATTTCTAAATTCTGCACATGTCTAGGTGGAACCCCAATTGTGGGCATGTTTTCCAAGTATTCTGCACAAAATTCTAATGCTTCCTCGGCAATATAACTCTCCGCTATGCAACCCTCAAGACAATTACGGTTTCGAACATAGCCTTTTAGAATGTATCGCTCAAAATGATACATCCACCGAAAATATACGGGACCACATTGTCTAACTTCACTCACTAAGAGAATAGTAAGATGAACCATTATGTCAAAAAAAGAAGGGGGAAAACATTTTTCAAACAAGCACAAAGTCTCTACGATGTTTTTCTCCAATTCATCTAGCATTGTCACGTCAATCACAGTCGCACACAACGAATTAAAGAAGAAACAAAACCTAATGATAGCTTATTTGACATGTTTGGGCAGCACACACCTTATGGCAATTGGCAAAGTGTGTTGTTGCATAAGAACATGACAATCATGAGACTTAAGACCCTGGAGTTTAAAGTCCTTTTTTGACATAAGATTCCTAATATTTGAAGAGTATCCAGTAGGAACCTTGATACTTTTCAAAGCTGCACAGAATCTTGCTTTTTCCTCCTTAGTTAAGGTGTGGCAAGCAAGAGGAAGCCATGTACGATTGTTGTTTCTTTTAACTTGTGGTGCTAAGGTGGGCCTAATTTTCATTTCCAAGAGATCTATCCTCGACTTCAGTCCATCTTTGGACTTTCTAGGAATATGCAGCAGTGTACCGTAGATGTTCTCACACACATTCTTTTCAATGTGCATAACATCTAATTGATGCCGCACAAGCAAGTGCTTCTAATACTCTAAATTATAAAATATAGATTTCTTCTTCCACCACATGAGATCATCATTGTTCGCACTTTTACGCTTTTTACTATTGCTTTTCCCCCATCTATTATCAATAGAGTCGACCAACTGAAAAATTTCTTCCCCGTTTAATCGTTTTGGAGGGGTTTCATCACACACACTATTGTCAAAGGCTTTTGCTTGGAACTGAAATTTATGACCACGAGGAAGCCAAAGCTGGTGCCCAATGTATACATTTTTTCCACTGTGTTTAAGTCTACATTTTGGTGTTTCTACACCACAATATGGGCAGGCATAATATCCTTTAACAGTACATCCTGCTAAATTTCTGTATGTCGGGAAGTCATTTATTGTCCATAGTAATACAGCTCGCAAATTAAAGTACTCATTTTTGTAGGCATCATATGCCTCCACCCCAACATCCCATAAAGTTTGCAAATCCTTAATAAGAGGTTGCAAATACACATCAATGTCTAAACCCGGTTGTTGAGGACCAGATATCAAGAGGGATAACATCATGAATTTTCGTTTCATGCACAATCATGGTGGAAGATTATAAGTAATAAGAATTATTGGCAAACAGCTATATGTACTACTAAGAGAGCTATGTGGATTGATTCCATCAGCTGATAGAGCTAGGTGAAGGTTTCTAGGATCGGATGCAAAGATCGGCCATTTCTCATCTACTAACTTCCAAGATGGTGAGTCAGCCGGATGTCGGAGTTTACCATCAACCATCCTCTCATTTGCATGCCAAGTCAAGTCCCTAGCAGTTTCGGATGACTGAAACATGCGCTTAAACTTAGGTATAGGAGGAAAATACCATAAAGTTTTTGCAGGACCCCTTTCCTATATTGGTCTACAGTACCATCCTTTTTTTTCCATCTACATAACCCAAAAGTAGGACATTCAAAAAGACCTTCATACTCTTTTCTGTAGAGTATGCAATTGTTTGGGCAAGCATGAATTTTAACATATTCTAAGCCCAAAGCTGACATTGTCTTTTTAGCCTCATACATGGAGGTTGGAATTTCATTATTTTTAGGGAAAGCATCTGCTAAAACACTCAACAATGCAGAAACGCTACTGTCAGACCACCCAAATCTACCCTTCACATTGAACAATTTCACTAAAAAGGATAACTCAGTAAATTTTGTGCATCCTAGGTACAAGGGTTTCTCAGCCTATTCTAGCAACTCTTTGAATGCGTTAGGGTCCCCACAACAACCCTTATAAGCATCATTAACCATTTCTAACTCATTACCATTGTCAAACTCTATATTTTGTTGCTGAAAATGGTTTTCTCTTTGAGGAGAAGGACTCTTACGAATCTCTTCCCCGTGCCAAAACCAATTGTCGTATTTCACATCAAAATCATGCATATATAAATGATCTTTTACAGTTGTAGGTGTTTCAAATGATAAATTCCCACAATCAAGGCATGGACACCTAATGACGCTATTGCCTCTAGCATTTTTTATAGCAAAATTTATAAATTTATGGACACCCTCTTCATATTCTGTCGACAATCAATTACATTGAATACAAGATTTATCCATTTCTGGCTTAATAATTAATGTTCCTGACATATACATAAAACAAAGAAAGAATGTACATACTTAGAATATTTGTCTAATGTTACAGCACCATGTGAAATAAACAAAGTTAAACCTACATGAGACCTTTCAAATTAAACACAATTTGGCCCATATAGTTTTCTCTTTTATATTAAAGGAACAACCTACTTTATGGAAAAGCATGGTCATGCTCCATAAACAAATTTCAAAATTACAAATATAGCAACCAAGAAAGCTGATAAACTGAATTTCATACTTTTCAAAAGTTCACTCTCCTACTATACTATAAATATAATAAATAAGACAGACCCCACAACAAACACATTACATAGTATCATAATTATAAATTTAAAAATATGTAAATTTTAAGCAAGTGTATAACAACTTCAAAAAGTTAAATAATAGAGGATAAGAAATGGAACTTACCAGATTAAACACAACAATCTGCTGCTATATCCAATTCCAGGTACAAATCCAGCAACAATATTGATTACTGAAATATATTTTGAATGATCAGTTGATAGAATTCCAAAACTTGGATTCAAGGGGGCTAAAAAGGTACCAATAAATTATATCAATCATATGAGTAAGCCTAAGAAAAAATAATAAACTACAACTTCAAATAATATACATCAGTAGAACAAAAATGAAAGCAAACACAAAGAAAAGCTTCAAGTACCTTAATACAATGCCTTCAACAAATCAAGAACATCGAATTGTCACGTTTATGCAGCAATCACAACTATTTATATTTGACACGCAAATGTTACGACTCAAGACAACAACAGTAACAACAATACCACCATATGCAAAATAGGTACAACACCACATGTATAGGTAGATGACAATGAGAGGTGAGAATCCCTCAATTTTACATAACAAAATTAGTTACTAAGAATCCTTCCTCAGGCTTTGTTATAGACATTTCAGGCCAATATCACCATCTTCATACACTAACACTCATTTAACTTAACGAAGCTTCAATATCAGAAATAGCTAGAAAAAAAAAAAATCACACACAAGCACATGAATATAAATCAGAATTACCTAGAATAAAAAAAAATTAACAACATTATGCAATACATGATTACAACTCAAAACAGAACTCAAAATTAACAACATTATATCTTCCTGGGAAATTATTTAGTAAATTCATTACCGAAATATATGCAATACATGCAAATACATTTCAATTTTTTACAAATTATTTACTACTTTACATAAAAGTTGAATAAATAGTCAAAATTAAATACATGCAAATGTAGCAATGACTCACCAGTGGGTGTGAAGCTTCAATTAACCGTCAAGCCTAGGGTTTCAACTTCGGCAACAACGATTTGGGTCTTCTTTCACGGTAAGCGATTGGGTTTCTTTCAAGTCAATAAAAGTACCCTGGATGTTGTTCTCATTCCAATTTGGGTTTCGATTAGCACTGACTTCGTCCCAGCAAAGAGAGACGGTTCAGTGACAATCGCAGCAAAGAGAGACGATTCGGTGAAACAACCAGAACGATTTTGAAACTATGGGTGTTTGGGTGTCGTTAGTTTGCTATGGCTGGTCTTTGAGGGTTTGCTGCAAGTGTGCTAATCGATTTTGAGATTCCACAAAAACGCTTGCAAATTTTCTGAACACTTTTCAAAACGTTTTATTAATTGTTTTTTGTTATTTATGTTTCTATTTTCCTCAAACACTTGCGAAACATACAACTAAGACGGCATCGTTTCACTTCTATTTTAGTAATATAATATTTTTAAAAATTAAGTCAAACCCACGTAATTAAAGTCAATATAAAAAATTAGTATTTCATTCTTGATAGCCAAATAATTTATCACTAGTCTATCATAGTTTCTTGATATATGATATTTATATCACCAAAATATCATAATTTCTTGATAAACGATATTTCTATCACAGCTATGTCATAAGTGTATGACAGAAACTAAATCTATCACGATTCTATTGTTGTAGGCCTCCAGACCAAAAACTGTCACACAGAGGACTGTCATAGTAGGTACTTTTTCTTGTAGTGTTTCGAATGGTCTGTTTGGACAAATTTGGAGGTAGGTTATGTAAGAACATCAAATTGAGTGACAATACTTTAGACTTTCACATTCGAAGAAAGTGAGAATTTGGATTTTTTTTTTCATTTAAATTTGCTAAGGGTTAAATTAGAAATCAATAATTAAACATAGGTAAATAGGAAAATGACATTTTAACTGGGTGGAACCCAAAATTCCATACTCATCAATAAGGAAATCTAATTCCTCTGATAATAAAAATTGGTGTTGGAATGGAATATAAAATCTGGTGAGTATTTGACAACTGAACAAAAGAAAACTAAGAAGAAAAATAAAACCTCTCGTCTCCCACCTCCTCTACCCCCAACCAAACATGGTCTTAATTTCTCTCAAAATATTTTCAGAGACACAACTTTCATAAAAAAATTTTGGTTTAATAATTTGACCAAATATACACCCACCTTCTTCATTTTCGACTGGAAACCAATATCGGTGTTGCTCAAAGGGTTTTTGCAAAGAGAACAAGATTGTTTATAGTTGGTTAGAAAAATGTTTTGAGAGAAAATTGAAAGAGAAGTATAAGGGGGGATTTGTGTAGAAAACTCCTTTTGGCTTGCTATATATATATTAGAAAAATGCTAAGAGAGATAAATGATGGTGGCTTGGATGGAAAATGAAAAGGGCGTGGTGCATAGTTTAAAGCTAGGGAGAAAGTTGAAAGATTATGAATGCATGACACTTAAAATAATATTTAGATCTATTTACCTTATAAAATTCAATGCTAAATTAAGTCACTGAATGGGCATGTGATTGTTGGGAGTTGATATAATAGTTCGTGTACTTTCCGGGGTAAGGTGATTTTCCCAAATTGTTCACAGTGGTATTGGACTGTGGATGATAATGCTGTGTCAGGACACGGGCGGGTTCAAGAATAGAAATTGCATCTTTGATATCAATTAAAATACGACCAAATGTCTATAGAGATAGTATCGTCTTCAGCAACAAATGAACTTGTAATGTTAACTAATATGAATACAATAATTTGTGCTGCTTGTTTCAATATTGCAATGAAAACTCTGACAGCTACGAGCTCCACTGGATCTGTACATAACATTAATTAGCGACTTTAGTTAGCTTCTGGGTAGACCCAAGATTTTATATTACCCCGTGCTAAACTAAAAATTTTATATTTTGAAGTGACCATAAAAATTCATTAGTAGAAAATCAAATAAGAGGGGGACACGAAAAACTTTACCTTTATAAATACTCTCTAAACAAAAATAATTATAAAAAAGGAGTAGAAAACAAAAGGGATATACATGATAAAAATTCTATTATTATATAAAATTGATAAAAATATAAGGGGTATATATGATAAAATTGATAAAGGGATATACATGAAAAAAAAAAATTATATTATTACATAAAACTAATGAATATATAAGGGGTATATATGATTTTTTCCCAGTCCAGCCCAGCTGTAGGCCCGCCAGTGGCACTTAGCTTTTGTGGAAATAATGATTTAACTCACCAATAAGTTACTACTTCAAAAATGTGATTAATGAAAAACGTAAACCGTTAACTCCTATGTCATTTAGAGAAGCAATGGCATTTGCAGCTAAAGCTACGGCACAGGTGATCAAAGTAAATTCTATGCTTTGAACAATTGGACATTAATTCATTACTTCTGAGGTGGAGGGACCAATTATATTACTTACACTTCAAAGAAACTTGAAAATCAGGTAGAAACTTGAAAACCAGGTTCTGCAACCACAAAATAAGAAATTATTTTTGGTATAAATTATGCTTTCTCGGCATTGTTCTTTCACTAATGAAAAAATGCTAAATTTTGAATGATGGTTTTTACATGTAATGAATTTTATGATGTATTATCCGTCATTATCATTCACATATGATAATTGTCAGTCATAATATTTTATAAGTGTGACTAATAACTGTCACATACTAATGAAACATTTTAATTACTTTAGCGGAGTTCCAAAATTTTTAATTTAATTTAGCGGGAATTTCACATTTTTAATTAAATTTGGAGAGAATTTGAAAATTATTAATTTTTGGATATTATTTTTTATTATTAAATTATTGATTAATTTTCATTAATTATTATTTATAATTAATTAAAATTTATAATTATTTTTATTTCTATTTTAAACATATACCTCTGCACTTCTAATTTGTATGAATATATGTAAAAATATATATTGATAAAATTCAAATTAAATTACATAACAATAATAACAATAATTCAAAATTAAACTAACTATGAGTGTTTTATTTCAAAATTAACAGCAAAGAGAAACACAATCCTAGCTCTTCAAAACAACTATTTCTCCAATTTGATCAACCCCAACACCCTGCCAATCTGTCTGTTTGCAATTACAAGGGTGAGAAGGAAACACTTAAAAGGACCTTTTCATGCGTACAATTGTTGCATCCATTTGTTCCTACAGTCCTCGTTGAGTCATTTCCCGCGTTTCCATCTAAAATGGTCTAGCTTTCTTGAACTGTGAAGACTTTCTTTACATATTTCCTCATCTCCTGTCAAAAAAATGGAGCTAAAAATAAACAACATATAGTTAAAAATTACGAAGTCCTTTTAAAAAAATAAATAAATAAAACAAACACACGCTTCGAAAGGTTCAAAGCCCATTACCTTTGTATGACAGATGAATAAAAACTATTAAATAATTTCCTAATATTCTTAATTACAAGTCAAATTATGACATAATCTTGTTTGGAGCATGAAAAATTAAAATGAAAGCCAAATTTCATGTCTACGAGTTCAGTACTTTCGGTAATGGAACAAACATTAAATTTACAAAAATATCAACTAAAAAAAAAGATGAATATAAAAATTTTTCATTTAAAAACTGAAAATTAAAAATTAAGAATTAAAAAACTCACTGGAGCTCCTTGTACAACTTGCGAAAACATTGCTTTGCACGTAAATCTCCAGTGAATTCGCCGGTCATTTGCCGAAAAGCTAGTGTTGAAATTGAATTGATTGATGAAGAATCTGAGAAGCCTAATTGCTGAAATTGAAAGAATTTGGATGAGTTGAGCTCGTAGCTAACTTAAGTTTATATTATACCTGAATATAATATGGCGCCTTCAATCCAAAGGCATCCACTAGTCATCGACAATCTATGCTTATGACCGGAGACCTAAATTTCCGATAGGAAAATCCCGAAAAAATTCAAGGTAAATTAATTCGGAATCAAATTCGTCTAGAAATTACCCTCGAATTTTCTGAATCCCATACCCACGCCACATACACTTTCACGCAAAGATGCAAATTTGCATAAGATAATGAACAGTACTGGAAATATAATATATATATGTGTGTACGTGTGTGTCAGTGTAATATGCAAGAAGATACGGTTAATTAAAATTAAAGAAATTATTAAGAAATTAAAGAGCCAAAGGAATAAAATGGTATTTGGTGTGGGACCTTACTACTATAGTTCAATTAATTAAGCTGAAATGAAGGCGGCAGTTGCATGAACTTTAAGGCTTCCAGCAGATCTTTAGTGGCTCAAACTCCACTCAATTTTCAAGTCATTGGTAAATTTTTCTAATGTACATTAAGTTTAATTCGACAGTTGAATTTGTTGGGATTACGTGCTCTTTAAAGCATTTTAATTTTCTGATTCATAAAATGTTTGAGATATTTTTAATTGCATAAATATTTTGAATAAGGTTTGTTTAATCATATTATATGTATTTATGTGATCATCGTATGGATTCACAAAAGACATAAATACAAGTTATTTTATGATTAAATAAATTAAGTTCGCAATTGATGAATAGAGTTGGGCACTCTATTTATGTTTAGACTGTAGTAAATTCATTAAATGATTTGTCTTAATCATGTATGAATTTACTGATGTAGTTTGATTACATTGACCTGAATCATATATGGATTTAATTAACCTTGAAATGACTGTCAGACTTATTAAATTTCATAGGCATTGATTTGACTATAATCTTAATCTTGAGTTAGTTATGATTTCATGATTGTAATTGTTATTCCATTTGAGTTACCAACGGGCACGACACACAATTGTGGTCAAGATTACCCGGTATCTTGGTGGGAGCAATTATGAGTATTGAAGTTATAGATTAACAATATAGAATTTGTACAACACATCTTTTGATGAGTTTTCGGCACTTGATCATAGAATTCTCTGGCCAGAGTGTGTCAACATATTTAGTATATTGAAAATGATCATTAGAGAAAACCAATAAGTATCAAGGAACAATATGTAATTAAATTAATTGGACAGTTGAGATATCGATTTAATTAATGATGTGGTACAAATGATTGAGCAGTAAAGAAATCAGTGTGGGTTGGGACGAATTATTATTCGAACATACAATTATGGAGGTCAGTTCCAATCTTATAGTGGAGTAGAGTTGGAATTAAATGATTAGGCTTGTTTAATTACAGGCTTAATTGTTGTAGCCACTATTGTATGTTCCCAAATGATCCCCGGGTTAGCTCATTTAATTGACTGCATTACTACTGGATTAATAAGTAAGATAACTAGTTATTTGGGTTAAAAGCCTAAATATATCATTTAGTGGGAGATTCCATTTAATATGCTTGTGTGTAAGGGGCTTTATGTTATTTTACAAGATGGGCCCCTATAGAAAAAGCAAGTAATGTGGCTTTTGATTTTCATTCTTTGGAGCGTAGGATTTTCACTAAAAGGAGATATAAAAAGACTTATTTTCTCTAAAGAAAAATAGAGAGGTCACATTATATAGACTAGAGAAAAAAAATTTTCTCTCTAATTTTGAAAGAAAAATTTTCTCGTGCTAGTTGCTTTAGTGATGATAAAGGCGCTCACACGTCAAGTGCAGATCAAGCTTGAATCATAGCCTGAAAGATTATTTGGTGCCGGATCATGATCTAACATGAGTAGTGGTGGCGGATCGTGATTTGGGAGTCTAATCACTTCAGTGGAAAAAGCAAGATTGTTCATCTTCTCAGATTTTTAAGATACGATTACTAAATTATGAATTCTTATATATTGTATGAGATCGTTTCTAAAAGATTTAAAAAAAAAAAACTGATTTTCCCCCAACGGAATTTGCCCAAATGAAATGAACAAATTTAGACCATACAAGAGTGGTATGCACGTGGCATAAGATGACCTCTAAAAGCTCAAAATCAAGAGAAGATCTTAAATAAAGGGGAACCCGAACAAAGAGAAATGAAAATTTTTGACAGCTTATTTTGCATTTTCGAGGGCAAAACGCACTCGAAAAATGTAATTTTTAGATTTGTCAAGAGTCATTTTTGAAGATAATTCATGTTATTTTCCAACAATTTTGTTGTCGAAAATAAATTTGTTCTCCGACGATCCATCGAAGAAAGACTTTCTCTAATGCGACTTAATACAATAATGGTCGATGGTGAAGCTTTCTCGAATATAAATTTTTCCTAGGACATATGTGTATTTTCAAAGATATTTACTCTCGGAAATATCCATTTTTGTTGTATTGTTAATGCACATGTCAAAAATATACATATATCTAAACTGTTATCTCTTGGTTTTTTTTATCAATTAATATATATTTTTCAAGTAGAAATAATTACTGCCAAAGTGAATCACCAAGTACAAAGAAAGCTCGAGCTCCAAAGGCAGCTTGAGCAGCGAAAGCCCCCAAAGCCATGACAAGACCTAAAATCACCCATGCATGCACCAAATACAAATGAGCTTGCCATGGTATTAAAATATAATTGGAACCACCTATGCAATAGCTATGTGTGCAAACTGTCCTTTAATAGAGTCATTGACATTTAACGCAATGTGTTTATTATATGGTGTAAGGCTATACTGTTCTGGAACTAAGTATAAGGTTGGATTAACTTTTGAGATAAAATATAAGTAACAATAGACATTTAAAAATTTTGTTTCAAATTTTATTCTAAATGTTGTGAGATGTGATGTGTTATTTATTAAGTGATCAATGACATTTCATCAATTCTAGTTGAATTAATTACTTTATCTCAGGGATCAACGAATGAAACGACATTATTTGGGATTAAAATATTACGAAAAAAATTTGAGATGCGTGGCACTAGTCGACGAAATATTTATTTAATATATATTTGACATGTTTCACTTGGATTAGTCTATAGTTAACTTAAATCAAATTTAGTCATGGATTAACAACCATTCCTCTAGCCATAGGTTAATTTTTATTAGACAAAAAAGAAATTGAGTTAATCTATGATGTCATGATCAAAATCACAACATTAATATCGTAATTAAAGATAAATTATGTAAACATAAGACTTGTAAATTTATGATAAATCAACCTTAATTGTAAAATAAAGCGTAAATCTTTGAAATGGAACATAAGACTTATAAATAGAAGGTAATAAAAAAAGTAAATTAATATAAATTAGTAAATTAATGTATTACTAATAAACTAAACAAAAACTTAAAAGTATAACATAAAACTAGTAAACAACATTATGTACAAAATAAAACATAAATTTTGGAAATGGAAATTAAAACTAGTAAATTGATGTGTTACAAGTAAACAAAACAAAAACTTATAAATATAATATAAAACTAGTAAATCAACAATAAGTACAGGATAAAACATAAATTCTAAAAATAGAATATAAGACTTGTAAATGAAAGGTAAAATAAATTAATTAATATAAAACTAGCAAATTGGTGTCTTATTGGTAAACAAAATAAAAACTTACATATAACGTAAAACAAGTAAATTAAGTTTAAAATAAAACATAAATTTTGAAAATAAAACACAAGACCTGTAAATGGAAAGTAAAATAAGTAAATTATTTTAAACTAACAAATTGATGTCTTATTAGTAAATAAAAAAAAATACAAATATAATATAAAACTAGTAAATCAACATTAATGTAAAATGAAAGATAAATTTTTAAGATTACACCTAAAACCCAGAATAGAAACG
>NW_006262139.1:7698230-7700086 GCF_000493195.1 Citrus x clementina | reverse complement strand
CACTTGATGAAACTGATAAAAAATATGAATTGATTTTTTTTTTTAAGATGAGGTAGCCATATAAAAAAACAAAAAAAGCTATTAGCCAGCAATACAAATAAAGAAAGCAACGCAAAATAAAGAATAAAATAAGAGAATATATTATAAATTGATTTTATTCATTCCAATTGTGTGTGTACTAAACAAAAAGATGAACTCTCCTTTTATAGTTACATAATCACTCCATGAAATTAATGAAAAATTATGAATCATAATTCATTGGGAGATAGTGGGAGTTATAGGGAAGCTAAATGTTGCTAATGAGAGATAGTGGGGAGACTAAGAGATATATGTTATGAACATCTACATTTATTTTAATAAATTCAACACTCTCCCTTGGATATTCATTACAAAGAATATAGCTCATTAAAATCTTTACATAATTGTTATTGTGTAATAACAATCAAATTAATTATGAGAAGATGAAAAGCTAAATCTAAAAGAAAATTTCTCTATTTATTAGATAATAGAGAATATATAAAGATGAGAAATGGTGATGCCACATCACCTCCTCAAGTCCCATCTTTATATATATATATAGATAGATAGATAGATTAGTATACATAATTATGAATAAGAAAATATGTCATTTATCATTTGATTATTATATAAAAAATTTAAAGTATTTGATAAATATTTGATTTACTATTAAATAATTTTATTTATTTAATTAATAAATAATGGTAAACCTCCTAATTTACATGAATTCTAGCATGCGATTTTCACTAATTTTCAAAACTTCAGGAGAGGAAAGATATATTAATGGAGAAAAGCAAAGTTACAAGGCTAGCATTTTGTAAGAAGGTTAAACAAAATGATATTGGAGTTTCCCCAAGGATCATCGAGAAAGAATTTTTGAATCTTTAAAGAGGGATAGATGATCCTACCACTTGAAATCTACAAAATTATGAAATGTTCGCTAAAATATCAATAACAAATTTTGCTCATTTTTTAGATGAGGGAGCAATAAAATTAATTGGAGTGTATCAATTTATCATGTGTAAATAGTTGTACCACCTAGTGCGAAATTGTCGCATAAGGATGAAGTTGTCACTCTTTTGAAAGGGTAAAAGCTTATTTAGTCCTTGTATTTTAAGATGAGTGTCCATTTAATTCCCGTATTTTTAAAAATACCTCAAAACATCCCTGCTGTTAAAGTATTGATATCATACCATTACTTTTTATTTCTTTTGGCTTACTTTTACAATATTACCCTTTTATAATAATTCTTTTATTTGGACATTAATAAAAATAAAATAATTAAATTACCAATTTAACCCTAAAAAAAATTATATTATTTTTTTTTGCAAGCACCATTTGCACACTTGATAGTTTGCATACAATTTTTGACAATTAAAAATTAATATAATTTTTTTTTATTTTTAGGGTTAAATTGGTAATTTAATTATTTTCTTTTAATTAATGTCCAAACAAAAAAAATATAATAAAAGGGTAATATTGTAAAAGTAAGTCAAAAGAAATAAAAAGTAACGGTAGGAGTATCAATACTTTAACGGCAGGGATATTTCGAGGTATTTTTAAAAATACGGGAACTAAATGGACATTAATTTTAAAATACAAGGACTAAATGAACTTTTACCCTTTTTGAAATGAAGAAACTGAACTTTTAGTAACGTTAAAGTTAACCCTCAGATTGAACAATTTTGATGTGGCATAAAATAACATGTAAAGCTCAGCAACAAATACATATAATTTTGAATTAATATAGAAAAATGATGTCCCATGAAAGCACCGTTAAGACCTGGTCTACGTCCGACATGCCTGCATGATTGAATTCGACTATATTAAATAATTAA
>NW_006262139.1:7622288-7698130 GCF_000493195.1 Citrus x clementina | reverse complement strand
GGAGTTAAATAGTATTTAATTTGATATTTTATATAATAATTAAATAATAAATGATATGTTTCTTATTAATAACTATGTTAATAGATATAAATATTTAATATTCAATATTACTGTAATTTTCATTATTTAACCCCATTTCAACAATGGGGTTTCTTCTTTTCAAAAGAAAAAAAAAACAGCGAAATTTTTTTCTCTCCGTTGCAATTACTGGTGATAAATTCCTCACCCGACAATACGAGCAAAACAGCAACCGGTGGTAACTTCTTCAATTTCAGTGGAAGTGACACCAAATATTTCCAACAATGGAAACTTATACTTATTGACTTTATAAGTGCAGTCAATTATTAAAACACCTGGAAAAGCTTTTAACAATTCAAAAGGCTGTCTCTTACACAATTTATATTATCATCAATCCGATGCCACTCAATATAATTATGATCAATCAGGCATTATTAATTATCTTCATTGTTACGACATTAAATATATCCCTAATCTTTAAAGTATGGGTAGGCATGCTACAATTTCTTACTACACATGCTTTGCGTTTGTCGGTTGGAGTATATTTTTTTTTAATTCTGTCCCTTTAGGATTGAGTTCTATTTTGTATTTGGATATGTATGGGGTGGCACACTCTCGTTTTGTGTCCCTCTAATTCTTCTCCTTTAGAGCCCTCATTTTATAAAAAAAGTATGCAATATCTCTTTTGATCTAACATTACTTTTAGACAAATCAACCAATGTACTGACCTCTTTATTAGTAAATCTGCCTGCAAATGAGTAGCCTTAAATATGTTGTGTAGAATGATGGTTACGTGATCCACAAATCACTTTTAACATCCCAATTATTTACCAATGCTTGTCCCTTCAATAAAAATGGACAGTCACACATTTTTGTTTATTTGGTCTTTTCTTCTTTTCCAAATCACTATTACCCTTCTATGCACTAGTACTTTTTTGGGAATATGGACCACCAAAACTATCCATGGTCTCCTTCTAATAACATTCACATATGATCTTTTAATAACAATCACAGATCTTTTTCTTACAACATCATGTGTTCACTAAATTAATTCTTCCTTAATGAAAACTTATGAATAAGAAATAATATACAGTTAGGGGGAAGGCCACCCACACTCTCAAAATTTACTTAAATGGACCACACATATTTTTTTTTAACTACTATACCCTTAAATACAACAATCTAATAATTGACTTTAAATAAACTTCTATAATAAATATAAATAAAACTTAAAATAATATAATTATAAAATAAGATAAAATTTTAGAAAATATTTTGCATATTAGAAAAGTTATTTTAACATTATCAATTTGTCATATTCTTGTAATAATAATAAAATATATTTGAAATATTATAAATTAAAAATAATTATAGCTAACATTCACAATAATTTATAAAATTTATATTATTTTACTTATAACATTGTGTTTAATTATGTCTATATTAGTATAAATCTTAAAGTCAATTTTGGATTACTAGATTTTAGTATTAATAAAATCCGTTGGGATAGACTAATAGTAACTTAATATCAAAATAATTTTCTCTATATAAATTATTTTATTCATTATACTAATTGTAGGATTTTATTTGTATCATATGAAATTTTAATATTTTTATCTTATTACCATATTTTTATTTATTTGTGTTGTTGCAATCAAAGGGTATAATAGCCATTTATGGAATTAAGGGGTCTGAATGACCATTTATGAAACTAAGGTGTTCCATTATTTAACAATTGGGGATATTTTCACCGACTATTTTCATAAATTTACCCCTAGTTCTAGAAAATAATTATAATAAGTTCATAATATTTTTAAAAAATAAAAATCAATAAAATATTTATACAATTAATCGATTAAATCCTTCTATTATTTTTTTTTAGGTTCTTTGACTATCTTTCATTATAAACTTTAATATAAGTTTTATTTTACTATGTTATTATTTTGATATAAAAACACAAAATTACCCCAATAAAACATGAGTTATTGTATCTAATAATTTAGGTATTTAATTTTGTGACTTATAATCTAATTCTTTTAAATGAAATCTAATTATTATTTCACTACCTTTACGTCTAAATGACATAAATTTGACAATCTAATAATTTATATCAGTATTGTGCCATAAATACACTATGATATCTTAATTAAAGATTAATAAACATACTAATAAAGTAGTATTAGAAATAATAAATTTGGTATAAAATTAGAAAAGTATTGAAGTTAAAGTAAATTCTTCATAGTTTTACCATATAAGGGTAAATTATTCAATTTAAACTTATGTCTAAGCAACCTTAATAATCAAATAAAATAAAAAAGCAAAATAAGAAAGATTTAATTAAATAATTCTCCAAAATTCTTCTTGATTTGAAAATTTTTAAAAATAATGTGCACTTTTTATAATTATTTTTCTGTAAATGGGGCGGGTTTACAAAAATATGCGGTGGATATATCATTGTTGAATGTTAGAAAGTGTATATTTATAAAGGAGAAAATCGTCATTTCACACTTCAAGTTTTACTAACATTCCTACTTTTATTTATTTAAGTCTCTTATGATTTAATTATGTGTGTTTTATTTTAATTAAGTATTTTATGTATTTTAGGGATATCATGGTCATTTCATAATGAATGAGAGATCAGATAGCAAAATGGACATCACTTTTGAACTCAGGATAGTCGAAAAACCTTAGGAGGAGCATAAAAGGAAAAATGACATTATTCACATGTACGGTATTATTCACATGTACGGTACTGTTCATGACACTGTTCACATTTACGGAACGATGACGTAGCATTGACCGATGACGTGGCATTGACCGATGACGTGGCATTAACTGATGAGGTGTCACGATTCTAGTAGACTAAAATTCTTCTGTACTGTTGATCGATGACGTGGCAGCATGTTAGTGGACCAAACATTGTGCATACGGTACATGAATGGGAAAACTTACAGCCAAACCGCGCCCCTGTCAAACCCTGTGGTCAAACCGCGTACTGTTAACCGATGATGTGGTGCAATCCTGAGCGTCCAAATTGTTTTTAATTCAATGGTCATGATTTACTCAATGTATCTATAAAAAGGGGGCTCCCCCCTACTTTGGCATCCCTGAATTCATTTTTGAGCCCCATTTTTTGTAATTGCTTTTCCATCTTGTATTTTCTACGTATTTTAATAAATTTCCATTTCACCCTTAGTTCAATTATGAGTAGCTAATTTTCTTTCAAGCTTGGGTTGAAGGTGAAGTCTCAACATGTGCCATGGGCTTTATTTGGTAAATTTACTTTATCTTCCCCTCTAATTATTGTGGATGTTTTGACTTTTTGTCGACAAACAGTAATAATCTTGTCTAGATACTGTTCTGGTTTAACTGGCTCCCTAGTACAAGGTTATTATTATTTGGCACGATAAGCCCTTAGCACCATATTGATTAGAGTGTGGTTCATGAGGAGTGGAAAACCCCCTCATGATTTAATTGGTATTAATAAGGAATATTTAGTCCATGGTGCATGTTGATACAGATCCAGATACTCAAGTGCTTCAATTATAATAGTTTCCACTTTAATTTAATTTCGCCATTCCCATTTAAATTCTAGGATAATCTAAATCACTTTCACCATAAATCCAACCACCCTCATAGAAAATTAATTCTACACATAATTAAAATCCACCTCCTCTTGGGATCGACACTCGTCACCATTAATCTATTCTACAATAAATTCGTGACTCGCGAGTTCAATAAAATTTGGACAACACGTTTTTGGCGCCGTTGCTGGGGAGGTAAGTTATTTTAATTTGTAGAATTAATTTTCGTAAATCATTTCTTTTAGTTATCCTCTTGTAATTTTTTTCTTATTTAACAAAAGAAAAAAAAGTGAATCTGCATTTAGAGGTAAGTATTTCTTTTCTTTTTCTCTTCTTTAAAATTCTGTAATTTAATTTTCAAGTTATTTTTCTTTGTAATTTTTTAACTTATTTTTTAGTTAATTTATTTCACGTATTTTAAGTGTGTTTTTATAGAAAGGTTGCAATAGCGCGATAAGATTAGTATCGTAATTTCTCCTTCTTCTTTATTTTTATTTGTTTTGTTCCCATTTATTTTTGTGTTCTTTGCATGTATGGTTGAAGGTCATTATTACCTAATGTTGAGCCCATAGACCTTGAACTTGAAAAAACACTTCGCACACACAAACACGTTGTAATTAAAGATAAAAGAGAAATGAATTTGCAACAACAACAATAAGCACCACAGGAGAGGCCATTTAAAGACTACTTCAGTCTATTAGCTAACTTGAGCACATCATACACAAGATACCCAAATGTAGTTGCTAGGAGTTTTGAACTAAAACCTAGTGTGCTAAATTATCTCCCAATATTCTATAGCCTAGAAAATGAGGACCCATATAATCATTTGAATGATTTTCATGCTGTTTGTCAAACTTTTAAATATGAGAATTTTTCAGACGATGATGTTAAACTTAGACTATTCCCATTTTCTTTAAAGGATAGAGCTTGTTCATGACTCAATGCATTGTCTGCTAATAGCATTACATATGGGAACAAATGGTAACAAATTTTTTGAATAAATACTTCCCAGTGTATAAAAACAATGCTATTCACAGAGAAATTTCAGAGTTTACCCAGAGAGAAGACGAGCAATTTTTCAAAGTATGGGAGCGATTCAATGGACTACTTTTGAAGTGTCCACATCATGGGTACGAGAAATGACACCAATGCTAACACGTTTTAGAGGGATTATTGTAGCAATGTAAGAATGGCTAATGGCAACGAGTGGGGGAGAGCTAATGTCAAAACGTGCATAAGAGATTTGAGATTTCTTCCAGCGACAAGCAAATAATTCCCAACAACGGAGTCAATCACTCAGGAATACTAAAAGAATTAAGGGAGTAAATGAGGTTCACATTGGTGAGTCAAGTTCGGGAATTAAAGAAGTTAAAGAGATGGTTGAAGGTCTTTCCCGACAAATAGCATTGTTAACGACTGCTAAATCAACAGAACCACATGACCATGACTCATACTCAGATCAAGCCAATGCCATAGGTGTAATGAGAAAACCATCAAATTACAACCCATACTCCAACACATATAACCCTGGATGGAGAAACCACCTTAATTTTTCATGGTCTCAAGGATTCCAACAGAATGGACCAGCAGCTCCAGCTCCACCAATGCAATCAATTCCTCAAGTTCCTCAAGCCTCTCAGCTACCATTTAGACCATACAATCAGAACCAGAACTACTCTCAACCTAGACCATGAGAGGATGCATTCCAAAATCTCAAAAATCTTACTCACTCCACGATCGAGCAACATAACCGCACTATTGATGAACTATAAATTGAGATGAGAGTAAGCTTCAATTCACAAGCCCAGTCAATTTTAAACCTCGAGAAGATGGTGGGACAACTTGCCTCTTCAGTTCAAACTTTGGCAATGATTGTTGAGAAAAGCAAGTTTTCATGTCAACCAGTGTCGAATCCTAAAGGAGTGCATGAAGTAAGTACCAGTTCACTTTAGCAGCACGGAGAGGTCAAATCTGTTATGACTTTACGAAAAAGGAAAGAAGTCGACAACAAAGTAGAGATGCCGGTGACAAAAGCAAATTAAATTATACCTGCAAATGCTGAAGACTTATCATTAGAGGAGAAAAAAGAAACCAATCCACGAGAATATGTTCCTAAAGCTCTATTTTCTCAGAGGTTAGCTAAAGGAAAGAAAGGAAAATCCACAGGCGAGATTCTTGAAATCTTCAAGCAGGTAAGTGTTAATATCCCTTTGCTTGATACTATAAAACAAGTACCATCTTATGCCAAGTATCTTAAAGACTTTTGCACTAAAAAGAGAAACATTCACATTCAAAAGAAGGTATTTTTAACAGAAAACGTTAGTTCTATACTCCAACACAAAATTCCTCTAAAATGCAAAGACCCAGGCTCCCCCACTATCTCATGTAGTATAATGAACCACACAATTGAGAATTCTTTGTTGGATTTACGAGCTAGTGTAAATCTATTGCCTTATTTAGTATCTGTGAAACTTGGACTGTGAGAATTACCCTCAACTCCAGTGGTGTTACGGCTTGCAGATTGGTCCACAAAAATACCTGGTGGTATTGTAGAGGAAATGTTTATCCAGATAGACAAGTTTTATTTTCCTGTTGATTTCATTGTAATTGACACTCAACCAATCCAGAATTCAAGGAAGCACATCCCCATTATCCTAGGCCGACTTTTCTTGGCAACTGTCAATGCTCACATTCAATGTAGGACTGGAAATATATAGTTATCCTTTGGCAATATGACTATGGAGCTAAACATCTTCAATATTGCCAAATAACCTTACAATGCAGATGATAAAATTGTTGATGTGGATTTAATAGAAACATTAGTTTATAATACTTTTCTTTCAAACCTTAGAAATGACCCTTTACAAACATGTTTAACTCACTTTGGTTTTTATTTTGATAATGACAGATCAATCGATGAGGTCAACGCCCTACTTGACTCAGCATCATCTATGGACACTAATAAATAGAAGTCAAGAGTTGAACAACTAACACCATCAGAAAAGAAACCCAACCCATCATCAGAATCACCACCGTAACTCGAGCTTAAACCATTACCCAATACTTTGGAATATTCATTTTTGGAAAAAGAAAGCACTCTGCCAGTAATCATCTCATAATCCCTAAATGACGAATAAAAATGTAAGTTGTTGGATGTTTTAAAGGAGCACAAAGGAGTATTAGGATGGACCATAGCCGACATAAAATATATAAACCCAGTAGACTGCATGCATTACATTCACCTTGATGAAAATGCTAAACCTACTAGAGAAATGCAACGTCGATTAAACCTTAACATGAAAGAAGTTGTTAAAATTGAAGTCCTTAAGCTATTAAATGCAAGTATCATTTACTCAATTTCTGATAGTTCATGGGTCAATCCTGTATAAGTTGTCCCCAAAACATCAAGAGTCACAGTAGTTACCAATGATTATAATGAATTGATACCCACTAGAGTGACTACATGATGACATGTATACATTGATTATAGAAAGTTGAATTCTATCACATGTAAGGACCATTTTCCTTTACCACTTATCGATCAAATGCTTGATAGATTAACAGGCCATGAATTTTATTACTTTCTCGATGGCTACTCAGAATATAATCAGATTCCTATAACACCAAAAGATCAAGAGAAAATCACTTTCACTTGCCCTTATGGAACTTTTGCATATAAGAGGATACCATTTGGATTATGTAATGCACCCGCTACATTTCAACAATGCATGTTAAGCATTTTTTCTGATATGGTTGAATGATTCCTTGAAGTCTTTATGGATGACTTTTCTGTTTTGGTGATTCATTTGATCAATGTTTACATCATCTAACACTAGTTCTGCAGAGATGTATCGAGAAGAACTTAGTCTTAAATTGGGAGAAGTGTCATTTTATGGTAAAACAAGGTATTGTTCTCAATCACATCATTTCAAGCAAAGGTATTGAGGTTGACAAAGCTAAGATGGATCTCATTTTCAATCTTCCTCCACCTAAAATAGTTAGAGAAGTAAGATCTTTCCTTGGGCATGTTAGTTTTTATAGACATTTCATTAAATATTTTAGCAAAGTTTCTAGACCCTTATGCAATTTACTTGCTAAGGATATACCTTTTGTCTTTGATGATTCATGTCTTGTGGCATTTGAAAAACTAAAGCAATTGTTGACATCACCAACCATCATTCAGCCCTAAAACTAGAGCTTACCATTTGAGCTCATGTGTAATGCATCTGATTATGCAGTAGGAGCAGTATTAGGACAAATAGTTGATCGAATTCCCCATGTTATTTACTATACTAGTATGACATTGAATGATGCATAGTTGAACTATTCAACTACTGAAAAAAAAATACTAACAGTAGTGATTGCATTAGAGAAATTTTGATCTTATCTCATTAGTTGTAAAATAATTGTGTTCATCGATCATGCTATTCTTAAATATCTTCTCACAAATAAATATGCAAAAACTAGACTATTTCGTTGAGTGCTATTTTTTTAGGAATTCGACTTGGAATTTAAAGATAAGAAAGGCATAGAAAGTGTTGTGGCTGACCATCTCTCTCGTCTCAATTTTGACACAATTACAGAACCATTAACATTGAATGAGTCATTTCTAGATGAACAATTGATGAGTGTGGAAGTATTACTATGGTATGCTGATATAATTAATTACCTTTTTACAGGTCAACTTCCAGAACATTGGACCAAGCAAGCCAAGGTAATTTTTTTGCAGAAATAAAGAATTTCTTTTGGGCAGACCCTTATCTGTTCAAGTATTATGCAGATCAAATTATTAGACGATGTGTCCCATAAAGTGAAATTCAGAATATTCTTTTATTATGCCATGAACAAGCTTGAGGAGGTCATTTCAGTGCTAAGAAAATAGCTACTAAAGTTTTACAATGTGGTTTATATTGGCCAACTGATAACTCTATGAAATGAGAGTTATTACATCAATTCTAGACTTAAATTAGGATCACTTAAAGAGCAAATAAGGTATTTTTATTATATTTTTGTTATATTTTGCATAAACATTCATTTTAGTTGAGTCTTAATAAGTTTTGCTTGAATCAAAGTAATTTGTGCTCAAAACAGGTGCATAATGGTAGGTTTTCAGAAATCCTTAATTCATGAAGGAATGCTGAGACATTAGACTAGCAAGAGGAGGACAAGAGATGGCCGCAAAAGAAGTAAAGCACAATCGGGAACAATGCAGTGTTGTAGCTGCTGTTAGAGCAACTAGTGATGTAGCAATCTGGGAGCACGGAGGGAGAAAACTTAAGCACGTGTCAGATGCAGATTTGTGGTCTGAATGTTTCTTAATTTAACTCATGCACATCCACAGACTTTTATTTCACCCTAGTTTGCAGTATAAAAGAAGGGCATGTACCACATAGAAAGGCAACAAGGAATTAACATTGGAGAAATTGAGAGGAAAAGAAGAAAACAATCAGAATTCAAGAGAACCAAGTCTGCATCAGTGAAGAATCCAGCAGAGTTATTTGGATTCAATCTTCATCGTTCTCTACTTGTTCTTTTCTTTACTCTTTGATTAAACCGATGTATTTCGTGAACAATATATTAATATTTGTTTTTCTCATTCAGAATCTGAACTAGATTTGCTTGTAGTTGAGTGACAAACAATCTAATGGGTACTTGACTGTTCTTATGTGTTGTTATGTCATTGCTGTAGCATTTTACTCTAGTAGTTGTTATTAATATAACTGTTATTTCGATTGACTATCCATTTAATAGTTCAAGTTAAGATAGAGTAGCAAAATGAGATGTCTTAGCGGATATTATTAGAGTATTACTTGATCTTACTTTTAGTTTCCTGAATTAAGTTATCTTGAATCCCATAAGGGCTATACTTGAAGTAAGATTTGTGACACACTAGACATAGGTGCTCACCTTGTAGGGTAGAGAGACTAAAGGGTCATAAGGCCATATCATAAGTAGATTAACAACTGGTCATTGTTAATATATTTAAGGGTATGAGAGTTCCAATATGCGACAGCTGAGGATGCAGATTAATTTTGCCTTGTGTTGCAGCACTTGTCATAACAACTGGTGTTAACTTGATGAAAAACAGTCAACCCATAAGGAAAGTTTGATCATTCAACTACCATAGTCTCACTTGAATCTTAGACACATTTAATTTAGTTTATTTCATTACGATATTGTTTTTACTTTATTCTCTCACAATCATCAATTACAATAGAACCCACTTTACGTTTGTTAACTTTGGACTTAAGTTAGTTTGCACTATTGTGATTGCTATAGCATTTCGAGTAACTTCAATACCTGTGGAGATGATCTTGAATATTCATTACTTTATTACTTGTTGTGTATACTTGCACATTGGCATTAGTAGCATTTGATTATAAAATTTACCAACAAGTTTTTGGCACCATTGCCGGGGATTGATTGTTTATTTTTGAAGTGTGAAGTAAATTTTGATAGCTCCAATTTGATTTGATTCATTCTATTTATTGGCAGATTGGTACTTGCATGCGCAAAGACATATCTGTGGTATTCCAATTCGATCCTAAGATTGAAAGGACTATTAGGAGACTGCGAAGAGAACAAAGAAATTCAAAAATTGTTTTAGGTATGAATAATTTACAGAATGTGGAAATTTTGGAACCTCACGGGCCCTTACAACCAGTCAACGTTCAAGAAGAGCATAATGAACATGCTAATCAGAGGCAGCCAGGCGATAACAACATTATTTACATGGCTGATGACAGAGACAGAGCTATTAGAGATTATGTTGTGTTAACGCTTCAAGTTGTACACCTTGTGATAATTAGACCTGAAGTAGAAGCCGCAAACTTTAAATTGAAGCCAATGATGTTTCAGATGCTGCAGATAGTTGGTCAATTTAATGGATTGCTAAATGAAGATCCTCATCTCCATCTTAAGTTGTTCTTGAAAGTGAGTAATTCCATGTAGAACCAATGATCACAAGGTGGTGATAGAATTTTTGAAAAGCAATATTATTTTACGCTTTGGATTCCCTCAAGCAATAATCAATGATGGTGGTGCCCACTTTTGTAACTAAGTATTCAAAACTCTTTTGACAAGGTATTCCATCACTCACAAAGTGGCGACCCCATATCATCCACAAACCAGTGGCCAAGTTGAGATCTCCAATCGAGAAATATGCACATATTAGAAAAGACGGTGAGGCTAGACAGAAAAGATTGGTTATTAAGACTCGATGATGCATTATAGGCATATAGAACGGTTTTCAAGACCCCGATTGGGATGTCACCTCATAGGCTAGTGTATGGAAAAGCTTGTTGTTGAGTGTTAGAAAATGCATATTTATAAAGGATAAAACCGTCATTTTACATTTTAAGTCTTACTAACAACCCTTACTTTTATGTATTTAACCTTCTTTTGATTTAATTCCATGTGTTTTATTTTAATTAAGTATTTTATGTATTTTAGGGGCATCGTAGTCATTTCACAATAAACGAGAGATCAGACGGTAAAACGGACTTCACTTTTGAACTCAGGACGGTCGAAAACCTTAGGAGGAGCATAAAAAGAAAAATGGCACTGTTCACATGTACGGTACTATTCACGTGTACGGAACTGTCTACGTTACTGTTCACGACACTGTTCACATAGACGGATCGATGACGTGGCATTGACCGATGATGTGGTATTGACTGATGAGGTGTCACGATCCTGTTGGACTAAAATTCTTATGTACTGTTGATGATGACGTGGCAGTATATCAGTGGACCAAAAATCTCGCGTACGGTACATGCATTACATAGGATTATTTTCAACCAAACCGCGTCACTGTTCAACCCGGGTCAAACCGTGTTACTGTTCATCCACGTGGTCAAACCAAGTACTGTTGACTGATGACGTGGCGCAATCTTAAGCGTCCAAACTGATTTTAATCCGATGGCCATGATTTACTCCATGTATCTATAAAAAGGGGGTCTCTCCCCCCTAATTTCATATCTCTAAATCCATTTTTGGGATCTATTTTCTATAATTCCTTCTCCATCTTGTATTTTCTATGTATTTTAATAAATTCTCATTTTGCCCCTAGTTTAATTATGAGTAGCTAATTTTCTTTCAAGCTTGGGTTGAAGGTGAAGTCTCAACATGTGTCATGGGCTTTATTTGGTAAATTTATTTTCTCTTCCCCTCTAGTTTTTGTGGATGTTTTGACTTCTCGTCGACAAATAATAATAATCTTGTTTAGTACCGCCTTGATTTTACCGACTCCCTAATACAAGGTTATATTATTTGGCACGATAAGCCCTTAGCACCATATTGATTAAAGTGTGGTTCATGAGGTGTGGATTCCCCCCTCATGATTTAATTGGCATTAATAAGGAATATTTAGCCCATGGTGCATGTTGATACGGATCCGGATACCCAAGTGCTTCATTTCAATAGATTTATCTTCAATTTATTCTCGCCATTTTAATTTAAGTTTTAGAATATTCCAAATCAATTTCATCAGAAATCCAACCACCCATTTAAAAAATTAATTCTACACACAATTAAAATCTACCTCCTCGTGGGATAGACACTTGTCACCATTAGTCTATGCTACAATAGATTCGTGCACTTGCGAGTTCAATAAAATTTGCACAACAAGTTTTTGGCGCCGTTGCCGGGGAGGTAAGTTATTTTAATTTGTAGAATTAATTTTTGTGAATAATTTCTTTTATTTGTTTTCTTGTATTTTTTTTATTAAAAAAAAGAAAAAAAGTGAATATGCATTTAGAGTTAATAATTTCTTTTTTTTTCTCTATTCTTTACAATTCTGTAATATAATTTTTAAGTTATGTTTCTTTGTAATTTTTTTTATTAATTTATTTTTAGTTAATTTATTTTAACGTATTTTTTTTAGTGTGTTTTTATAGTAAGGTTGTAATAGCGCAATAAGGTTAGTATCGTAATTTCTCCCTATTCTTTATTTTTATTTATTTTGTTCTCATCTTTATTTTTATTTTATTTGTTTTGCATGCATGGTCGTAGGTCATTATTACCTAATCTTGAACCTATAGACCTTGAACTAGAAAAAACATTTCGCACACACAAGCACGTTAAAAATAAATTTGGAATGGATTTACAAGCACCACAAGAGAGGCCATTTAAGGATTATTTTAGTCCCTTAGCTAATTTGAGCACATCCTGCACAAGATACCCAAATGTAGCTGCTAGGAGTTTTGAATTAAAACCTAGTGTGCTAAATTGTCTCCCAACATTCTATGGCCTAGAAAATGAGGACCCATATAATCATCTGAATGATTTTCATGTTATTTTTCAAACTTTTAAATATGAGAATTTTTCAGACGATGATGTGAAACTCATATTATTCCCATTTTGTTTAAAGGATAGAGCTCGTTTATGGTTAAATACTTTGCCTACTAATAGCATTACATCATGGGAACAAATGGTAACTAAATTTTTGAATAAATATTTCCCAGTGCATAAAACCAATGCTATTTGCAGGGAAATTTCAGAGTTTACGCAGAGAGAAGACGAGCAATTTTTCGAAACATGGGAGCGATTCAATGGGCTACTCTTGAAGTGTCTACATCATGGGTACGAGAAATGACACCAATGCCAATACTTTTTGGAGGGATTATTGCCGAATGTGCAAGAATGGCTAATGGCAACAAGTGGAGGAGAGCTAATGTCAAAAAGTGCATCAGAGATTTGGGAATTCTTCCAGCGACAAGCGGATAATTCCCAACAACGGAGTCGGTCACTCAAGAATACTAGAAGAATTAAGGGAGTGAATGAGGTTCACATTGGCGAGTCAACTTCGGGAATTAAAGAAGTCAAGGAGATGGTTGAAGGTCTCGCTCGACAAATAGCATCGTTATCGACTGTTAAATCAACAAAGCCACATGACCATGACTCATACTCAGATCAAGCTAATGCCATATGTGTAATGAGAAAACCATCAAATTACAACCCATACTCCAACACATATACCCCTGGATGGAGAGACCACCCCAATTTTTCATGATCTCAAGGATTCCAACAGAATGGACCAGTAGCTCCAGCTCCACAAATTCCTTAAAATCCTCAAGCCTCTCAGCCACCATTTAGACCATACAATCAAAACCAGAACTACTCTCGACCTAGACCATGGGAGGATGCATTCCAGAATTTCAAGAATGTTACTCACTCCACGATTGAGCAACAGAACCGCACCATTGATGGACTACGAAATGAGTTGAGAGCAGGCTTCAACTCACAAGCTCAATTAGTTTCAAGCCTCGAGAAGATGGTGGGACAACTTGCTTCTTCAGTTCAGACCTTGGCAATGACTGTTGAGAAAGGCAAGTTTCTAAGTCAACTAGTGCCTAATCCTAAAGGAGTGCATGAAGCAAGTACTAGTTCACCACAGCAGCACGGAGAGGTCAAAGCAGTCATGACCTTGCGAAAAGGAAAAGAAGTCGACAACAAAGTGGAGATGCCGGTGACAAAAGAAAATCAAATTATACCTGTGAATGTTGAGGACTCACCATCAGAGGAGAAAGAAGAAACCAACCTGCGAGAATATGTTCCCAAAGCTCCATTTCTTCAGAGATTAGCTAAAGGAAGGAATGGAAAATCCATAGGTGAGATTCTTGAAATCTTCAAACATGTAAGTGTTAACATCCATTTACTTGATGCTATAAAGCAAGTTCCATCTTATGCCAAGTTTCTTAAAGACCTTTGTACTAAAAAGAGAAATATTCATGTTCAAAAGAAGGCATTTTTAACAGAAAGCGTTAGTTCTATACTCCAACATAAAATTCCTCTAAAATGCAAAGACCCAGGCTCCCCCACTATCTCATATAGCATAGGAAACCACACAATTGAGAATGCTTTGTTGGATTTAGGAGCTAGTGTAAATTTGTTGCCTTACTCAGTATTTTTAAAACTTGGACTTGGAGAATTACACCCAACTCCAGTGGTGTTACAACTGGCAAATCGGTCCACGAAAATACCTCGTGGTATTGTGGAGGACGTGCTTATCCAGGTAGACAAGTTTTATTTTTCTGTTGATTTTATTGTAATTGACACTCAACCAATACAAGATTTAAGGAAGCACATCCCCATTATTCTAGGCCGACCTTTCTTGGCAACTGCGGATGCTCACATTCAATGCAGGACTGGAAATATGCAGTTGTCCTTCGGCAACATGACTATAGAGCTAAATATTTTCAACATTGCCAAACAACCTCACAATGCAGATGATGGAATTGTTGATGTGGATTTAATAGAAGCATTAATTTATAATACTTTTGTTTCAAACCTTAGTGATGATCCTTTACAAACATGTTTAACTCACTTTGGTTTGGATTTTGATATTGACAGATCGGTCAATGAGGTCAACGCCCTACTTGACTCAGCACCATCCATGGGCACTAGTAAATGGAAGTCAAGAGTTGAACCATTAGCACAATCAGAGAAGAAACTCATCCCATCATCAAAATCACCACCGAAACTCGAGCTCAAACCATTGCCCAACACATTGGAATATGCATTTTTGGGAGAAGAAAGTACTTTACCGGTAATCATCTCATCATCCCTAAATGACGAACAAAATGGTAAGTTGTTGGATGTTTTAAAAGAGCACAAAGGAGCATTAAGATGGACCATAGCAGACATTAAATGTATTAACCCAGTAGACTGCATGCATTACATTCACCTTGATGAAAATGCTAAATCTACTAGGGAAATGCAACGTCGGTTAAATCCTAATATGAAAGAAGTTGTTAGAACTAAAGTCCTTAAGCTATTAGACGCAGGTATCATTTACCCAATTTCTAATAGTTCATGGGTCAGTCATGTACAAGTTGTCCCCAAAAAGTCAGAAGTCACAGTAGTTACGAATGCTGATAATGAATTGATACCCACTAAAGTAATTACAGGATGGCGTGTATGCATTTATTATAGAAAGTTGAATTTTATCACATGTAAAGACCATTTTCCTTTACCATTTATTGATCAAATGCTTGATAGATTAGTAGGTCATGAATTTTATTGCTTTCTAGATGGCTACTCAGGATATAATCAGATTCCCATAGCACCAAAAGATCAAGAGAAAACCACTTTCACTTGCCCTTTTGGCACTTTTGCATATAGGAGAATGCCATTTGGATTATGTAATGCACCTGCTACATTTCAACGATGCATGTTAAGTATTTTTTCTGATATGGTTGAACGATTCCTTGAAGTCTTTATGGATGACTTTTCTATTTTTGGTGACTCGTTTGATCAATGTTTACATCATGTAACACTAGTTTTGCAGAGATGTACCGAGAAGAACTTAGTCTTGAATTGGGAGAAGTGTCATTTTATGATAAAACAAGGTATTGTTCTTGGTCACATCATTTCAAGCAAAGGTATTGAGGTTGACAAAGCCAAGGTGGATCTCATTTCTAATCTTCCTCCACCCAAAACAGTCAGAGAAGTAAGATCTTTCCTTGGGCATGCTGGTTTCTATAGACGTTTCATTAAAGATTTTAGCAAAGTTTCTAGACCCTTATGCAATTTACTTGCTAAGGATGTACCTTTTATCTTTGATGATTCATGTCTTGTGGCATTTGAAAAACTAAAGCAGTTGTTGGCATCATCACCCATCATTCAGTCTCTAAACTGGAGCTTACCATTTGAGCTCATGCGTGATGCATCTGATTATGCAGTAGGAGCAGTATTAGGACAAAGAGTTGATCGAATTCCCCATGTTATTTACTATGCTAGTATGACATTGAATGATGCACAGTTGAACTATTCAACTTATGAAAAAGAAATGCTAGCATTAGTGTTTGCATTAGAGAAATTTCGATCTTATCTCATTGGTTGTAAAATAATTATATTCACAGATCATGCTGCTCTTAAATATCTTCTCACAAAGAAAGATGCAAAATCTAGACTAATTCGTTGGGTGTTACTTTTGCAAGAGTTCGACTTGGAATTCAAAGATAAGAAAGGCACAGAAAATGTTATGGCGAACCACCTCTCTCGTCTCCATTTTGACTCAATTACAGAGCCATTAATATTGAATGAGTCATTTCCAGATGAACAATTAATGAATTTGGAAGTATTATCGTGGTATGCTGACATCGTTAATTATCTTGTTACAGGTAAACTTTCAAAGCATTGGACCAAGCAAGACAAGGCTAAATTCTTTACAGAGATAAAGAATTTCTTTTGGGATGACCCGTATTTGTTCAAGTATTGTGCAGACCAAATTGTTAGACAATGTGTCCCAGAAAGTGAAATTCAGAATATCATTTCATTCTGCCATGAACAAGCTTGTGGAGGCCATTTCAGTGCTAAGAAAACATCAACTAAAGTTTTATAATGTGGTTTTTATTGGCCAACTATATTTCAAGATGCTTACACTTTTTGTTCTTCATGTGATAGGTGTCAACGAATGGGGAGCATTACGCGAAGGAACATGATGCCACTAAATCCAATTTTAGTGGTTGAGATTTTTGACGTATGGGGTATCGACTTCATGGGACCATTTCCCCCTTCTTTTGGCCATCAATACATATTGGTTGCTGTTGACTACGTCTCAAAATGGGTAGAAGCAATTTCATGTAGAACCAATGATCATAAGGTGGTGATAGGATTTTTGAAAAGCAACATTGTTTCGCGCTTTGGATTCCCTCAAGCAATAATCAGTGATGGTGGTGCCCACTTTTGTAACAAAGCATTCAAAGCTCTTTTGACAAAGTATTCAATCACTCACAAAGTGGCAACCCCATATCATCCGCAAACCAGTGGCCAAGTTGAGATCTCCAATCGAGAAATAAAGCACATATTAGAAAAGACGGTGAGGCCAGACAGAAAAGATTGGTCATTAAGACTTGATGATGAATTATGGGCATATAGAACGGCTTTCAAGACCCCGATTGGGATGTCACCCTACAGGCTAGTGTATGGAAAAGCTTGCCACCTACCTGTGGAACTCGAGCATCGTGCGTATTTGGCCATCAAGAAATTCAACTTTGACATGCAGCAAGCCAGCTCAGAAAGAAGATTACAACTGGTAGAACTTGAAGAAATTCGCAATGACGCATATGAAAATGCCAAGATTTACAAGCAACGAATGAAAGTCTTCCATGACAAGCAAATTATGAGAAAATCTTTCACTCCAGCTCAGAAAGTGCTTTTATTCAATTCTCGCTTTCACCTATTCCCAGGTAAGTTACGCTCTCGATGGTCTGGTCCTTTTATTGTTCATACTGTTTTTCCACATTGGGCAATTGAAATTAAGGACCCAAAGAACGGTGTCACGTTTAAAGTTAATGGTCAAAGATTAAAGCCATATCTAGAGTACCAACCACATGAAGAAGACGCCGAAATAAATTTGAGTGACCCATCAAATTTGAATTGATTTTTTTTTCTTTTCGCTGATTTGATTTTTCTCTCTCTTTTTATTATTGATATCTCTGAATCCATTTTGTCTCTCCCCCCTAATTTGATATCTCTGAATCCATTTTTGGGATCCATTTTCTGTAATTCCTTCTCCATATTGTATTTTCTACGTATTTTAATAAATTTCCATTTTACCCCTAGTTCAATTATGAGTAGTTAATTTTCTTTCAAGCTTGGGTTGAAGGTGAAGTCTCAACATGTGTCATGGGCTTTATTTGGTAAATTTATTTTCTCTTTCCCTCTAGTTTTTGTGGATGTTTTGACTTCTCGTCGACAAATAATAATAATCTTGTTTAGTACCGCCTTGATTTCACCGGCTCCCTAATACAAAGTTATTATTATTTGGCACGATAAGCCCTTAGCACCATATTGATTAGAGTGTGGTTCATGAGGTGTGGATTCCCCCTTCATGATTTAATTGGCATTAATAAGGAATATTTAGCCCATGGTGCATGTTGATACGGATCCGAATACCCAAGTGCTTCATTTCAATAGATTTATCTTCAATTTATTCTCGCCATTTTAATTTAAGTTTTAGAATATTCCAAATCAATTTCATCAGAAATCCAACCACCCATTTACAAAATTAATTCTACACACAATTAAAATCTACCTCCTCGTGGGATCGACACTTGTCACCATTAGTCTATTCTACAATAGATTCGTGCACTTGCGAGTTCAATAAAATTTGCACAACACTTGCCACCTACCTGTGGAACTCAACCATCGTGTGTACTGGGCCATCAAGAAATTTAACTTTGACATGTAGCAAGCTAGCTTATAAAAAAGATTACAGCTGGCAGAACTTGAAGAAATTTGCAATGATGCATACGAAAATGTCAAGATTTACAAGCAGCGAATGAAAGTCTTTCATGACAAGCAAATTATGAGAAAATCTTTCATCCCAGGTCAAAAAGTATTTTTATTCAATTCTCGCTTGCATCTATTCCCAGGTACGTTACGTTCTCGATGGTCTGACATCTTTATTGTTCACACTGTTTTTCCACATAGAGCAGTTGAAATTAAGGATTCAAATAACGATGTCACTTTTAAAGTTAATGGTCAAAGATTAAAGTCATATCTAGAGTACCAACCACATGGAGAGGACACATAAATAAATTTGAATGACACACCAGATTTGAATTGAGATTTTTCTTTCTTTTCGGTGATTTGATTTTTTTCTCTTTCTTTTTACTTTTCTTTGGCTCAATGAAATTATTTTTGCATAAGTGTGTTTGTTTAACCATTAAGTTTTCTCTTATCATTGTTAATCATGAGTGCCTCAGCTAAAAAGCTCCTCCTGGACATTCTTAGACGACTTCAACGTGTAAAATCCCATCTTAAAAGGTATATTCAATTTTGTAAAACACATTATATTTGGGCTCTACAATCACCAGTGTTAATATCCCATGTTGAGGATTTACAAAGCTAACTCAAAGACATTGAGGGAGGTATCTTCGACATTCAATTGGAGCTTGAGGTAAATTCAATAAAAGGACGATTGTAATTTTCTTTATGTGTTTTAGTTTGTTACCCCGGTTAAGTGGCGGATAACAGTACTCCGTGACAATCAAGTCGGTTACTTTAGTTTCCCATAATAACTGATATTCTGAGGCGAAGGTATGGTCAGAAACGATATTCTAGTAAAGCTTCACAATCATTTCCCTTCACTTCCTCAGAATGCCTTCCTTACAATCTATAAAGCTCGGTCCGAACGCATGCGAATGCTCATGAGGAATAACATACCTGCTGAAATCCGCTGGTTAATCGAGGCCAAAGTGTGATTGGCAGGTGAGTTGCCTCCTAAATTTATTGCATACATGTCTGGTTGTGGTAAAAGAAATTACGCAAGAAAACGAAGAGATAGAAGAATTTTTGTTGCTTGTCATAAGTGTGCCAGAATGAGATGTGATAAAAAAACCATATTCTTTAGGAATAGTGTCTGATAACAAGGAAAACAAGATTCAATTCATTAGGGATGACTTGAATAAGGAGTCATTGCATGATATCCTTTTGTCTCTTGAAACACATCCTAGTGGATATGTACAAGGAGCGATTCTCCAGTTATGGCCATTATTCCAGAAAGAGCATGCATGTTATAGTCTCGAGAATCTGACTATAAACGACCATGTTTGCCTGTTTATAAGAAAACTAAATAGGAAGCCTACCTCAACCTATAGAGGGCGTTCAAGCCGTTTCTGGACGTAAAACTAGAGGAAGATATGAGCCACTGTCACAAATACCTGTAAATATCTTTTTTACTTCACTGTTATTTTATTTCACTGTTGTTTTATCATTTGCATTATTGTCTTTAATAATTTTATTTTATCATTATTTTTTTTTCTTTTTACTGTTTTCATTTTTTACTCTCGAGACATGTGCTTTACGCGTTAATTGACACTGACATGCTACCTCATTTACAGTTGTGACTCACTGTTACCAAGATCCTTAAATATGATTTTTTGTTAAGCACTCACAAATTATTTTTGAGAAGTATCCCAATGGCAGCTACTTCCAATAAATAATTCAACAACATTTGTGTGCTTTCTGGATTTAACTATGGCAAACATAAAGAGTTCGTTGAGGCGGCCATAGATCTTGGTCGAAGCATAGCAAAGAGAAAATTACACTTGGTGTATGGAGGAGGTAATCGAGGGTTATCAAAATTGGTCTCAAAAGCTGCTTTTGTCAGAAGAAGCCAAGTGTTAGGCATCATTCCAAGAGCCCTAAAACCTTTGGGCAGTTTGTCTGACTCACCGACTGGAGAAGAGTTAGTCGTTTTAGGTATGTAAGAAAGAATAACTGAAATGCTTAATCATGCTGATGCTTTTATTTTTCTATAAGGAGATCTTGCAACTCTAAAGGCATTTATCACATTAGTATCTTGTGTCCATCTGAACATTCACCAGAAACCCATCGGTTTGTTCAATGTCAATAACTTTTATGATAGCTTCATCGCATTTCTTAACCATGCAATTAAAAAACTATTTCATTCCTTCCATAGCAAAAAAAAAATTTATTTTTGCTCACACTGCTAATGAGGTACTTGATCTGTTACAAGCTTATAGACCAGAGCCAGACCCTAGGACCTTTCTGTTGGAGTGTCCAAATAATGATGGTAACAGTAGCCGCAGTAAAAAGTGCAAATTAGATTTAACTCACCGCTTCTAAATATTTTCTTCTGTGTTCGACCTCCCTGGTGATGTCTTCTAAACTCTACTTCTTTCCTTTAAAACACTGTGGATAATGTTTCGTTCTAGTTGGGGGGAGAGAATAGTTGACAATTGTGGAATCTTGGTTAAGTTTTTACTGATTTTTTATTATAGAAACTAACCGTGGCTAACTTTTTGTGTTGAAGATGACTGAATATGGAGTGTATTAACTCTAAAAACACATCTTCTTGGTTTGAAAGTAAAAAAACAAAAAACAAAAAATAAAAAAACAAAAAAACAAAAAGACAAAAAAAATTCCACACATTTTCTTTTTCTTTATTAAGTTTTGACAATCATTTTTTTTAACTTCTTATTTTTAATTTCTCCTTTATAAATATACACTTTCAAATTTTTGAGTTAAAGATGGCTGAATATAGAGTATAATGACTCTAGAAATGCATCTTCTTAGTTAAAAAAAAAAATTCAAACATTTTCTTTTTCTATCATTTTAAGTGTAACATTTCTAATTAGTTTTTCTGCATCATTTTCACCTTTCTACATACATATTTTCTTTTCATGTTTAGAATAGGTTGGGGGGTAGAATGTTGTTTGAACCTAAAAAAAAAAAGATGTGTGTATTTTTTTAACATTAGATGACATTATGACTTTCAAAATTTAGTGTTTGTATTATCTTTGGTCTTAAGTGATATTACGCCATGTTTGCTACTCTACATGTTGAAGTCGGAGACAAATATGAGTTGCTTGAAGAAATGCACATGTCATAATAAATACCAAGTGAGTTTTTGAGCCTATCATTTTTCTTGGAGAGTAACCTTTTTTTTTCCCATTCTTCATACAGCTTAGTAGTTTATTATTTTATACATGATCTCTAGATTTCCTTTGAGTCAATCCTAAAAAAAAAGTTAAATAAAATTAAAAAAAGAGAGAAAAAAATGCGTTGCTACATCTGAAGGTCCATCTAATTAGTAGATATGGAAGATTATTTAGAGTCCTAAAAGACGATGGAAATGTCATCTTTGACCCGTTTGAGCCTTTTTAGTCATCCCTTTTGTGAAATATCCATAGTTAACCATTTTGAGCCTTAAAAAAAAAACTTTTCTTTGTCAACTTATCATCGTGAGCCACTCCGATTTGGAGTATTATCCGATGTCTTACAAGTTCCATCACCTATTTATTTTTGCGAAAAATGTGAATAATTATCTTGTTCAGTAAAGTTGTGCCATACAAAAAAAATATTTCAAAAAAAAAAAAAAAGAAAGAAAAAAGAGAGAAAAAAATAACAATAATAATAAATAAGTGAAATGCACCTTGTAAATTCCAAATAACTCTATTTCTCAAACATATATTTTGTTTTTCCTATTTTCCTTCATTTGTTAGCCATGACCATAGTCTACGTTACATCCTAATAAAAGTCCTTCCTAATTTTAGGGAGCTATAGTCTGAAGTAGAAGCTAGTTATATGGGCTAAAAAGATGTAGTGGTGCATAAAAAAAAAGAGAGAGAAAGAAAGAAAAAGAAAAAGAAATAAATTGGGTTGACTAGCATTTTTGTTTGACTCAAGATTGTATTATTTCTAAGTTATGGGCATATTTCTTTCATATTGGTGAGAGCATGTGATGTTACATCTTTATTATTTTTTCTTAAATTTAGCATTCATTGGAGTTACTATTTTTATTGGGTTTAATTTCCTTGTGAGAGTGTCACTACTTCCAGTGAGATTTTGGGGTTTGACATGTCATTTTTTAAAGTAGTTATGACAAAGTCTGCTAGACTGATGCATGTAGATGGTTGATGTGGAAGTGATATTTCTTTAGACTGGAGATAATGCTTGTACTTGTATTTGATTCTTATCATTAGTCTGATTGAATAAACATGATTATTTAAAAAAAAATCATTTTGGTTTGAATTTTGTTTTCGCTTTAATTGTTAGGGACTAGCAATAAGCTGGTTGGGGGGTGTGTTAAGTGTTAGAAAATGTATATTTATAAAGGAGAAAATCGTCATTTTACACTTCAAGTTTCACTAACATTCATACTTTTATCTATTTAAGTCTCTTATGATTTAATTATGTATATTTTATTTTAATTAAGTATTTTATGCATTTTAGGGGTATCATGGTCATTTCACAATGAACAAGAGATCAAATAGCAAAATGGACATCACTTTTGAACTCAGGACAGTTGAAAACCTTAGGAGGAGTATAAAAGGAAAAATGACACTATTAACATGTATGGTATTATTCACATGTACGGTACTGTCTATGTTACTGTTCATGACACTGTTCACATATACGGAACAATGACGTGGCATTAACCGATGATGTGGTATTGACTGATAAGGTGTCACGATTCTGTTGGACTAAAATTCTTATGTATTGTTGATCGATGATGTGGCAGCATGTTAGTGGACCAAAAATCATGCGTACAGTACATGCATATATAGGGGATAACTTACAATCAAACCGCGTCACTGTTCAAACTGTGTCGCTATTCAAACCGCGTGATCAAACCGCGTCATTGTTCAAACCATGTGGTCAAACCGCATACTGTTGACCGATGACGTGGCGCAATCCTGAGCTTCCAAATTGTTTTTAATCCGATGATTATGATTTACTCAATGTATTTATAAAAGGGGGCTCTCTCCCCCTAATTAGGCATCCCTGAATTCATTTTTTAGCTCCATTTTCTGTAATTCCTTCTCCATCTTGTATTTTCTACGTATTTTAATAAATTTTCATTTTACCCTTAGTTCAATTAAGAGTAGATAATTTTCTTTCAAAATTGGGTTGAAGGTGAAGTCTCAACATGTGTCATGGACTTTATTTGGTAAATTTACTTTATCTTCCCCTCTAATTATTGTGGATGTTTTGACTTTTCATCAACAAACAGTAATAATCTTGTCTAGATACCGCTCTAGTTTAACCGGCTACCTAGTACAAGGTTATTATTATTTGATACGATAAGTCCTTAGCACAATATTGATTAGAGTGTGGTTCATAAGAAGTGGAAAACCTCTCTCATGATTTAATTAGAATTAATAAAGAATATTTAGTCCATAGTGCATGTTGATGCAGATTTAGATACCCAAGTGCTTTAATTATAATAGTTTCCACTTTAATTTAATTTCGCTATTCCCATTTAAATTCTCAGATAGTCTAAATCACTTTCACTAAATCCAACCACCCTCATAGAAAATTAATTCTACATATAATTAAAATCCACTTCCTTGTGGGATCGACACTCGTCACCATTAATCTATTCTACAATAGATTCGTGCACTTGCAAGTTCAATAAAATTTGCACAACAATCATGAAGTGAATCTAAGAAAATTCATTTAATTTTACACCTCTTTAGTAGTGAATGTAGTTGTGTAATATAACATCTACTTCATTACCAAGAATGGACCCACGTTAGAACTTTCCTCCTTCACAACCACTATATGGATATTATATAAGTTAATACAAACTAAACTTGAAACAAAATACTCAAACAATAGCAAATTATTCAACAATAATCTATTGAATAGTTGATGCTTGTTAACAGGATATTTGTTGAGCATTGTTCAACATTCTTCCTATCATTACAATTTGAACATAACAATAAGACAATAGCAAACTTACTTTTTATTATCATCTTCTTTTGTTTGCATGATTATTTTCTCCTAAATTAAAACTCTTATGGTGCGTTTACTTCACGAATTGAGGAATCAGAATCTCAAGAATCAAAATCATTAACAACATTATTTACTTCATAAAATAAGGATGGGAATAAGAATCAATTGATTGGGATCCACAACAAATGAGATTAGGGAATGAGAGTTTGATTCCCAAGGGGTGTTAAGCATCAAACTTCCATATTTATAACTAATAATTTTATCCCCAAAAAAAATCATGAACCCAATTTTATCCCCAGTTCCCCCAAAGTAATTAAAAAAAAAACTGCACAAGATCCATGATTGATTTGTAGCCTTGTTGATGAGAACCAAAAGCCATGACCGTCGCATGTTGATTTTTGAACACAACAAAGCCAATCATCGTGCATCACCATTGCACATCAATCCCATCAAACGCAGTAGAACCTTGCACTGATGATCTGGACTGATGTCGATCATCAATCTCACCTAAGGATAGCAATGGGCTCTGTTCACTATAGGTTTGCTATTACCAAACCCGCACCTACACAAAATTTAAATTATCAAACCCACATGCAACCTGCAGTTAGCTTTTATTTTTTTAAGAAAACTCGACTATTGTTGGTTTTAACAATTACCAAATCAGTAATGGTATCTGACGGATTTTCTGCAGGTCTAAAACTCAATATGTAATTTCTCATTCACCCAAATGTTTTAACAAATACTCTGACATGCCTATTTGTTTTCGGATGTGCTACTTCACTACAACCAAAATGTTAAATTGATTTATATATAGGTCATACAATGATAAACTAATTGTAATATACATGGCATTAGCATTCAAAGAACAGTGGAAAAATATCTGCAATATAGCTAGCTTGAATCAAATTTAAGTGGATATTGTGACCACTCTTTTTGTTTAGAAAATAAAATTTCAACAACAAGAAAGCTTGCAACTCATCCATTGATCAATCTCTTCCAAATATTAATCTTCCTATATAAATTTTTAAGGTTACACCTAAAATCTATTAATAGAAGGTAAAATAAGTAAGAGTTATTAAAAAAATTGTAAATATAAAACAAAAGCTCATTATATATATATACATATACACACGTGCACACACACTGATTCTACATTTAAATTTTATCCTTAATATATACGCGCGCATGCGGGCATGCGCCGACTCGACGACATAATTTTCCCATCAGTAAGGCATAAATGTTTTTGGAAAGTTTTCACTATATCTCATTTAGATCCTCACACTAATCGGTGTGAAACTGAAGTGCAAAGATAGTTCATTTGCTACAAACCGCAAATCAATTGCCAAATGCATTTATCAATACATTAAAAATAACTAAGTCACGTACATCAGTTGTTAATGAACCAACCAAGGTGATTGTTCCTATTGAAAAATCAAGTGTAAAGTAGCTAATGATTAGGGCGGATCCATGACTTAATATTGCCATGGGCTAAATTTTAAAAATTTATATTTTGAAGCGAACATAAAAATTTATAAGTAGAAAGAAGCATATTAATAAGGAGCAACGCCAAGAACTTTATCCCTCTAAATATGTACTATAGACAAGAATAATTATGAAAAAAGAGTAGAAAATAAAAGGCAACTCAAATATGAAAACACTAATTTTCAATTATATAATTTGACATTGCAATGTATAATAACATGTAATTATATAAGGATTAAAAATAATTAAGAATTTTAAATTAAAATAGATCAATAATGTAATTACAATCAATTAAAAATTGTAAGTAAAACTTTAATGTTTGAAGTGAAGTACTAAATTACCAGACTTAATAAATTAAACAATTAAAATTTATTCATCCTTTCAAATTGTAAAAGTATTATTAGTCAAAAATTTCAATAATAAACTAAACTCTCTTTAAAGAACTAGATGTTGATGATTCTTCTATCAAAATCTCCTTAAAATACTCAAATTTTATTTTTTAACTTGTCCTCTTAGTTAATATAACTAATAAATAAAATCGGAAATTCACATAAAAATTTTATGAAAATATAAATTGAAAAATTCACATAAAAATTTTATGAAAATATTGATAATTGTTACTATATGTTGTTTCTTTAAGTACTTTTAATACTAGTGATGATGTTATATTACATTGACATTTTTTTTATTGACATTTTTTTCAGTTAAAAGCTTTTAAAATAAATTAAAGTAGTAATAAAATTTTAGCTCCTTAATGTTTTCAATCTATTCAATAAATATATAATTTTATCATTTTATAAAATAAGTCACTAATTTCAATTGAAAATAATATAATTGAATTAGGGACATATTTGTAAATAAAATAAAAACTCTATTGTCATATAAAATTGCTGAAGACATAAGGGTAATTGAGTTAGGGCATATTTGAATATAAAATAAAAATTCTATTGTTATACTAAATTGATGAAAACATAAGGGTAATTGAGTTAGCGACATATATGAAAATAAAATAAAAACTCTATTATTTTATTAAATTGATGAAAAAGTAAGGGGTATAATCGATTTTTTTTAGATTAGACTGAGTTGTAGTAGGTCCACCACTGCTAATGACTTATCTGTTATATGCTAGAAGAGTGGCAGACCACTTGGTTAAAGATACTATTTCCCAAAAGAGAAGAATGAAAAATCAAGATTCAAATGAAACTAATACTCAAGCAGTAAGTATTTTACATTATTTGAATCACCATATCTATATCAACATGTCCCAGTAATGACACATGTCCTAAAAGAGACTTATGTCTTCGAAGAGACACAAGCCCCTTAAGTGATGGAGTCCCTAAAGAGACATTAGCCCTCAACAAAGCACAAAAATCTAAAAATGAAGAAAAGTTTGTAAGTTATACTTATACAAAGAAAATATGGGATAACAATGAAATTATTATTGACAATGTATTTCATTCACAATCCATACTAAAATTACAAATGGTTTTGAGCCTAAAACTTTTGATAAATGTAGATAAAGACATGATTGACCTCAATAGAAAGAAGTAATTTAAGAAAAATTAACTTCTCTAATCCAAACATGAAGCGCGTGGATCTATAGACCCAATTCCTAGAGATGTCAAACATGTTCGATACAAATGAGTATTTATAAGGAAGCGTAATAAATATAATGAAATCATACAATAGAAAGCATGACTAGTAATCAATTTCTCATAGAAACCTGGTATAACTGTAAGGATATATATTCTCTAGTGATGGATACCATTACATTTCGATTTTTAATCAATTTGAGATCTTTGAAAAAATTGATATACATCTCATTACCGTAGTGATAGCATATTTATAAAAGTCATTTGATTCTAATATATATATATACAAATCCCTAAAGGATTTAAGATGTCTGAAGCATATAGATCAAGTAATTATAGTTTGTGTTTAATTAAGCTACAACAATTCCTACATGGATTAAAACAATTAGGGCGCATTTAGTGTAATCATTTGAATGAATATTTAATAAAAAGAAGGATGCATAAATGATCGTATTTTCATATGCCTATTCATTAGAAAATCCAAATCTAGATTTGTTATTGTAGTAGTATATGTTGATGACATGAATTTAATTGGAACTCCTGAAGAGCTTCTGAAACTATTGGATATTTGAAAAGAGAATTTAAAATGAAAGATTTAGGGAAAACAAAATATTGTCTCAGCCTATAGATTGAGCATAAAATGAATGGAGTTCTTGTTCATCAATCCGCCTTTATTGAAAATTTTTTGAAGCGCTTCAACATCGATAATGCTCATTTGCTAAGTATTCCTATTATAGTCTCATCCCTTAATCCTAAAAGGGGTTATTCCATCCTAAAGAAGATGATGAGAGACACTTGGTCCATAAATAGAATATATGAGTGCCATAAATGTATTATTGTATTTAGCTTAATGCACTAGGCTAGACATTACATTCTCAAGTGAGCTTATTGGTAAGATTTAGCTCTTCACTAGCTCGTAAACACTAGCATTAAACATGTTTTCCATTATCTTCATAGGACAATGGACTTGGGATTATTTTATTCAAACTAACCAACACAAAAATTGGGCCTTGTTGATTATGCAGATGCAAGTTATCTTTCTAATAATCATAAAGATCATTCAAGATAGTATATGTTTTTGCATAAAATGAAATAGCAATTTCATGGCGATCTACAGATGCAAGTTATCTTTCTAATCCTCATAAAGATCATTCAAGATAGTATATGTTTTTACATAAAATGAAATAGCAATTTCATGGCGATCTACGAAGCAAATTTTTGTTGTCACCTCTTCTAATCACTTATAGATTTTTGCTCTATATGAAACAAGCAAGGAATGTATATGGCTACGTCTCTCATTTATCGTATTCAACAACACAAGTAATCTAACTTCTATTTCAAACATTCCAACAACAATATTTAAAGACAATACAACCTATATTGACAAGCTAAAGGAGGATATGTCAAGGGTAGAATGAAACACATTTCAGCAAAGTTTTTCTACACTCATGTGCTCTAGAAGAGCAAGAAAATTGATGTCAAACATATATGTTCCATTGATAATTTTGCAGATATTTTTACCAAAGCTTTGCCTATTTCAACATTTGAAAAGTTTGTCTTTGGCATGCATCGACTAAGTAGATTATAAAATTGATATTTGTCTCTTTGAGGGGGAGCATTTTATCAAGGGAAGCATAAATATTTAAGAGAAGAACTTCTACAAAAAAAATGGACAGATGTGTATTTTACTCTTTTTTTCAATTACCAGATTTTACCATTTGGCTTTTACTGGTTAAGGTTCTTAATGAGATAGTTATTATAGCACATTTTGTGCCGTTTTATGATCATCTTAAAGTGGTGGACATCCAAAAGAGGATTGTTGTATAACAGTGTATTTACCACCACTTTAACATAGTTCAATTATGGCTTAAATTTAATGAGCCTACGGTTAATTTATTTTACAAATGGAAGTTGATGAAAAATTTCACTATAAATAACATTCAATTGTAATCAAAAGTATTCGGCTTCAATACGAAGAATTTAATACATAGAAAGTTCTTTTTTTTTTCCTGCTCTTATCAATGTCTTTGTTTAATTATCAACCTAGTTAAATTATAACAATATTAAACTAGTCGAGGGTCTCCCCTACTTGTGACAAAAAATTTAAACTTTTGAAAGTCCCACTGAGGGTTTAAATCAATGTATAATATCTAGAATTGCATAATAAGCAATCAGCACAGGAAGGGATACAATCGTTCCGAAGATAACCCTGAAAAAAAAAAGGAGAAATACGTTAATAAAAGTTTATTTCAAGTACTTTGGCAGTAAATATTATGGTTTATTTATTAAAAGTTTATTTCGAGTACTTTGGCATTAAATAATATGGTTTATATTTTTGTAAAAATTATCATGCATTTATGCTGTTGACTATCAAAATGAAATTGGTAGTATTTTATGCATAATTTGAAAAACAAATGACACTTAATGTATTAAATAATTTATAGTAAAGAGTTTGATCACAAACTTACGCAGTGCTAAGAACATCGGCATGCAGTCCATATTCTTTAGCAAATATGAAGGTAGTAATGGCTTCTGGGAGAGCTGCCCTGCAACAAAATATGGGCAGTAAATAAGACGTGAGATCAGATTTATGTAAAATTGTCTAAATGCTTACAAGTTTTTTTTTTTTTTTAAATTCAATGTGTGTATATATAATGAGCTAATTTTTTTAATCTTTTAAAAATATACAATTGTTAGTTATTGAATAAAAATATATTAATTAATTAAATAATATATTATTATACATGCACGTGTAACAGATCATTATAAAAAAATGAACATATTGGGTTCAGATTAGATCCAAATTCATTATATAAATAATTTTTTATTTTTTAATTAATCCAATTGTGTCATATAAATTGACAACACGGTCTGTACAGAAAAAAAAAACATCCGTACAGCTATGTGTGTCATCAATAATATTTTATTATTGAGTAATAATAGAGCCACAAACTCTTGTATTAAATATCTCTTGTTCTACATGATCTATTTTTATTATTTTATATTTTCATTCAACTAATAAATTAATGACAAATTAATTTATACAAAAATTTATGACTGTATCATCACTCTTTTATTATTTGGCATGACGAATACACAAGAAAAACAATTAGTGGCGTAAGTATGTCCACTAAACGTCACTTGAAAAAAGTCATAAAGCATAATTTAAAAAAAAAAGTCTTAAAGCATGCTTGTACTTCGAGCAATATTAAAATAAAATTATCAGTCATCAAAGTCATACACGCACTAATTAGTTTTCAGTCTTATAGAATTCATTGGAATCGGAGAAAAGATTTTCTGTAGCCTTTGGTTTAACAGCCAAAACTCTCCCACAGTCTAGTGTCCTGGAGAAAAAATTGGCAGAACGTGGGGTTCCACTACTTACTTAGTGCGGTCCAACCACACGCAAACCAAATGTACAAAAGATATAGAATTATTTTTAATATTAAATTATTATTCATATGTCCCGAAATATTTATTAATCTTAAATCCATTAATCCAAAAATTAACTTTGAACTTATGCTAATATTTCTATAACATAAAAAATGTAATATAAAAATATTATAAATAAATATATAATATCGATTTTGCAAGTTATTTAGAATGTTAAATATAATTATTTTATACTATTAACCTATGAAACAGATTTTATCAATATTAAAACAAATCTAACAGATTAATAATATTCAAAATAATTTTTTTAATATTTTGTATGTTAGATTATTTTAATGTTATATTTGTATTTGTTATAGAAATTTATTTAGAATTTTTTTGTGATGTTATAATTTAAAAGTATAATCATCAAAAAGGAAATTGTGTATGTGTGGCAAAAATGTATAAAAAAAATCCAATACAGATTAGCTCAACACTGAACATAAATTCTTTTTTGTAACCGAATTTTCGAAATTGGGGCATGAAATATACAGAACTATGAACGGTTACGTTGTTACCTGTATGATAGAAACACGCAAAACATCACCATGCAAACCAGCAGCAATGGAACCAATAGCCATTGCTGCTGGCCCTGCTATGAACTTTAAAACCATTCCCAAAGCAGTGAGGCCAGGGCCACATGCTAGCAACTTTTCCTGCAAAGCCATGAAGATCCCTGTATAATTGAAAAAAGAAAACCCTACTAATTAATTATTAAAGTTCTTATTTTGCTTTATTCTCAATGAACAAACCCCAAGCTCACCCATGCTAAACATGGCAGTGCCAGTCCCAGCCTTTGACATGATCAGTATAGATCCCTCTATGATGCTTGGCAACTTAAAATGCCACCTGCATTAATAGTTATTAAATTATGTTAATTACTTTTACGCAATCATCATGCATACATAATACATAATACATGATACACACACACATATATATGTTTTGACCCAATGGCGTTAACATTATTACCCTGAGTTTAAGTTCTGGAGATGTAGGAGCTAAAAAATCAAATTAATTTACCCTACGTTTACCTTTTTAAAAAATAAAGCGAAAATAAAAAAGCTTACCTGTTTGCCACAAAAGCCCAGGCTAGACCAATAACACAAGCATATGAATTAGGGTTCTTGGCTAATTTCAGCCACACAACTTTCATCAAATGCCAAAATGGAGGCCTGCTGGAACTTGTTACATGACCTTCCTCTAAATCCTTTGAATCATTCCCGGACCTTCGGAATTCCAAAACGAACAAAAAGATTGTAAGCCACACAATGGATTGAAATACAGATGATTGAACCACAAGATCAACAGCCATTTGGCCGTACATGGCTTTCATTAAAGGAACTCCTAAAACAAGAGTATTGGTTAGAGTACACAAAGAGAAGTTTGTGATACACCAAGAAAAATAGCTTCCCTTTTTACTACACATGCTCCAAAATGCTAAAACAATCACAATGATCAGCTTGGATATAGCATCAGCTCCAATGAATCGATAATTCATATTGAAAGGATCAACATGAGTTGTGAATTCAATAGTGAATAGAGGAAGAGTGAAATAGCAAACCAAGCGATTTATGGCAGCACACTCTTCTGGAGCAATTATCTTCCACCATTTCACAGAGCCATAACCTAACATTAGAGCAAAGTAAAGTGGCACCATTGCCACTATAACTTTGTAAACATCTTCCCAACCAATCTGTTTCTATCTTTGAGATACTTGTATTGAATAATTGTAAAAGGATTTTTCATTTGATGAACAAACAACGATAGTATGTATTTATATTAACTGAAGAGAATAAGGTCACGTTTGTACTGACCCGTAATCCACTTTTGTTGTGAATTCAATGGATTATTTCATCAACCCATGCATTATTATTCTTGCAATAGATAGACGCCAGCTGAAAAGAACTTTACTGTTAATTACGTAGTAAATATCAAAATTCGTTTATGCCACTAAAATAACAATAATGTTGGAAATCTTAATATTTAAGTCTCAACTTAAGTCTCAAAACTAAATATTCATGGTGTTGTAAAATTACTTAAAGCTGAGACAAGACACATCGACAGCAAGGATCTTGGAAACAAGTACTTTCCAAGGATTTTCTAATTAAATTCCAGTAACAATTATTTGTTATATGCAATATGATATTTCTTTCATTTTGTATAGCTTTAGTCAAGGCGTAAACTTAACGAGATTCGTCTTTAAAATGTATAAGCTTGTGTTGACCCCGCAATAAAATCAAGCCACGTTCATGATATTTTCTATTACTTAGCATTCATATTTTTTATGCACAATAAATTATAACATTTTTAATTGGTGTAATTAATAATATAGAAAAGGCATAAATTTATAACTTAGCAAACGAAGTAAAACCTCAGTATATTAATACCTACAAAATTAATAATCTTGATTAAATAATAGTTTCTGCTAGCTCTGAATTAGGGATAACTTATTGCGTTAATAGTTCGATAAATTTATAAGAAAATGAATTATAAAAAAATTCGTATTTTCAAACAGGACGCTTATCATAGAAGATAATAATTAACTAATTTATGAGGCTTTAATAAATATTATTTTAATGGTGCTTGCTTGTTTATGATATGCTAATGAAATTTTGGAAAATATGTTTTCAGGTCTTAAGGTTATTAACTTATGTCAAGGCTTTATTTTAGTGAGTGAAATTAAAATAAGGAGAACAACTAACAAATAAATTCGGATTTAGTATTGAGCTAATCTTAATAATATGTACTTAAATCTTAACCCTAATAAAGGAAGATAATTATAAAAGTTAAACACATCTCAATAAAATTAATAAAGTTAAGCATACATGCCTCATCTCAACATTGGATACAAATTTCTAACAAATAAGTTGTTGTTAGTTCTAAGACTTCAAGTACCAGGACCACAACCCTCAAGGAAGCAAATATCACTGTTTCTGAATAAAATTCAGACACGGATTTTCTTCCCTTTTGGATAGCTTTAGTCAACGCTTACGCTGTTGTACTATTGTATATAAGCTTGCAAGTACTTTCTATTATATAGCTTTTTTATCTATTAAACGAAGAATAAGGTCATTTGTTTAGTGTGTGTATAGTGAACTGTAACCCACCTTATTCGTGGATTCAGTGGACTATATTTCATCCACCTTTGTGAATATGATTTTGGCTTCTTTTCTTCTTATAATTCTAACCATTGTTCATTATTATACATTTTGATACCCAAATTCCAAATTAAAGTTGTTTTAAAATGAAAACAAGAAATGGGGGCCAACTTTTATAAGAACTTTTTTTGAAAGCTCCATTTTTCCTTTAAAAGGCAAATTTGAATTGGATTCTTCTCTGATTTTAATTTTTGTAAGTAATCCCTGGTAGCAAGTGTTAAAAATGGTTTTCTCTTTTCCCTTTAAATGTCGTGCTCTTAGTTGGCATTGAATCTGATTTCAATGGGCGGCGGAGAAAATTTGAGTATTGTAAGGTTGTAAGCCGTAGTCCCACATGGGGCTAAAAGTGAAAACACAAAACGAGTACAAACGCACCCTTCCGTCAAAAGCTAGCTTTTGCGGCTGAGTTCACCGCATGATTTGTTAGGTTAGTATGAAACGTTGGAATTATATGGATATTTCAAAATATTAATGCCGCACGTTGGAAGGAAGTGAGAGCAATTCTTTTAACGTTCCATTGATTTGAATTTAATCATGTATTTGATTTAATTATAAGCTATAGTTGAATAAGCCAAGTCTACATATGATTTGGATTATTCAAGTTAAATTAAATTATAAGATATAAGGATGAGTAAAAGAGGAAAAATGGGTAGTTAATTCAATGCCTTCTACAATAATAAGAGAATAGAACAATCCAATTTTTCTAATGAAGTCTCTCTACTTCTTCCTCATATTTTTCTCCATTAATTTCCTATTGTTGTTCAAAAGTATCGTTTTTGGAGTGTATCTTCGCAATAATTGTCATTATATTCTCGAGATCAAATTGTTTTATTTGTCATTATATTCGCAATTGGACTTATGGACAAATGCTCTTGTATGCCTTGACAAATTCTCGAACACGGAAGTCACTTTTGTGTTCACAGTTGTAAGTTCTGCGTTGCTAGGTGCAACTTCTTGGTTCAACATTTATTTCTCTATTCTCAAACTATTGTTCATCGCCTTTGCATTTGCTGACTGAAGTTGCTATTTCGGCTAATTTTAGAGTTTAGAAAAATAATATTGACTCATATTCCTAACATGAAACTAATACTTTTGAGTATGAGATTGATGGATCGCGATGAGCAAGTGATGAATATAGGCATGGCTCTTAACCTCGCCAGTATGGATGAGGTCAATAATGAATAACAATAGCAACCAAACACATTTAAGAACTCATAAGCAGGAAGTCTATTAATTAGGTAAGGCCCGGAAAGAGCAATTACTTGTTTTGAAAAAAAAAAAAAGGATTTCAAAAGCGACCTAATTGGAATCATGGACCTCCGTGAAGGTTACAAATTATAGTGGATTGTTGTATGTGATACTAAGAGATAGTTTGGTAATGCTGTAGTTTTTAAATAATTGTTATTAGTTGTGGTATAGAAATAATTAACTGTAAAGAAAATTAGTTATATATCTAGTAAATTTATTTTTAGAAGTATTATGCGTTTTAAAAGCATTTGTATGTATTTGATAAATCTTACTGTTAAATTATTATAAGAATATAAATGACTGAATTAGATATAATGTTAAAAAAATTAATTTACACATTTATAAAATGAATGTAAAATGTTTTTTATTGTGTATACAGTATAGTGTCTATAAATTACACTACAAGAAAACTGCTAATAGATGATAGACAACTTATGACAGATTTTGGGTATATCATAAAATTATGATAGACTTGTGACATAATTTTTAATCTATCATAAATTAATGATGGTCTTGTGATAGAAATATTTTCTCTCATAAATTTATGATGCCTTTATGATAGAATTATCATTTATTACGAACTTATTATAGAATCATGATAAAAATTTAATCTATCAAGAAATTGTGATAGAAAAATTAATTTGACCATATTTGACCCTAATTTTATATATTATTTTATTTAAAAAAAATAAAAGGTGTGTTTTAATAATTAAAAAAAAAAGGAAAATGCTAGCAAAACTGTACCGTTTTGGATACTTTAAACTTTCTTTCTTCCTTTTTTTTTTCCTAAGTGTTAAACGAATACACACTTAGAAAATAAAACGCTACTTCTCTTGTAACTCTCTCATTTTCTTTGTTTTTTTCTTTTCTTTCATTTTCTCGAGAAACCTTAATGAAATTCGACAAACTGTTTACAAATCCTTCGATTCTGAAGGAAAATGCAGTACCAGAGGTTGAAGCAGCATCAACAACGGCAACAAGCACTGGTGCAACAAGCGCTTCTTCAACAACAGTCTCTCTACCATCCCAGCCTCTTAGCCACTCCTCAAGTCCAATTTCACATTTGCAAGTTGTTTCTCGTCGCTTATGTGAATCCATTATGCCGTGATTTCGATTGTGTTTTCATAATTTACAGCTTTGATTTGTTCGCGCTATTTAGGGTTAGCTTGTGTGATTTCAATATTCTTGATTTTGGGTGTAGAATCGATTAGGTTTTGTAATATGAACGAGTTTGCTGAATAAATTCATTGGGTTTGACTTGCATGAAATGATGACAAATTTTCCTTTGTAAATCTGACATGGTGATGAAGAAATTGATGAAAATTTATTGAATAGAAATGGGTTTGAATTTTTTTTTCCAGATTTTGACCCACATTTAATCAAAGCGAAATTAGGTGCTATTATTTCATGGATTATATATATATATATAAAGAGAGAGAGGGATAGAGAGATACGTTAACCAACATGAACATATCACACAGGCTGGCAGGCTTCAGCTATTTTCTTAATTGGGCAAGTGGCAACCATTGCGAACTATGTGCTTGTGACATTGGCCATATTTTTGCATGAGATATTATTGCAAAAATAATATCTCAACCTGTTTGCGTTGCGGGGAAATTTGAATCTATGGATAATTACATTTTGAAGTTGGTTGTAGTTGCTATCGTTTCATGGACTGCAACTTTTCTGTTCATCAGAAAAATCTTCCCAAATCGCTCTTTTGATTTCTGCAATCGTCTAGTTTCTACAATTCATGCAACTTTAGCTGTAACGTTGACTTTGCTCTCTGTTCAAGACTGGAGATGCCCAGTTTGTCCCTTGGCTTCAAACTCTTCCCTTCGCCAGGTTTTGTTCTTTTCTACTTGGGGCATACGGTACTGTTTACGTATACAAAACTTTTCACATACGCGGTACTGTTCATTGATATGGTGGAGACGACCATTTATACTTGGGAGACAATCTATTGTAAGTAGTGTGTATTTTTACATGTTTAGAAAAGTTCTGTCAACAATGTGATAAGAGCCTAAGGAGTCTAGATTTGAAGTGGGACCGTTATGACCCCTCCATTCTCTTAGGAACTTTCTTGGTGCATTTATTCAAGTGAAATAAATATCATAGATGTTGTTTTTCAAGTGTAAATAGTTGTTGAAGACACTGATCATTTGAGTTAAAAAAAGATGGCAGAGGCATCGTCGTCGTCTTCATTAGTGAGGACTACTGTAACTAATGCAAAGTTTGAAGTGTGGAAATTACATGGTACCAATAATTTTGCTATGTGGCAATGTGAGGTGTTGGATGTCTTATGTCAGTAAGAGTTGGACGCTGCTCCTGAAGAAAAGTCTAACATGATGGATGACAAGGAGTGGATAAAGATCAATAGACAAGCATGTGGTACTATTCGTCTATGTCTAGTTAAAGATCATAAATACTCTGTCATGAGGGAGACATCAGCAAAGAAATTGTGAGATGTATTGGACAAAAAGTACATGAAGAAAAGCCTTGAAAATAGGCTTTATATGAAGAAAAAAACTCTATTGATTCACGTATGCACCTGGCATGTCGATGAATGAGCATGTGAACTCATTCAATAAGATATTAGCGGATCTACTAAATTTGGATGAGAAATTTGAAGATGAAGACAAGGCATTACTACTATTGAATTCCCTTCCTAAATATGATCATCTCACTACCACTTTACTTTATGGGAAGGATAGTGTCATATTCTATGGGAAGGACAATATCACATTTGATGTTGTATGTAGTGCATTCTACAACTCTGAGACCAGAAAGAAAGACAGAAAGGATCACATGGATATAGTTGCAGAAGCATTGATAGCGAGAGGTCGTTCACAAATCCTCAAATTTGGAAAAAGAAGCAAGTCCAAAAGGAGACCTGCTAAAGATGAATGTGCTTTTTGCTGCGAGAAATAGCATTAGAAAAATAATTGTCCTAAGTTACAAAAGGGTAATGCTACTTCTGATGCATGTATAGCAGAGTATGATGAGGATTCAGACTTTAGTCTGGTTGGCATGACGTTTACATGTCACACAGATGAGTGGATTTTAGATTCGGGTTGTACCTATTATATGTGTCCTAACAAGGGCTGGTTTTCTAACTTCAAAGAGCTGGAAGGTAAAGTTATTTTTATGGGCAATGACAATGCTAGTAAAACCATGGGAATATGTTTAATCTAGTTGAAGAATCATGACGGCTCAATCCAAGTCTTGACAAACGTTCGCTATGTACTAAGTTTAAAGAAAAATCTCATCTCATTAGGAGTCCTAGAATCTAAAGGGCTCACAATCACTTTGAGAGATGGATTGTTGAAGATAGTAGCTGGGGTACTGACAGTGATGAAAAGCACAAAAAGAAATAACTTGTACTATTTTCAAGGAAGTATAGTTATTGGATTAGTGTCAACAGTTTCTGAAAAAGATGCAGATTCAAAAGCAACCAAGTTGTGGCATATGCGTCTGGGACATATTGGTGAAAAAGCATTGCCAACTTTGGTAAAGCAAGGCTTATTGAAAGGAATAAATTCTTGCAAATTAGAATTTTGTGAACATTGTGTTCTGGGCAAGCAAACAAGGGTAAAGTTTGGTTCAGCAATTCACGATACAAAAAAAAATTATGGACTATGTTCACAGTGATGTGTGGAGACCTACCAAAACAACTTCTTTGGGAGATATGCACTATTTTGTTACTTTTGTTGATGATTATTCAAGAAAACTGTGGGTGTATTTAATGAAAAACAATAATGAAGTTTTGGGCATATTTCTAAAATTGAAGAAAATCATTAAGACTCAAACTGGTCAAAAGGTCAAAAGACTTTACTCAGACAATGATGATGAGTACAAGAATGATCTATTTCTACAAATATGCCGAGATAAAGGCATTGTAAGACACTTCACTGTTCGAGATACACCATAGCAAAATGAGGTGGCAAAACGCATGAACTAGACTATACTAAAGAAAGTTCGATAAATGTTGTCCAATGTTGGATTAGGCAAAGAGTTTTAGGCTGAGGCAGTTATATATGTGTGCCATTTGATCAACCGTTTGCCATCAACTGCAATTGAGGGAAAAATAACCATAGACATGTGGACTAGTAATCCTATTACTGATTATGATTCTTTATATGTTTTTGGTTCAACTACTTATTATCATATAAAGGAATCTAAGTTAGACCCGAGAGTAAAGAAAATATTGTTCATGGGTATAACTGATGGAGTAAAAGGATACCGTCTTTGATGTCCAGTTACAAAGATGATTATTTTCAACAAAAATGTCACTTTTGATGAATCAACCATGTTGAAACAAAAAGATTCTCAAAAGGATGACAATACCAGTAGCACATTGCAGTAGGTGGAGTTTGAAAAGGTTAAAAATAATACAGCCAGTATTGATGAGACAAATACTAATTCTCCATCGACCGATGATGAAGAAGAGATTCTGACCCAAGAACCTTCACAGCAACAAGATTCAATTGCAAATAGAAAGCCACACAAAGAAATTCGCAAACCTGCTCGCTTTGTTGATATGGTGGCCTATGCACTTCCAATTGTAGATGATGATGATGTTCGTTCCACTTATAGAGAGCAGTAAATAACCCAAAAAGTATATAGTGGAAAAGAGCAATGAACAAAGAAATGCAGTCTCTTCATAAAAATAAAACTTGGGAGTTAGTTACACTGCCCAAGGAAGGATTTCCTCGTAAAAATAAAATTTGATACAAGGCTAGATTGATAGCGAAAGGTTACACTCAGAAGGAAGGAATAGACTACAATGAGGTATTTTCTCTAATTGTGAAACACTCGTCTGTTCGAATTTTGCTAGCCATGGTTGCGCAATTTGATCTTAAATTAGTTCAGCTTGATGTAAAAACTGTATTTTTACATGGTAATTTGGAAGAGGAAATCTACATGACTTAGGCAGATGGATTCAAGGTTGCTGGAAAAGAAAATTAGGTTTGTAAATTGACAAAATTGCTTTATGGATTGAAACAATCTTCGAACCAGTGGTATAAGCGATTTGATCAATTTATGAAAGGACAAAGGTACACAGGAAATAAATTTGATCATTGTATGTATTTTCACAAGTTACAAGAGGGATCCTTTATTTATTTGTTCTTGTATGTCGATGATATGCTAATAGCATCTAAGAGCAAAGATGATATTGAGAACTTGAAGACTCAACTCAATCAAAAATTTGAGATGAAAGATATGGGTGAAGATAAGAAGATTCTTGGCATAGAGATATGCAGAGATAGAGCTCATGACAAAGTAAGCTTATCTCAGAAGCAATACTTGAAGAAGGTAATACAACAGTTTGGCATGACTGAGCAAACAAAACATGTGAGTACCCCGTTGACTTCTCATTTCAAGCTTTCTGCACAACTATCTCCTTCAACAGATGCAAAACGACAATACATGTTACAAGTTCTATATTCAAATGTAGTGGGTAGCTTGATGTATGCAATGGTGTGTACAAAGCCTAACATTTCACATGCAATTGGTATAGTAAGCAAGTATATGCATAATCCTGGTAAAGGGCATTGGCAAGCTGTGAAATGGATTCTACGGTACATTCAGAAGACTGTGGATGTTGGTTTATTATTTGAGCGAGATGATACACTTGGTCAAAGTGTGATCAAGTACGCCAATTCCGATTATGCTGGTGATTTGGACAAACGACGGTCAACCACTGGATATGTATTTACTTTTACTAGAGGGCCAATCAGTTCGAAGTCTACACTACAATCTACAGTTGCACTGTCGACCATAGAGGTCGAGTACATGACAATTACAGAGGCCGTTAAAGAGGCTATTTGGTTACAAGGCTTACTTGAAAACTTGGGATTGGTATAGGGCACATTAATGTGTATTGTGACAATTAAAGTTCTATTCACTTAATAAAGAACCAAGTTTATCATGCACGTACAAAGCATATCAATATACGATTTCACTTTGTGCGGGAAATTGTTGATGAGGGAAAGATTCTTCTACAAAAAAAATAAGACTGCATATACTCCCGCAGATATGTTGACTAAGGTAGTGACGGCGATCAAGTTCGAGCATTGTCTAAACTTGATCAATATCCTGCAAGTCTAAAATAAGTGAAGAATGTAGAGATTAGAAAATGATTTGATGTGCTTAGAGTTCAGTATTATTCAGGTCAATGTGGAGAATTGTTAAAATTTTGACTTGAATAGAAAAGACAAAGTTAGGTTTTGAAAGCATGAAAAGGTTTTGAAAATCTTGTTCATGCAATTCGGTGATGTTGAAAATTGAAGATGGCAACAAATTACACATGCAATTGTTGACAAATATGCATGACTTTAATGCATGCAATGCAAGTTCCAGCTCAAAGTTTTGGCCAATTGAACCCAACTTGGTGCAAAATGCTCTCTATAAATAGGGAAGCATTTTGCAATTGTAAGCATCCCAATTTGAGAGAAGTAGAGAGCTTCAATTTGAGTGTTCTAATAAGGTTCCTTTTGAGTGTATTGAGGTTTGGGTTATTGAGAGTTTCTCCTACTTTTGTAAATTCTCATTATTAGTAAAATCATCTTCCAGTCTTTGCTCGTTGACGTAGGCATTATACCGAATCACGTAAATCATTGTGTCCTATTTTCTTTGCATTTGTTTACACCACATTTATATTTCTCCAGAAGTCGTAACTACCAGAATATTAGTAATTGCTCAACCCTGCGTTTCTGCAATAGTTAAAGTATGAAGATAAAATTTGGATTTCATTGTAAGGAATATGTCATTATATGGGCAATGCATCATATCAAAGATATAAAAGAAAACTAGATATTTTCATAACAACATAAAAATCTTGATGATTTTATAATCATAATTTCGAGATTGGGAGATCACTGAGAATTCAATTTGAACAATTCTTTCTTCAACCACAAACTTTTAGTTGATAAGAATATGGCTTATAGGTACTTATACACATACATATAGTTCTTTTTTAGTGCGGGCACCCTCATTTTTTTTATACAGGTATGATTTTAAACCATACATTTTAAGAAAGTTAATTTTTAATGTTGTTAAACTGTATGACGACTTTCTAGTTCATTTAAAAATAAGCCTATTAAACCATAGAACTTTAAAACGCATATGCATTTAAAAAAAAAAAAAAAGGTGCCTGCACCTGAAAATAATTATATATAAATACATACATACCAGTGATGTATTTTACTTTTAAAGGGTAAAAGCTCATTTAGTCTCCGTATTTTAAGATTAGTGTCCATTTAGTCCCTGTATTTTTAAAATGGATATTATCATTTTACTACTAAAGTTTTTATGATATATCAAGTCAGTACCATGGTTTGGTAAAAACTGCATTTTACTACCAAATGTTTAATTTGTTATCACTTTACTACTTTTTCGTTAAAAATAAATTAATATTTAACGGAATATGAGTTAAAAGACTATTTTGACCATGAAAAGGAAAGAAATAACAAAAAAGAAAACTACAAATTACTGTAGCAAGTATCCATTAATTAAAAACACCTCGCATAAGATTTTCTGAGAATTAAGATCGTAATACAAATGAAAAAAGAATCTGGCAATGACAAACCTACACACAAGGATCAAAGAGATAGAAACAGATAAAATACTTCTGCTAGATATAAAAGACTAAAGAGAGAACGCCATACAGACAGATTCTGATCAAACAAACCCATGATTTTAATCAGATAAAAAAACATGAACATGCAGCCTATAAAGCAAAAAGAAAAAAGAAAAACAAACAGGGCCACATTGGCTGATTTTAGAGAACCAGCTAGGAATAACAGAGGAAATACAATCAAGCTGTTTCTTAGAGTAGATCTCCATCGAGACATTCCCGTTATTGTTGTTATTAGCCTCCTTCTCTTTGTCATCTCTCGGCCTCTTCACCGGCAAATCACTGGCAGTAACAAACCCAGTTTCCGCCATAACATATATTATTATTTATTATTCTCTCTGCTTTCAAACCCCTAAAAACCAGCAACCACTTCACTTTTAATGAAAACTAGTTGCCGAGGCAACTCTTGAGAGTCAAGAGTTGCCACGCAAACACAATCGCGGTCCCTTTTTGCTGTATATGTAGAAAAAAAAAAAGAAGCAAGCAGCAAGTGGTGGGAGAAAAGAAAAGGTGGGAGAAAAGAAAAGGTGGGAGAAATCTTTTATAAAAAAAGAGAAAAGAAAAAGTTAGAGATTTGGCTTTGCAAAGATGCGGCTCCTGTGTGTGTTTGTGTTTTGTTTGTTGCTTCTTGTGCTTGGTGGACCGTGAGAGAGAGAGGGGCCGTGAGAGAGAGAGAGAAAGAGATCGGAGATGGAGGGTTACAATTTTTTTACTTTTTTTAATTATTTACCTTGCAAGACTAAATGTTTATTTTCCAATTGCAAATGCAACATTTTGACTTCAGCCGAAAATGTCTTAAAAGTCCTTGTGACATCAGCAAATGTTTAACTGTGTTAACGGAATGGTAGTAAAATGATAACAAATTAAATGTTTGGTGGTAAAATGTAGTTTTTACCAAAGTATAGTACTGACTTGATTTGTCAGAAAAACTTTAGTAGGAAAATGATAATATCCATTTTAAAAAATGCCTCGAAACATCCATATAGTCAAAGTATTGATACCCCTACCATTACTTTTTATTTATTTTAGCTTACTTTTACAATATTACCCTTTTATAATAATTTTTTTGTTTGGACATTAATAAAAAAATAATAATTAAATTACTAATTTAACCCTAAAAAATAAAATAAAAATATTAATTTTTAATTGTCAAAAATTATATGCAAACTACCAAGTGTGCAAATGGTGGTTGCAAAAAAATTAATATAATTTTTTTATTTTCTAGGGTTAAATTGATAATTTAATTATTTTTTTTTATTAATGTCCAAAGAAAAAATTATTATAAAAGAGTAATATTGTAAAAGTAAGCCAAAATAAATAAAAAGTAACGGTAGGGGTATCAATATTTTAACGACATGGATGTTTCGAAGTATTTTTAAAAATATAGGGATTAAATGAATACTAATCTTAAAATAAATGGACTAAATGAGCTTTTATCCACTTTTAAAATAAAATGCCACGAATGATAAAAATTAGATTTTCAACGGTAGAACAATTTCTTATCTTTATCATTATTATAAATTGCTCGTATGAACAGGAGAAGTAATTGCACTGCCGGTGTGTTGGGTGCGCTGTATTCCGCTATGAAATTGAATTGAATGGACTTAACTCGCTTATAATGTATCATATTAAGGTGTATTGAAGTTTAACTCTAGTGGCCATATTTTGTTATGTTTATGAACTGTATTACATAGTTTAATATTTTATACTGTTATTTATTAGTAAACTATTATAATTTTAGCTTATTGCTAAAAATAAAACATGCTCATCACCGCCATGTGCCATCGGCCATCCAATCCGGTGTCTGTTACCTTTAATTAAGTTCACCATCATTAAAATCCTTGTCATCGCTTCCACAGGGTATAAATATATGACCGAGAATAGAGCTTTATTCCCCATTAACCAACAGTTAAAGTTTATGGAATCCCAAAACTTTAACTATAGTCTGTAGATTTATGGAGAATATACAAGAGATTCTAAAGCTAATGATGAGAATTTTACTCAATATGACGGTAAATGGGCTGCGTGCCATGTATGAATTTTATGAGCCAGACATAGCATAGACTACTTTATGTAGTGCAGACTATTAATCAAATAGAGTGATGATGATACTTATATCATCATTAAAATTCACCTAGACACTATTCAGGCTAAAAATGAATTTTTAAAAAAATTAATGCTAAAAGGGAAATAAAAATCTACTTTAATCTGAGATTTAATGCTGGGTATATCATTTCTTAATGGAAAAACCTAACTAACTCTCCCCTTTTTCTAGCGCACTGGAGAAAAAAATTTGCAAACATGGAATTCCACTTATTTGTGCAGTTTCACCTAGACCCCATTCAGGTTAAAAATGAATTTTTAAAAAAATTAATTCTAAAAAAGAAATAAAAATCTACTTGAATCTGAGATTTAATGCTGGGGATATCATTTCTTAATGCAAAAACCTAACTATATCTCCCCTATTTCTAGCGCAGTGGAGAAAAAATTTGTAAACATGGGATTCCACTTATTTGTGCAGTCCAAATATCGCTTACCATTCCATATCCATAGGCAAATGTATGCACAAAAGATACAAGTATCTTATTTCAAGAGTTAAGCTGTTGATACCCCTTTTAAAAATCTTCTAAAAATCCCTGCCTTTTATATTTACCCTTTTAATCTTAATTTTTATTTTTATTTTTTGACTAACTCAATGGAACAAGAGGAATTATTAATTTAAAATAACAATTAACACGTAGTCGAGTTAAGGGAAACATAGTGATCGGCCCATTAAAAATTGCAGAAAAATGATAAAGAAATTAAAGGAAAACAGGATGAACTATTAGATCATATGACTTCATAGTGTTAATTGATTATTTTATCATTTTCTTCTTCTACCATATAATTTTATAGTTAATTTTTTCATCCTTTTTATTTTTTCTGTTTAATTAGCATCATTCAAAATTGTAGAGCTATTACAATTAGAAGCAATGCTCTCGAATACAAGAAAAAACAAAAACGCTTGAGAAGTTTAAATCAAAGCAAAAAGGCAAATTTGCAATTACATCCTTTGAAAAAAGCTGAAGGGTTGTAGTGGGATGAGAATCCCACCACATGAAATCCATAAATTTAACCTTAATTATTAATTATTTAATTATACTAGAAAATGTCTAATTAAAGTCACGTTTGCACACTACCATAAAAAGAAAAATTAAACGAGGCTTAATTTTATATCACTATATATGGGCATATGAAGACTATGAATGCAAATTGATCTTCCACTTCAACTGACCTTTTTTTTTAAAGAAAAAAAAAAGTCTATATCCATGGTGAAGAGTCAAATAAGAATATTAGTCGCAGATCAATATTAGGATTAACATGAAATGAGTTCCTTCTAAAAATGACTGATGAATAAAGAGAGGCTAAGGCTAAAGGATTTTGCAAACTCGTAATGTTTCTTTTTTAGAGTTCTTGTTTCTATTTTGCTTTAGAGTCAAATTGGCTTCAAAATAAAACTTTATAGTTTTTACTAAATTTCAAAATTAAAATTTTATTCAAAAAATTTGGTATTTGGCATTGTGCAGAAGTCATATTACCTGTTGTTCTAGTGTACATTTTTTAAACTAAAAAAAAAATAGCTCTCAAAGAGAGGAAACGTCAAATTAACGACAAAGATAAACCTAAAGAAATAATCTCAAATATTATTAATAAAAAGCTTGTAAAAAGTAATAAGTGTAACAAGTTTATTTATAATATATGGTTGCTAACTTGCTATATTTATTTTTTGGAGTGGGAGTGAGGAGTGTGGATAGGGATGGCAATGGGCACCGCCCGCAGCGGGTTTGCCATTACCAAACCAAAACCCGCACAAAATTTAAATTACCAAACCCACCCGCAACCCGCAGGGGGTTTTAATTTTTTTACAAAAACCCACCCGCAGCGGGTTTTAACAATTACCAAACCCGCAATGGTATCCGGCGGATTTTTTGTGGGTTTCCGTATTTAAAATCACAATTGTTTAATATATAAATTTATAATAATAACCTCAAATTCCATATAACATACTCAATTTTATATTTAAATAATGTAAATGAAAAATTAAAATTTCCACATCAATTCAACACAAATTCTCAAATTTAAGTATAAATTACACAAATCCATTTAAAAAACACAAACTAGTATCTAAAAATAATAATTACATTTCATATTATCATTTAAAACAAGCTCCAAGAGAAGATATTCATTTCATTCACCACCATAAGCACCCATCCAACACAATGCCTATAATAATAATTAAGATTAATATTTTCAAATACTAATTCGAAGGAAAATGCCTTTAGTTTTCTTTAGATTATGACTTTAGAATAGGATATAGGCCACATACACACATACACAACTTTGAGCCATTGCCTATTTGGTAATTTAATTAATGACATTATTTTCTTTATACATTTTTAGATTAAAATTAAATTAAAAATATTTGAAAAAAATATTGCGGGTTTGGTGGATATCCATGCGGGTATCCACCGGATATAAGGTTAATACCAAACCCACCCGCATCCATGTGCGGGTTTTAATTTATAATACTAAACCCGCCCGCAACAGGCGGGTTTTGGCGGGTGGGTTTGGGCAGGTTTGTGGGTACAATTGCCATCCCTAAGTGTGGATTCCTTTAACTTTAGTGTTTACTTCAACAAATTAGTTCTGGATTGAGAATCCCACTCCGTGGGCCCCACCCATTTTTGGAGTGGGGAGTGGGAGTGGGACTCTCATGGAGAGAGGTGGGAGTGGGAATCCACTTCCACCTCTCCCTTTTCTACCCTTTTTATTTTAATTTAATGTTTAATAAATAAAATAAATAATATTATATTTATTTGAATAATATTATTATATTTATTTTAAAAATAATAGTACTATATTTATTTAATATTAATAATTAATAATAATAATAAATAGTTTATTCTAAGAAAATATTAATTTTGTACTAAATAATATTATATTATTATTTTATATAATAATAAATTTAATATAATTATATTAAATAAAATAAAATAATGTTTCATTTTATATATACCCTTCTTTTTACCCTCTTTTTATTAAATTTACTATAATTATATTTAATAAATATTTAAATAATATTATATTTATTTAAATAATATTATTATATTTAACTAAATAATAATTTGGTTTGATTCTAAGTCTAAATTACTTTAAAATAATATTATTATATTAATAGAGAATTAATAATATTACTATATACCATCTTTATTTGAAAATATAATATTATTATATTTATTTAAAAATATTAGTACTATATTTATTTAATATTAATAATTAGTACTAATAAATAGTTTATTCTAAGAAAATATTAATTTCATACTATATTAATAGTAAAAATATTTCATTTATATTACCCTTATCAATAATTTTTAATTTATATAATTAAAATTAAAATTAATAAAAAATTGTGATGTTCATAATTAAGAATATTAATAATTATTATAAATTTACAAATATAATAAAATAAATGTTTATTCATTAAATATATTTTTTATTAACTTTGTAATTAAAAACTATAATTCTTTAAATAAGGATAAAATTGTAATTTGAAACTATTTACTACCAATCCAAGACAAAGTAAATACATAAATTGGATTATGATCTTCATTCCATATTTCCATTTCAGTGTAAGTAAACAACCTACTCCCACTCCCATTCCACACTCTCAATCCTAGGATTCTCACTTCTCAAGATTCCCACTCCAATCCAAAAAGTAAACGCTATTTATAATATTGATCTTTTTCAAATAAGAGAAATAATAAAATCCTAATTAGGTTGGAATTACAAAAATGAATCAAATAAGCGTGCTAAAACAATATAAATCCTAATAAAATATTAAATACTAGATTGTCTCAAAATCTAAAATTCCTAATTTATTCTATTCTATATACTTCCTACGTCATTTTTCTTCTTTCTCAACAACAATAGTGATCTCTTTCATATTATTAATTTTTTTCCTCAGTTGCGCTGTTATATATGTCTACTTTATGGAGAATATGTAATGATTTAATAGTTCTTCTCGAGCACTAACCTTCCATGCATGGAGATTGAAATTCTCAGTTACAAAAAATAAAATTAAACTCCAAACTATATATGTGCATATGGATTTTCAGAATTTGTTTATTAGCTTTTCACCTGATCTGGTCAAGACAAAATAAAAATATCCTTATGCGATTCTATTACCAAAATGCTAAAAGAAAGTGGGAATCGAGTTGACGTTGGGCTGGAGCACCCAAGCACAAGTGAAAAGAAAGAGTAGTGATGGTACTAGAACAAGGTGGTGGGAGTTGCATCAAATCCCTCAACATCGGATCAAATCCATGTATCCAATACAAGACTACCATTAGACAAAAGTTTTCAGTAGCAGATTCAATCACCATCATCAATTATAGAAAAATATTGATGGTAACAAATGAATAATATTGATCTATTTGCAGTGAATTCTAATTTATAATTCACTAAGATAGAGTTGAACAAAGGAGAAATAAAATGATCATTTACTTCACTATTTCGCATCAGATCATAAAGTAAAATTACAATTAAACTTCTATAGAATAATATTGCTAGGAATAATAGAAAATATTATCTTAACAAAGTTATTTATCAATCTATAAATGAATAATTTTATATTTTAATTGCTTGTGTCACCTCGGTGTGTATACTATTCATTTGACCAAGATTCATGCATGAATTGCAAAACTATCATGTATGTGTAAAAAATACTAATAAGTGTTATGAATATGTACAACAAATTACAAAAATTAATATAAGTACATTCTACATAGACATAAAATTAATGTATGTACTTTTAAAATTTAATATCTTAGAAGATAAAGTGTTTCAATTCTTAAAGCATATAGAACATAAACTCCATAAATACATCTATCATAGTTTTATTTTTAGTCTCATATCATTACATGCATATTCTGAAGAGTCAAAATGAAAAAAATTGAAGTTGTCAGGGAAAAAAATCCAAAATATTATGAATTTATTTGTTATTTATTATTAATAATTTTTGTAGTTGACTGATTATTAACTTATATTTTCGTAGGGTTCTAAAGGATTAAAAATTATTATTATTATCTCATGCATTTAGCGAGATTGGCTTACGTTGGGACTTGAAAATTTTATTATTTAATCAAGATTATTCATTTATTGAACATTAATTTATAAATGTTTTACTGTATAGGAAGTCCAAACTATTAAATTACAATTTTTCGTAACATGAGAAATAATGAGGATTTAGGGAAGTAACTTTCTAATCAATCCTTATAGATGACAAAAAAACACAAGAAGTCGATTCCATGAATGAATTAGTTAAAAGTTATAAAATCAAGATATAAAAAAGGAAATTAGAAAATAAAATCATGCTAGAATTTAGAATTATACAGTAAAGATAGTCATTAGCCTAGAATATAGATTTATACGATAAAGTAATATTTACCAACATATTATTTTATCACTTAAGTTTTCTAAAAACTATATTTTACCATCTGATGTTTTAATTGTTATTATTTTACCACCAAATAGTCAACTCTATTTAAAAAATAAGAGCAATGATACAGCTATAAACTTTTGTACAAATTTATCTTGTACAAGCTGATCTGGCATAATAAAATTAGTTGAATTAAATATCTATTGGCCCACATGATTTATTTTAATTATTTTGTATTTTCATTCAACTAATAAATTAATGTCACATCAGTTTGTACAAGATAAATTTGTACAAAAATTTATGGTTCTATCATCACTCAAAAAATAATGACATAACAGGGGTATTTAAGGTATTTTAATTTGATAAATTTAGGTAGCAATGGGTATCCATTGGTGAGACTATTCAAACCCATAAAAAAGTACTCTTTACACCCCCATTTTCATGACACTCACCAATGAAATTTAGACAATTCTGATTTTCTTTTAAACACCCCTCTTTACTTAAAATGTACCCTTATATACTATTCTTTTCTACCGTATTGGTGTTCTAGAAGAGTCATAAAATCTTTTCTACTATTATTTTATACCCATAGACTTGGTTGAGTGTTGTTTAAAAATTATTATTTTCAGGATTAATGAAAATTTCTCATCGAAAATTTTTATTAGTTGATGATTCTTTTCAAATTTGAATTTGTGTTCTTGGAAAAGCCACTTAGTAGATTATGCAAAATTAATTGTGATATATCTACTATTTGTAGTTGCAATCAAGTAGTAAAAGTTTTTGATCTTGTAGTGTTTTGAGTCCTAGGGACTTGGCATGGCCCGCATGGGTATTGATTGAAATTAAAATTTTCAATTTGATCAATGGTGCATTTACTAAATCGTAATCAAAATGGGTTGAAATCGAAATGGACTAGAATCAGAATTGGCTGGAATTGGAATGGGAAATGGGAATCAAAATAAATTGTTTACTTATCTGCATGAATCTGAATCAGAATCAGAATAAACTGTATTACCATTAATGTATTTACTTTGTCTTAGAATAAGAATGAGTTGTTGCAAGTTAATAAAATGACATTAGTTGATTATTGCTGTTATTTTATTATAATAATTTTGATTATTATTATTCAAAATAATTATTGTTAATAATAATAATTGTTAAAATAATTATTACTACTATTATTAATTAATTGATATTAATATTATTAGTTATTATTATTGTTGTTGTTGTTATCATCATCATTAATTAATAATAAAAATAATAATAATATTATTATTATTCATTTTATCATAATTTATTATTATTGTTAACAACAACAATTTAAAAATAATAATAATAATAATAACAATAACAATAACAATAATATAATAATATTTTACTTGAAAATAAAAGTGAAATTATGAAATTTGAGCGGGGTAAAATGGGAAGTTTAAAGAATGGGAACTTGATTCCCTACCCCTCATAGGAATCAAGTTCTCATTTCTTAATTCCAAAAATAAGTGAGTCCTACATGGTTCAATTACATCCCCACTCTATTTCAGTAAGTAATCCATCAATTATTTTCATTTTGTATTCTGATTTTCCGATCCGATAAGTAAATGCACCATAAAAGATTTAGGTATAGGGTTTTAGTTATGGATACACGGTGGGAATCCTTTAGTCCTTTTCTTGGTATCCTTATAATCTTTAGCCATGCATGGTCTGGATAATCATTTGTTCTTATTTTTCTAAAGAAAGCAGTGGACAAAATTCAATTTGTTTGTATTATCTTTCGTCAAAGTGAAAAATTTATTTTGATAAAAATTTTAACAAAATTTGATGATGAAGATAAGATTAAGTTCATATAAGGATAATTTAGTATTATAAAATTTCAAATGAAAATCGGTGTGGATAGGGGTTATTTAAACCTATCAAAACCCATTGACTAAATACTCTTAAAATTTTGGAAGTTTAGGTTTTTTATTCAATAATCTACTACCTAATATACCCTTAAATGTTTAGATTTATTAAACTAAAAGCTAAAATATTGTTCAGATAGTTTACACCAAACATAAATAAAACTTTCAATTATTTATCATGCAGCAAAAATTCACAAAATGAAATTAAATTACTGAACATATATTTGAAAAAAAAAATCTGTACAAAATATTTATGCTCGATTAAATTTATTTTTTAATGAAAAAGTGAAAGTAGTTTAATGATATAATGGTTTGTGTATGTATTCAATTCTATTAAGGTCTCCCAATTTATTCCTCTCAATTATTTTTTAAATACCTAAATCAATTTTGAGTACAGTTTTCCACTTTAATCTAAAATCTTTCAATCGCATCAACATTACTTGAGAAATCTTTACTAAGTATTTGTCATAATTTTTTACATTCTTTGATTTTTTTAACTTTACTCAAGGCTCATTTTGCATTTTGTTAATGTTAGTTTGGTTAATTGTATTCATACAGATAAATATTGAAATTTTTTTTTTCCGAACAAATTTTGAACACCTTTTTTTTTTTTTTGAGAAAAATTTTGAACACCTTAGAAAAACTAATATTCAAAATGTTGGGCTATAATAAACTATAGATTCATATTTTGTTCATAGTTTATATCCAAATAAATAACTTTTGATTCAACTTTTTCAAACGAGCAAGTTTTTAACTCCTGGGAATTAATAGAATTCTAATGAGAGAGATGAGTTCTTTTAGAGATTGTAGATGAAGAGAGAGAGATAAAAGTAGAAGTTAGATGTAACTTGAATTTTGGATCAAGATTTTTCATAAGATAAGGGATCATCTCATGATTTGGGTATATCTAATTTTGTAACATCAATATTTACGTTTTTATTTTATTCTTTTTTTTTAACTACCAGATAAGAGATCAAATCAGTATTCAGTTGAGAAAACTAATCTATTGAAAGACATTTTCTGTAACCAAATTTGCGAAATTGGGGCATGAAGTATACATTTTTAACAAAATAAAACTGTAAAGGATTGTTACCTGAATGATTGAAACACGTAAAACATCACCACGCAAACCCGCAGCAATAGAACCAATCGCCATCGCTCCTGGTCACTTGCATAAGTCTTAAAACGTAAACCTCAAGCTTTAAAACAAGGTTGACTCAGTCCCCACAGTTAAAGCATGAAGATAAAATTTGTATTTCGCAGTAAGGAATAAGCCATTGTATGGGCAATGCATCATATCAAAGATGTAAAAGAAAACTAGATATTTTGATAACAACATAAAAAATCTTGATGATTTTATAATCAGAATTTCGAGATTGGGAGATCATTGAGAATTGAATTTGAACGATTCTTTCCTCAACCACAAACTTTTAGTTCATATGGATATATCTTATAGCTGCTTTTATACATACATACATATATACATACATACATACACATATATACATACATACATACATATATATGTATATATAAATATATGTATGTATCTATATATATAGTCCTTTTTTGGTGCGGGTACCCTTATTTTTTTACATATGCTTTTAAGCCGTGCGGTTTAAGAAAGTTAGTTTTTAATGCTATTAAATTGTACGACTTTATAATTCATTTAAAATAAGTCTATTATTTTACATTTAATAATTAACGGAAATGATATGAAATAAAATGTCAAGAATGAAAAAAGTTAGATTTTCAACAGTAGAACAATTTCTTATCTTTATTATTATACACTGCACGTACGGACAGGAGAAGTTATTGCACTGCGGGTGTGTTGGGTTCGCTGTATTCGGGTATGAAATTGAATTGAGTGGACTTATCTAGCTTATAATGTATCATATTAAGGTGTTTTGAAGTTTAATTCTAGTGGCCATATTTTGTTATGTTTATGAACTGTATCACATAGTTTAATATTTTATACTATTATTTATTATTAAACTATTATAATTTTAGTTTATTGCTAAAAATAAAATATGCTAGTCACCGGCATCTGCTATCGGCCATCCATCTGGTTTCTTTTACCTTTAATTAAGTTTACTATCATGAAAATCCTTCTCATGGCTTCTACAGGGTATATACATATTACCGAAAATGGAGCTTTATTCCCCATAAACCAATAGTTAAAGTTTATGAATCCCAAAACTTTAATTATAGTCTGTAGATTTATGGACAATAAAAGATTCTAAAGCTAATGATGAGAATTTTAATGGTACTCAATATGACGTCCATCGGAGCCCAACCGAAAAAGCTAGTGACAGCAGATGGGCAGCGTATAGTGTTTGAATTTTATGAGCCAAACATAGCATAGACTACTTTATGTAGTGCAGAAACCCCATTCAGGTTAAAAATGAATTTTTTAAAAAGTTAATGCTGAAAAAGAAATAAAAATCTACTTTAATCTGAGATGTAATGCTGGGATGGGGTGGGTAAAATTGGATTCAGGTTTGGTTCAGGTCAATTCAATCGGGTTTTGGGTTGTTCGGGTTGGGTAAAAATTAATCCGAATGCAATTCGAACTTAGAATCCGATCCGATTTGACCCGATGAATATTTGGGTCGGATTGGATCAGGTCAAAAATCAGATTGAATTCGGATGAGTTCAGGTTCGGAGAAGAGATAGGCCACAGTCTTCAAATCATCAAATGGGCAAAGCTTCAATTTCAAAACTCAAAAGGGATCGGGTTGGAGGCTTAGCACAAAATCGGGTATTCGGGTTACACTTGCAACTGCTGTTGGGTTGGAGGCTTGGAGCAGCAGATCGATGGCACTTGGCAACAGATCGGTGGTCGAGTACCCGCGGACACGCAACAGCAGATTGCGGACGCGCAACAAATTGGGATCAAGCGTGAAGAGGGGTCTTGCTTCTAGTCTAGAATGAGTAGTTGTTGGTGCTAAAGAGATGAGAAGTTGAGTAATAGAGATGAGAAGTTGAGCTAGAGAGATGGTTGTGGGTTCGTGGCTGTGGCTGTCGGCAATGTGATGTGAGGGTGACTAGGTGAAGCTGTGTTGGGTCTTGGTCTCTTGGGTGTGTACTGAGTTGTGTATGTGTTTTGTATAATGCGTATGTAATTTGTGTTCTTTGTCTGTGATTTGTGTTTTGTGATGTGTATGTGTTCTGTGAATATGTGCTCTGTGATTTGTGTCATTGTGTGTGTGGCGTGCGTGTGTTAGCTGTTAGGTTTTTTTTAAAGGTCCCTGATCGGGTTATACCCGATTGGGTTTAAAAGATTTTATCCGATCGGGTATTATTAACAACCCGATCCGATTCGAATCTAAAATTTTTCGAGCTGGTTCGGGTCGGGTCGGGTATTTTGCCCACCCCTAATGCTGGGGATATTATTTTAGAAATATACAATTGTTAGCTATTGAATAAAAATATATGATTGATTAAACAATATATTATTGTACATAAATCATCAAGGTGTGGTGTTAGCTGCTTTTTCTTCCTTTTTGGGACACTAATTTATTATTTTTACTGAATTGACGGCTCTATTTGAGGGTTTAGATCTTGCTGCTCAACTTGATTTTTTTGATCTTGAGGTGGAATTTGATTCAGCCACTGTAGTTTCTTAGGTTATTTCAAGTGGATTTGTGCAATGGGATTTTACTTACCTCCTTAGACGTGCTCGGGCATTGGCTTCTAGCCCATCTATTATTATCAGCCACGTTTTTCGAGAAGCTACATCTGCTGCTGACTTTATGGCCAACTGGGCTTGTACTCATCAAACTTCTCAATGATTTTTCAATCCAACCGGTTTATCGGACATTCTTCATTTGGATACTCTCGGAATTCCATATATTCGGCATTAATCACCTTGATTTGGATTTGTTTTATATTGATCACTAAATTATTTACTTTTCTTGCAACGTTTTGGTTTATATCTCCTTCTTTAGGTCCATTCATTGATTGATTTATTTACATGTAGGAGTTCGGCCTAACCCCCCACCAACTTGGTAGATTTTCAAAAAAAAAAATTATTATACATATCTTTGTGATAGAAAATCATGAAGAATTGAACATATTTCAGTTCAGATTAGATCCAAATTCATTACATAAATAATTTTTATTTTTTAATTAATCCAATTGTGTCCTATAAATTGACAACACAGTCTCTACAGAAAAAAACATGCGTACAACTGAGTGTGCCAATATTTTATTATTTATTTATTTGCTGTAGGCCTGACGAATAAGCAATAAGAAAAACAATTAGTGGCGTAATTATGTCCCCTAAAACGTCACTTGAAAAAAGTCTTAAAGTGTAATTAAAAAAAAAAAAAGTCTTAAAGCATGCTTGTACTTCGAGCAATATTAAAATAAAATTATCAGTCATCAAAGTCATTCACGCACTAATTAATTTTCAGTCTTATAGAATTCATTAGAATCGGAGAAAAGATTTTCTGTGGCCTTTGGTTTAACAGCCAAAACTCTCCCACAGCCTGGTGTCCTGGAGAAAAATCACACGCAAAGAGTGAGTGTGTTATCCAAGTCCAACCACACGCAAACCATATGTACAAAAGATATAGAATTCTTTTTAATATTAAATTATTATTAATATGTCCCGAAATATTTATTAATCTTAAATCCATTAATCCAAAAATCAACTTTGAACTTATGCTAATATTTCTATAACATAAAAAATGTAATTTAAAAATATTATAAATAAAATATATAATATCGATTTTGCAAGTTATTTAGAATGTTAAATAGAATTATTTTATACTATTAGCCTATGAAACAGATTTTATCAATATTAAAACAAATCTAACAGATTAATATTATTCAAAATAATTTTTTTAATATTTTATTTGTTAGATTATTTTAATGTTATATTTGTATTTGTAATAGAAATTTGTTTAGAATCATTTTTTGTGATATTATAATTCAAAGGTATAATCAACAAAAAGGAAATTGTGTTTGTGTGGCAAAAATTAAAAAAAAAATATCCCCTACAGATTAGCTCAACACTGAACATAAATTCTTTTTTGTAACCGAATTTGTGAACTTGGGGCATGAAATATACAGAACTATGAAGGGTTACGTTGTTACCTGAATGATAGAAACACGCAAAACATCACCAAGCAAACCACCAGCAATGGAACCAATCGCCATTACTGCTGGTCCTGCAATGAACTTTAAAACCATTCCCAAAGCAGTGAGGCTAGGGCCACATGCTAGCAAATTTTCCTGTAAAGCTATGAAGATCCCTGTATAATTGAAAAAAGAAAACCCCACTAATTAATTATTAAAGTTCTTATTTTGCTTTATTCTCAATTAACAAACCCCAAGCTCGCCCATGCTAAACATGGCAGTGCCAGTCCCAGCTTTTGACATGATCAGTATAGATCCCTCATGATGCTTGGCATCTTAAAATGCCACCTGCATTAATAGTTATTAAATTATGTTAATTACTTTTATGCAATCATCATGCATACATAATACGTAATACATAATACACACACACACATATATATATATATATATAAAAGTCCCCAAGATTTGACCCAATGGCGTTAACATTATTGTCCTGAGTTTAAGTTCGGGAGATGTAGGAGCAAAAAAATCAAATTAATTTACCCCACCTTTACTTTTTCAAAAAATAAAGCGAAAATAAAAAAGCTTACCTGTTTGCCACAACAGCCTAGGCTAGACCAATAACACAAGCATATGAATTAGGGTTCTTGGCTAATTTCAGCCACACAACTTTCATCAAATGCCAAAATGAAGGCCTGCTGGAACTTGTTACGTGACCTTCCTCTAAATCCTCTGAATTATTCCCATACCTTCGGAATTTAAAAAACGAACAAAAAAATTGTAAACCACACAATGAATTGAAATACAGATGATTGAACCACAAGATCAACAGTCATTTGGATGTACATGCTTTCATTAAAGGAACTCCTAAAACAAGAGTATTGGTTAGAGTACACAATGAGAAGTTTGTGATACACCAAGAAAAATAGGTTCCCTCCCCAAAATGCTGATCATTGTGATTGTTTTAGCATGTGTAGTAAAAAGGGAGGCTATGGCATAAAAGTAATTAACATAATTAAATAACTATTAATGCAGGTGGCAGTTTAAGATGCCAAGCATCATAGAGGGATTCTGTTGGTGAATTTTCTAATATGGAGGCAAAGAACAAAAAACATTTCTTAAGATTTGAGACGTGTTTGCACACGTTCCTTTAAGGTTTTATTTGCCCTCACCAATCTTGGTTTGCTATAGAGTTTTAATGGAAATTACGTCCAAGATATGTCAAATCCTGAATACAATCTCTAGCAAATAAGATTGTATTTCTAGAACATATATGAAATTTGTAAAATCTGATATAGATCTAATTGTGTATCTATCTTTAATAAAGAAGATGTCTATTTCAAAGAATACAACCATTAGAAATGGTACTTCTTCAAAGACACTCTTTTGGTTTGAATTTGCATTGATTGACAATTGAAATTTCCAAGCTTGCTAACCGTTTTTCCAGTTGACGCAAAAACACGCTCTCTGGAAACAAATGGTTAGCCGTTTTCTCAATAACGGTGAGCCGTTTTATTCCAGAATGTCAAATAAGTTGCTCTCTGTAAATAAACAGTTAGCCGTTTTCTCCAAACGGTTAGCCGTTTTCTCTAGAACAGAAAACATGCTCTCTGGAATTAAACAGTTAGCCGTTTTCTCCAAACGGTTAGCCGTTTTCTCTATAACAAAAAACATGCTCTCTAGAATTAAACGATTAGTCGTTTTCTCCATAAACGATTAGTCGTTTTCTCCAGAAACGACAAGCCGTTTTCTTCTAGAATATCAAACCAAAGATTGAAATATGTTACAATCTCTCTTACAATGCCTCACTAGATTGTAATATTTTTTAGATTTATTAATGATAAACTTATACATACAAAAATGTATCTTTCGATTTTAACCTTTAATTAGTGAGTGTATTTCAAAGTATTTACAAGACAATAGTGTGCTAAGCATTAAACTTTGTCTCTTAAGTAAATACCGGAGATACATCACATATAAGCTATCCCAGATTTCAAAGTTGTGTTCCAATATTTAGCACTATTCCGGCCTTGTGCTCTATCTTGGATTCATGAACATTTACAAGATTAAACCACGATCTTGTTAGAAACGGCACCATTTCTTATGTTCACTTAGGTGAAGTTTCAAATCATGTCTTTAGCTACTATAAGACTTGAACTTCATTAAGAGTAAATACTCAACCTCAACCTCGTAGCTATTTGCACCGAATATCTCGAATGTGATTATTTATTACTTAGTGTCAAACCAGTCACATAACAACAACTTGTTATTACCCATTTAACTATGAAGTAGCGGTACAACTACTACATAGTTGGGTTACCATCGTTGGTGACTTTATTATGTAAAGGTTTCAATCCCATTCCAAAAGATGTATCCTTAACTAAGTCTCTTAAAAGACCTTTTGTTAAAGGATCTGCAAGGTTCTTATTAGTTCCAACATAAACAATATTAATAACACCATCTGCTATTAATTGTTTCACATATTCATGTCTCAAGCTAATGTGTCTAGACTTTCCATTATACACTTTATTATAAGCTCTAGACAGTGTAGCTTCACTATCGCAGTACAAAGAAATAGACGGCATCGGTTGTGGCCACAACATTATATCAAACAACAAATTTCTCAGCCATTCTGCTTCCTTGCCTGCAGCTGCAAGTGCTATAAACTCACTTTCCATTGTTGAATGAGTTATGCACGTTTGTTTCTTTGAAGCCCAAGAAACCGCTCCTCCAACAATTGTAAAAATCCAACCAGAAGTGGATTTATTATCTCTTGTATTGGTTACCCAACTAGCATATGAATATCCTTCCAGTACTTCAGGATAATCATTATAAAACAAACCCAAATTAATGGTCCTTTTAATATAACCAAGTATCCTACCAATTGCTTTCCAGTGTTCAACAATAGGATTACTCGTGAATCTTGACATTTTGCAAACTGCAAATGCTATATCAGGTCTCGTACAATGCATAGCATACATCAAGCTACCGATAGCACTAGTATATTCTAGTTGTGCTACTACTCGGCCTGAATTCTCTAGTAATTTAATACTAGAATCATATAGGGTATTAGCTTCTTTAAATTTCAAATAATTTAATTTAAGAAGCACTTTCTCTATATAATGAGATTGACATAACGAGTAACCCCCACTATGTTTCTTCACTTTAACACCTAAGATAGTATCTACTTCATCAAGATCTTTCATCTTAAATTGTGAAGTTAAATACTTCTTTGTATCATCTACTCCTTGCATATTTGTTCCAAAGATAAGCAAGTCATCAACATACAAGCATATAATCACACCAAAATCATTCGTAAATTTAAAATAAATACATTTATTAGCATTATTATGCTTAAAACCATGAGATAACAGTACCGAATCAAACTTCTCATGCCATTGTTTTGGTGCTTGCTTTAAACCATAAAGTGATTTGACTAACTTGCATACTTTTTTCTCATTTCCTGGTAAAACAAATCTCTCAGGTTGTTCCATATAGATCACCATTAAGAAAAGCGGTTTTAACATCCATTTGATGCACATACAAATTGTTCAATGAAGCAATTGCAAATAGCACTCTTATAGAAGTTAACCTTGCTACCGGAGCATATGTATCGAAATAATCAATACAATTTCTTTACTTAAACCCTTTGGCTACTAATCTAGCCTTAAAAGTTTGCAAAGAATCATCACTATTGTACTTTCTTCTAAATACCCATTTGCTGCTAATTGGTTTAGATCCTGGAGGAAGATCAACCAAGACCCATGTTTGATTCGACATAATCGAATCAATTTCATCATTTACCGCCTCTCTCCAAAAAGAAGCGTCTCTAGAAGACATAGCTTCGCTAAATGTCTTTGGATCTTTTTCAATATTTAACAACAATGGTACTTGGTTAAGTACATTCTTTCTATCCCCTTCAACCAAGAAGAGTAGTGCTTGTGATGAAATAAAATCCGGAGCTAAACTCTTTTATTTCTTTTCACGTTGACTCCTCCTTGGTTCGAAAGATGTCATAGACTCTTTCCTTTTATTATTGTTAGTGGAGGTAACAGGAGTATTAACACATGGTTGATCAATAATTGATTCTAATTCAATATTAAAATCATGTTGAAATTTATTCTCAATAAATTCAACATCTCTAGATTTCACAATCACATTAGAATCTAAATCTAACAACCTATAAGCCTTGGAATTTTCAGCATATCCTACGAAAACACTCTTTATACCTCTAGCACTTAACTTTGATGATTTAGGATCATGTATTTTATAAAAAGCTACACAACCCCAGACCCTTAAATACATCAAGTTTGGTTTTCTTCCTTTCGAAATTTCATAAGGAGATATATGTGTTTTCAAAGATGTAATTCTATTATGAATATGACATGCAGTAAGCAATGCTTCCCCCCACAAATTATTTGGTAGTTTTGCATTAAGGATCATGGAATTTATCATATCCGTGAAGATCTTATTCTTCCTTTCAGCCAAACCATTTTGTTGAGGAGTAAATGGAGCTGATCTTTGGTGAATAATTCCAAATTCTTCACAATAATTATTAAATTCAATTGAGAAATATTCACCACCTCTATCACTATGAACCATTTTAATTTTCTTATCTTTTTGGTTCTCAACTTCAGCTTTGAAAATTTTAAATTTATCAAAAGCTTCATTTTTTGTTCTAAATAAATACACATAAGTGTATCTAGAACAATAATCAATAAAAGTGATAAAGTACATCTTACCTCCTCTTGTTAAAACACTATTATACTCACAAATATCGGTATGTATTAAATCTAATATTTGAGTATTTCGTTCGGCTTTAGGAAAAGATTTCTTAGTTAATTTAGCTTGGATGCAGATTTCACACTTATGACCTTTAACATCATTGCAATTAATCAAACCATGCTTAGGCATGTATTTCAAAGATCTAAAATTCAAATGTGCTAATCTAGCATGCCAAACATCACAAGACTCAACAATATAAGCTAAGTTGATATTATTATTATTAATGCTGAGTTTGTACATTCCGTCACAAGAATACTCTTTCCTAACAAATAATCCATTTTTTGAGATAATACAAGTATTACCCTTAAGCACAATCTTTAGCCCATGCTTAAACATACAACTAGCAGAAATAAGATTCTTTCTAACGGAAGGTACATGAAAGACATTATACAAAGTGACTTTCTTTCCAGAAGTGAAGTTGATCTCAACTACTCATTTCCCTGCTACTATGGCTGCATTATTGTTCCCCATGAGAACTATTTGTCCTTCCGTTTCTTCTTTGTACGATAAGAAAAATTTCTTATCATTACAAACATGAATTGTTGCACCCGAATCGAGCCGCCGATCATAGGACTTAGTTTCAGCAATATTGGTTTCGGTAATCATGCCAATTTGCATTTCGGAAACTGTTGAGTGTTAGAAAATGCATATTTATAAAGGAGAAAACCGTCATTTTACATTTTAAGTTTTACTAACAACCCTTACTTTTATGTATTTAACCTTCTTGTGATTTAATTACATGTGTTTTATTTTAATTAAGTATTTTATGTATTTTAGGGGCATTATAGTCATTTCACAATAAAGGAGAGATCAGACGGTAAAACGGACATCACTTTTGAACTCAGGATGGTCGAAAACCTTAGGAGGAGCATAAAAGGAAAAATGGCGCTATTCACATGTATGGTACTATTCACGTGTACGGTACTGTCTACGTTACTGTTCACGACACTGTTCACATAGACGGATCGATGATGTGGCATTGACCGATGATGTGGCATTGACTGATGAGGTGTCACAATCCTGTTGGACTAAAATTCTTATGTACTGTTGATGGTGACGTGGCAGCATATCAGTGGACGAAAAATCTCGCGTACGGTACATGCATCACACTGGATTATTTTCAACCAAACCGTGTTACTATTCATCCGCGTGGTCAAACCGCGTACTGTTGATTGATGACGTGGCGTAATCCTGAGCGTCCAAACTGTTTTTAATCCGATGGCCATGATTTACTCCATGTATCTATAAAAAGGGAGCCTCCCCTCCCCTAATTTGATATCTCTGAATCCATTTTTGGACTCCATTTTCTGTAATTCCCTCTCCATCTTGTATTTTCTTCGTATTTTAATAAATTTTCATTTTGCCCCTAGTTCAATTATGAGTGGCTAATTTTCTTTCAAGCTTGGCTTAAAGGTGAAGTCTCAACATGTGTCATGGGCTTAATTTGGTAAATTTATTTTCTCTTCCCCTCTAGTTTTTGTGGATGTTTTGACTTCTCATCGACAAATAATAATAATCTTGTCTAGATACCGCCTTGGTTACACCGGCTCTCTAGTATAAGGTTATTATTATTTGGCACGATAAGCCCTTAGCACCATATTGATTAGAGCGTGGTTCATGAGGTGTGGATTCCTCCCTCATGTTTTAATTGGCATTAATAAGGAATATTTAGCCCATGATGCATGTTGATACGGATCCAGATACCCAAGTACGTCATTTCAATAGATTTCTCTTCAATTTATTCTCGTCATTGCAAGTCCAATTTTAGAATTTATTATCGCCATTTCAATTCCAATTTTAGGATAATTTAAATCACTTCCACCACAATTCCAACCACCCATTTACAAAATTAATTCTATATATAATTAAAATCCACCTCCTCGTGGGATCGACACTTGTCACCATTAGTCTATACTACAATAGATTCGTGCCCTTGCGAGTACATTAAAATTTGCACAACAGAAACCATAGCAAAAATCTCTTCAGATTTGTTTTCAATAACATTAGCTTTATGGGAATTCACTTCTTCATTTTTCTTCTTGAATCTGCAATCACTTTGGCGATGACCTTTCTTGCCACAAAAGAAACAATTTCCAGTAAACTTTTGTGTGCTAGACTTCTTGAATTTCTTGTCATTCTTGACTTTAAAATTCTTTGAGAATTTACTAGCTTCAACAACATTAACTTTAGTAGAATCGTGTTTATCCTTGGATTCGCGAGACCTAGTCTCTTCTTCAATTACCAAGTGTTTTTGCAATTATTCTAAAGTTATGTTTTCTTTACTATGAAGGAGTTTCTTTCTATAATCATTCCAACTTTGAGGCAATTTAGCAATAATAGCCCCAACTTGAAATGATTCAGAAATTTCAACTTTTAACTCTCGAAGCTTAGCAACAATAATTTGTAACTCATGTATTTGATCAAGAATGGATTTTGTGTCTACCAAAATAAATTCAAAATATTTAGAGACAAGGAATTTGTCAGTACCTTCTTTCTCCGTTTTGTATTTGTACTCAAGAGCATTCCAAATTTCCACCGGAGAAGTCATAGAATTGTAGAGATCATATAACCTGTCAGAAAGCGTATTGAGTATGTGACCCCGACACATCAATTCATCATCTTCACGACGTTTCCTTGCAGCCTTAACAACTTCGGTATCATCTTCTCTTGGTTATGGAAATGGTTCCAATTTCGGATTAAGAACATATGCCACTTTAAGAACAGTAAGGAGAAAGAACAATTTTCCCTTCCAACGAGTGAAATTAGTTCCATCAAAACCATCGAGATGGACACTAGGATTAAGAAATGACATCAAACTCTTCTCAGCCTCCATTTGCATCAAATTAAAACCTTAAAGATTGTTGGTGAATTTTCTAATATGGAGGTAAAGAACAAAGAAAATTTCTTAGGATTTGAGACGTGTTTGCACACTTTCCTTTAAGGTTTTATTTGCCCTCACTAATCTTGGTTTGCTATAGAGTTTTAATGGAAAATTACCATCAAGATATATCAAATCCTGAATACAATCTCTAGCAAATAAGATTGTATTTCCAGAACATATATGAAATCTGCAAAATCTGATATAGATCTAATTGTATATCTATCTTTAATAAAGAAGATGTTTATTTGAAAGAATACAACCATTAGAAATGGTACTTCTTCAAAGACACTCTTTTGGTTTGAATTTGCATCGATTGACAATTGAAATTTCCAAGCTTGCTAATCGTTTTTCCAGTTGACGCAAAAACACGCTCTCTGGAAATAAACGGTTAGCCGTTTTCTCAATAACGGTGAGCCATTTTATTCCAGAATGTCAAATAAGTTGCTCTCTGTAAATAAGCGGTTAGCCGTTTTCTCTAGAACAGAAAACATGCTCTCTGGAATTAAACAGTTAGTCGTTTTCTCTAGAACAGAAAATATGCTCTCTAGAATTAAACAGTTAGTCGTTTTCTCTAGAACAAAAAACATACTCTCTAGAATTAAACGGTTAGTCGTTTTCTCTAGAAACGGCAAACCGTTTTCTTCCAGAATATCAAACCAAAGATTGAAAAATGTTACAATCTCTCTTACAATACCCCACTAGATTGTAATATTTTTCAGATTTATTAATGATATACTTATACATACAAAAAGGTATCTTTCGATTTTAACCTTTAATTAATGAGTGTATTTCAAAGCATTTACAAGACAATAGTATGCTAAGCATTAAACTTTATCTCTTAAGTAAATACCGGAGATACATCACATATAAGCTATCCCATATTTCAAAGTTGTGTTCCAATATTTAGCACTATTCCGGCCTTGTGCTCTTTGGAATTAAACAGTTAGCCGTTTTCTCTAGAATAGAAAACACGCTCTCTAACATTAAACGGTTAGCCGTTTTCTCCAAAAATGGCAAACCGTTTTCTTCCAGAATATCAAACTAAAGATTGAAAAATGTTACAATCTCTCTTACAATTCAGCCTTCCCACTAAACCGGATATATCTCATTTTTCCTATCAATAGGAATCTCGCATCAAGATTGAATCAAGAGGACCTTCCGTGCCCGTGCTTGCTAATCGTTGGGTTATACCCCCACTAGAAAGATTCGAGTCAGCAACCGCAGATCAGAGGAGCAAAACTGATCATGTCAAAGGCTGGGACTGGCACTGCCATGTTTAGCATGAGTGACTTAATTTACCATTGAATTTCGAATGGTCTGTTTGGACAAATTTGGAGGAAGGTTTTGTAAGAACTTCAAATTGAGTGACAAATTTGCAAAGAGAATAAGATCGTTTATAGTTGGTTAGAAAAATGTTTTGAGGGAAAATTGAAAGAGAAATATAAGGGGGAGATTTGTGTAGAAAACTCCTTTTTGCTTGCTATATATATAATAGAAAAATGCTAAGTAGAGAGATAAATTATGGTGCCGCGGATGGAAGATGAAAAGGGCGTGGTTCATAGCTTAAAGCTAAGTAGAAAGTTGAAAGATTATGAATGCATGACACTTAAAATAATATTTAGATCTATTTACCTAATAAAATTCAATGGTAAATTAAGTTACTGAATTGGGATGTGACTGTTGGGAGTTGATTAAATAGTTCGTGTACTTTCCGGAGTAAGGTGATTTTCCCAAATTGTTCACAGAGTGGTATTGGACTGTGGATGATTATGCTGTGTCAGGACACGGGCAGATTCAAGAATAGAAATTGCATCTTTGATATCAATTAAAATATGACCAAATGTCTGAATAGATGGTATCTTCTTCAGCATCAAATGAACTTGTAATGTTAACTAATAGGAAAACAATAATTCGTGCTGCTTGTTTCAATATTGCAATGAAAACTCTGACAGCTACGAGCTCTACTGAATCTGTACATAGCATTAATTAGCGAGTTTAGTTACCTTGAGGGGCGGATCTAAAATTTTATATTATCCGGACTAAATTAAAAATTTTATATTTTGAAGTGAGCATAAAAATTTATTAATAGAAAAAAGTACATCAAATAAGAGGGGGACACAAAGAACCTTATCTCTATAAATACATACTCTAAATCGAAATAGTTATAAAAGAAAAAAACAAAAGGCAAATTAAATATAAAAATACTAGTTTTTTATTATTGAATATGATAGACTAATCTATAATAACATGTAATTATATATGGATTAATAAATCAGCTCAGAATCTCAAGCTAAAATAAATAAATACATGTAATTACAATTAATTAAAAATGGTAAGCAAAACTTTTATGTTTGAAGTCAAGTACTTAACTACCAAGCTTAAATAAATTAAACAATTAAAATTTATTCATCTTTTTAAATTATAAAAATATTATTAGTCAAAAGTTTCAATAATAAATTAAATTGAACCTAGCAAAAAGATATTTTATTATTGTTTTTTCTTTGTCAGACGCTCTAATTTTCTTTGAAGAACTAGATGCTAATTATTCTTCTGTTAAAAACTCCTCAAAATATTCAACTTTTGTTTTCTAAGTTGTCTACTTAGCTAATGTAACTAATAACTAAATCTCAAAATTCACATAAAAAGTTTATGAAAACGTTGATTTATAGTTGTTACAATATATTGTTTTTGGAAGTATTGGCATATTTTTTCAATTAAAATATTTTTTAAATTAAATCAAAACAGTAATAATATTTTAGCCCCTAAAGTTTTCAATCTATTCAATAAATATATAATTTAATTATTTTATAAAATAAATCACTAATTGAACAAAATATAATTGAATTAGGGACATATTTAAAAATAAAATAAAAATTATATTGTTACATAAAATTAATGAAAATGCCATATATGATTTTTTCTCAGACTAGATCGAGCTACAGCCTAGTCCAGCCCAACTGTAGGTTCGCCACAGGTTAGCTTTTGTGGAAATAATGATTTAACTCACCAACAAGATACCACTTCAAAAATGTGATTAATGAAAAACCTAAACCGTTAAATGCTATGTCATTTAGAGAAGCAATGGCATTTGCAGCTAAAGCTACGGCACAGGTAATCAAAGTAAAATCTTGGGTTTGAACAATTGGACATTAATTCATTACTTCTGAGTTGGAGGGACCAATTATATTACTTACACTTCAAAGAAACTTGAAAATTAGGTAGAAACTTGAAAACCAGGTTCTGCAACCACAAAATAAGAAATTATTTTTGGTATAACTAATGCTTTCTCGGCATTGTTCTTTCACTAATGAAAAAAGGCTAAATAATGATGGTTTTTAACTGTCATGCACTCTATCAAATGATGGCTATTTGACTATCATTGGAGCCTGTGTCAAAAAATTTTAAAATGATGATTTTCACATGTCATGAGACTTATGATGTATTATCCGTCATTATCATTCACATATGATAATTGTCAGTCATAATATTTTATAAATATGACTAATAACTGTCATATGCTAATGAAACATGTAAATTAATTTAGCGGAATTCCAAAAATTTTAAATTAATTTAGTGGGAGTTCCAAAATTTTATATTTAATTCAGCGGGAATTTTAAATTTTTAATTAAATTTGGTGAGAATTTGAAAATTATTAATTTGTTGATATTATTTTTTATTATTTAATTATTGATTAATTTTCATTAATTATTTTTTATTTCTATTTTAAACATATATCTCTGCACTTCAAATTTGTATAAATATATGTAAAAAAATACATTGATAAAATTCGAATTTAAATTACATAACAATAATAATAATAATAATTTAAAATTAAACTAACTATGAGTGTTTTATTGCAAAATTAACAGCAAAGAGAAACACAATCCTAGCTCTTCAAAACAACTATTTCTCCAATTAGATCAACCCCAACTGAAGAAACATGTTTTCATTTCTTTAAAATAAAACATTATACACTGAGAGCTATTTATACATGTAGATGCTACATTTTTTCAAAGATTACATATGTGAATACGGAAGGAAATGTGTCAATCCGTTCGGCGCGAATCGTGTCTTTGACAAGTGCATATTATCCCTTTGACAAGTGCGGATTATGTCTTTGAAAACTTTCTCCAATGCCATTTTATTCAACACTCCCCCTCAAGCTGGTGCATAGATGTCTTGCATACCCAGCTTGTCTAGAAATTTTGTAAATGCCCTGCTTGAAATGGCCTTCGTTAAAATATCTGCAAGTTGATTTTCTGATTGAATTTTCGGCAGTTCTAAGATTTTTTCATCTAATTTCTCCTTGATGAAAAATCTGTCTACCTCGACATGTTTTGTTCGATCGTGTTGAACTGGGTTATGAGCAATTTCTCGTGCAGCTTTGTTGTCACAATATAGTTGTATTGGTTGTTGTGATGGATAACCCAAATCATTTAAGATAAAGTTTATCCATAGCCCTTCACATACCCCAAGGGCCATGCCTCGATATTCTGCTTCAGCGCTCGAATGGGCAACGACATGTTGTTTCTTGCTTCTCCATGTGAGAAGGTTGCCTCCCACAAAGGTAAAGTATCCTGAAGTAGAGCGTCTATCACTAACTGACCCGGCCCAATCAGCATCAGTATAAACTTCTATGTTGTTGTAATCTTCATTTTTGGAAAATAGGATTCCTTTCCCTAGATTTGTCTTCAGGTACCTCAGGATCTGCATTACTGCTTTCATGTGTTGTTCTCCGGGATTATGCATAAATTGACTTACAACACTCAATGCATAAGTAAGATCTGGCCTTGTGTGGGACAAGTACATCAATCTTCTAATCAGCCTTTGATATCTTCCTTTGTCTACTGGAACTTGGTCTGAGGTAATAAAAAACTTTAGTCCTTCTTCCATTGGGGTGTCAATAGGCTGACAAGCTGTCATTCCCGTTTCATGCAATAGATCTAAGGCATATTTCCTTTGAGATAGAAAGATTCCTCCCTTAGATCGAAAAACCTCAATTCCAAGAAAGTATTTTAAGGCTCCTAAATCCTTCATCTCAAACTCTCTCAACAATTACTTCTGAAGAGCCTCTCTTTCTTCCTCGTCGTTGCCTGTAACTTCCATATCATCTACACAGACAATAAGGGCAGTGATTTTACCTTGTCGTTTTTTAATGAACAAGGTATGATCTGAATTGCTTTGGTTATACCCCAAAAGAACCATAACCTTTGTGAATTTCCCGAACTATGCTCTTGGGGATTGCTTCAACCCGTACAATGATTTCTTCAATTTGCATACTTTCTGATTGAGTCGTTCTGATCCACTGCATCCTGGTGGTAGATCCATATAAATTTCTTCAGACAGGTCTCCATGGAGGAAAGCATTCTTTACATCGAATTGTTGCACTGGCCAATCCAAGTTGACTGCTAATGATAACAAGATACGAATAGTATTAATTTTTGCTACCGGTGCAAACGTATCGGTATAATCTATCCCGTAGGTTTGGGTGTAACCCTTAGCTACAAGTCTTGCTTTGTATCGTTCAATAGAGCCATTTGCTTTGTACTTTATAGTGTAGATTCATCGGCAACCCACTGGTTTCTTTCCTGGTGGAAGATCAACTAGTTCCCATGCTTGATTTTTTTGAAGAGATCTCATTTCGTCATTCATAACCACTTTCCACTTTGGGTCTTTTAAGGCTTCCTGCACATTGTTAGGAATAGATACAGTAGATAATTGATTCACAAATGACTGATTTGATTCTGACAAGTGATGGTTAGACACAAAATGACTCATAGGGCATTTGACTCTACTAGAGAGGTTAGGCTCATATGTGGGTTTAGCAATACCTCTATTTTGACGCTGGGGAAGAATTCTTCTGATTGGACTTGTGGTAGGAACATCCTCTGCAGACGATTGGTTAGGTATTTCTTCATGTGACTCATTCTTGATTACAGTTGTGTCTGAGTTATTGTGCTCCCCAAATGTGTCTTCATTTATCTCAGCCTGAGAATCATCACCATTTTCTTTTCCAGTATCTTGAAGGTTTACTACCTCAATAGAAGATTGACCTTCTTCAGGTGGAAGATATGTAAGAGTATAAATTTCCTCTTCATTATACTCCCCCTGAAATTCAGGCTCTGACAAGTAGTACATGATATCTTCATGAAAGATGACATCCATGGTGATGTATATTTTTCTTGATGGTGGATGATAGCATCGGTATCCCTTTTGATGTAAGGCATACCCTACAAACACACAACGTAGTGGTCGAGGAGATAATTTGTCTTGTTGCGGCAAATGAACAAAGGCAACACAGCCAAACACATGTGGGGGTAAATTCGGCACATTTGGTGACATAATTGCATCATTCAGAACCTGGAAAGGAGTCTGGAATCTAAGGGAGCTTGAAGGTGTTCGATTGATCAAGTATGTTGCAGATGCCAGTGCTTCTCCCCAATAAGATAGTGGCATGTGGGCTTGGATTAGTGATGCTCGAACAACTTCTAGTAAATGTCTGTTTTTTTGTTCAGCAACGCCATTTTGTTGGGGTGTCCCCACACAAGTGGTTTGATGGACAGTTCCTTGTGATTTCAGAAACTGTTGAATTGGTGTGCTCATATACTCGCCTCTATTATCAGTATGTAGAACTCGAATTTGTGTCTGAAATTTAGTCATCACCATTTTATGAAATCTTTGAAATAAAGAGTTTACTTCGTCTTTCGATTTCATCAGAAAAATCCATATCATTCTACTACAATCATCAATAAATGTAACAAACCAACGAGCACTTCCAATTGTAGAAACTTTAGATGGTCCCCATACATCAGAATGTACTACCATGAAAGGAACTTGATTCTTATTTAAGGACAATGGAAAAGTAGTTCGATGGCTTTTTGAAAGTTCACAAACATCACATTTAAAGTTACAAACATCAAATTTCATAAACAAACTAGGAAATAATTTTTTTAAGTAATCAAATGACAAATGCTCTAAACATCTATGCCATAACCAAATTTCTAATTTCCTTTTTTTTATGGTACTATCTGCGACTAGTGCGGGACTTAGCTTTCCAGTGTTTGTTGATGACATCTCCAAGTAGTACAAGTTGCCTCGTCTAATACCATAACCAATCGTTTGCTTCATTTGGATGTCCTTAAACATACAATGATCAGGCCAAAAAATTACAACACATGATAAGTAAGAGGTTAATTGAGACACAGATAAAAGATTATAATCTAAAGATGGAACAATTAACACATAGTCTAAATTTAATTCATTTGTGAGTCGTAAAGATCCTTCCCCAATAACTGAGGTTGTGGTTCCATTTGCAGTGGAAATATATTTTTGTGAAGATGGTTTCAATTGAGAAACTTGTCGAGAATCAAAAGTCATATGATCAGTTGCCCCAGAATCAATTATCCATGTACTATTAATAACAGGTGTAAGAGTTTTAAGGGCCTTACCTGGACTGACAGAGGTTGCGATTTGCACTGAAGATTCTTTTCTAAGATTTGTAGTGGATGTGGATTCAGCTACTGCAGTTTTTGATCCTTGCTTGGTGTTCTTCTTTCGAGTATCCCACCAGTCAAGATATCCAATGATTTCAAAACATTGTTCTTTTATATAACCCTTCTTCCTACAATGAGTGCAATGGAGTGATGACTTGTCAACAAACTTCCTTTGAGGCTACTGTTGTGCTATCATAGCAGACGTTTATGAGTCGACTTTCTTGTTTAGTTTGCTTTGCCGTACATCTTCTCTCCGGATTAGAGAATAACATTCTTCTAAGTCTGGGATAATATCTTTTCGTAAAATTTCTCCACGAACTTGGTCAAATTCTTCATCTAGCCCAGCAAGAAAAATGTGCACTCTCAATCTTTCAACAGACCTTCTGTATATTACAACATCTTCTGGATCTTTCATGACCACTTTATCTCGATGATCCAGTTCTCGAAATATTTCGATCAATTCTCCGTAGAATTTAGAGAGTGGTTGTCCATTTTGCTTGGTAGAGAACGCCTTCTGGTTTAGAGTGAAAACTTGTAATTCATCGCTTCCATCATAGAAGGCTTTTGATAATGCATCCCAAATTTCGTAGGCTGTAGGAATTCGTAAATATTGCTTCATGATCTCCGGAGACATGGATATGAATAACCATCTTTTTACTTTTTGGTTCTGACTATATCATTTCTCATATTCTTTTGAAGATTCCTCAGATGGCTTTGTGTTGCTACGAATATATGAGAGATTTTCTCTTTCTGCGAGATGGAACTCCATTATTTGAGACCAAACATCGTAATTTGTCTCAGTGAGGATAATTCCAGCATTAAATATTCCATCAAATTGAACAGATTGAATGACAACAGGAGCAGATTCAATTGGAGTTTTCTCCATTTTTTGTTGTTTTTCTTTACTTTTTTTCTTTTTTTCTCTCTTTTTTTTCTTCTTTTTTCTTTTTGGCGCCTAGATTGAAATAAGGAAAAATAACCTTTTTAGATCAAAGAACAACAAGTCGTTTGGCCTCTGCTTGATGAAACGACATGTCGGTTTTGATGGAATATAAACGACATGTCGTTTGAAGACTGCTGCACTTCTGGAGATAAAACATGACGTCATTTTACTTCTAATTTAAAACCGACATGTCGGTTTTAATGTAATAAAAAACGACACGTCGTTTAATACCAACTGCACTCTGGAGATAAAAACGACATGTCGGTTGATGTCTTCTTCAACCTCTCGAGTGCGTGAGAGGGCGTGAATGATGACAGAGGTGCGTGGTTGACTGGCAGTGGCTTCGGGTGGCGCGTGGGGGCGTGTGGAAATGTGTTTAAATGCGAAATGTTTACAGTTTTCTTATTGGAAACTGAGAAATTTGATGGTATTCTTGGTTTTTTAGGAACACACTTGGAAAATTGATGGGATTGTTGATAAATTTGTAAACTCAAGTTTTTTACGTATGGGTGGCTTGTTTCTTGATCGACATGGATTTCAGTAATGGTAGGAATGAGTTTAAGGAAGAAAATGGTGGGAAAAAATGGTTGTGGGAGGAATTTGGTTTCCTCTGTTTTTGTTACAAACAGAGCAGCGAAACTTGAAGAAACTTGAGCGTATTCATGGCTCTGATACCATGAAGAAACGTGTTTTCATTTCTTTAAAATAAAACATTATACACTGTGAGTTATTTATAGATGCAGATACTACATTTTTTCAAAGATTACATATGTGAATACGGAAGAAAATGTGTCAATCTGTTCGCGCGGATCATGTCTTTGACAAGTGTGAGTTATGTCTTTGAAAACTTTCTCCAATGCCATTTTATTCAACACCAACACCCTGCCAATCTGTCTGTTTGCAATTGCAAGGGTCAGAAGGAAACACTTAAAAGGACCTTTCCATGCGTACAATTGTTGTATCCATTTGTTCCTATAGTCCTCGTGGAGTCATTTCCCGCGTTTCCATCTAAAATGGTCTTGCTTTCTTGAACTGTGAAGATTTTCTTTACATATTTCCTCAACTCCTGTCAAAAGAACGGAGCTAAAAATAAACAATATATAGGATCCACTTTAGACAATACCAATTACAAAGTCCTTTTTTTTTTAAAAATAAAACAAACACAAGCTTCCAAAGGTTCAAAACCCCTTACCTTTGTATAAAAGATGAATAAAAAATATTAAATAATTTCCTAATATTCTTAATTACAAGTCAAATTATGACATAATCTTGTTTGGAAGATGAAAAATTAAAATGAAAGCCAAATTTCATGTCTACATTAAATATACAAAAATATAAACTAAAGAAAAGATGAATATAAAAATTTTCAATTAAAAACTGAAAATTAAAAATTAAGAATTAAAAAACTCACTGGAGCTGCTTGTACAACTTGCTAAAAAATTGCTTTGCACGTAAATCTCCAGTGAATTCGCCGGCCATTTGCCGAAAAGCTAGTGTTGAAATTGAATTGATTGATGAAGAATCTGAGAAGCCTAATCGCTGAAATTGAAAAAATTTGGATGAGTTGAGCTCGTAGTTAAGTTATATTCTACCTGAATATAATATGGGGCCTTCAATTCAAACGCATCCACTGGTCATCGACTATCTTTGGTTATGACCGGAGATCTAAATTTCTAATAGGAAAATCCCGAAAAATTCAATGTAAATTAATTCCGAATCAAATTCGTCGAGAAATTACGCTCGAATTTTCTGAATCCCATACCCACGCCACGTACACTTGCACAAAAAGATGCAAATTTGCATAAGATAATGAAGAACACTGGAAATAATATGTGTGTGTGTGTGTGTGTGTGTGTGTGTGTCAGTGTAATATGCAAGAAGATACGGTTAATTAAAATTAAAGAAATT
>NW_006262139.1:7607516-7621707 GCF_000493195.1 Citrus x clementina | reverse complement strand
TTTTTAAGATAGTTCATGTTATTCTTAATAATTTTGCCGTCAAAAATTAATTTGTTCTCCAACGATCCATCGAAGAAACACTTTCTCTTATGCGACTTAATACAATAAAAGTCGACGGTGAAGTTTTTTCAAATATAAATTTTTCCGAGGACGTATAAAGGTATTTGCTCTCGGAAATAACCATTTTTGTTATAGTGTTAATGCACATGTAAAAAATATACATATATCTAAACTGTTATCTCGTTGTTTTTTTTTTTTTTTTATCAATTAATATATATTTTTCAAGTAGAAATAATGACTGCCAAAGTGAATCACCAAGCACAAAGAAAGCTCGAGCTCCAAAGGCAGCTTGAGCAGCGCAAGCCCCCAAAGCCATGACAAGACCTAAAATCACCCAGTCATGTACCAAATACAAATGAGCTTGCCATGGTATTAAAATATAGTTGGAACCGCCTATGCAATAGCTATGCGTGCAAACTGTCCTTTAATAGAGTCATTGGCATTTAACGCGATGTGTTTGTTACATGGTGTAAGGCTATCCTGTTCTGGAACTAAGTACAAGTTTGGATTAACTTTGGAGATAAAATATAAGTAATGATAGAAATTTTAAATTTTATTCCAAATGTTGTGAGATGTGATGTGTCATTTATTAAGTGATCAATGACATTTTATCAATTCTATTTGAATTAATTACATCATCTCAAGATTAGTGAATGAAAACCACATTATGTGGGACTAAAATATTAGGAAAAAAAAATTTGAGATGTGTGGCACTAGTCGACAAAATATTTATTTAATATATATTTGACATGTTTCACTTAGATTAGTCTATAGTTAACTTAAATCAAATTTAGTCATGGATTAACAACCATTCTTCCAGCCATAGGTTAATTTTTATTAGACATGAAGAAATTGAGTTAATATGTGGTGCCATGATTAAAATCACAACATTGATATCGCAATTAAAGATAAATTATGTAAACATAAGATTTGTAAATTTATGAAAAATCAACATGAATTGTAAAATAAAGCAAAAATCTTTGAAATAGAACATAAGACTTATAAATAGAAGGTAAAACAAATAAATTAATATAAACTGGTAAATTGATGTATCACGAATAAACAAAACAAAAACTTAGAAGTATAACATAAAACTAGTAAATCAACACTATGTGCAAAATAAAACATAAATTTTGGAAATGGAAAGTAAAACTAGTAAATTGATGTGTTGCAAGTAAACAAAACAAAAACTTACAAATATAATATAAAACCAGTAAATTAACAATAAGTACAAGATAAAACATAAATTCTAAAAATGGAATATAAGACTTATAAATAAAAGGTAAAACAAATAAATTAATATAAAACTAGCAAATTGGTGTCTTATTGGTAAATAAAATAAAAACTTACATATATAATGTAAACCAAGTAAATCAAGTTTAAAATAAAATATAAATTTTGAATATAAAACACAAGACTTGTAAATGGAAAGTAAAATAAGTAAATTATTATAAAACTAGCAAATTGGTGTCTTATTGGTAAATAAAATAAAAACTTACAGATACAATATAAAACTAGTAAATCAACATTAATGCAAAATGAAACTTAAATTTTTAAGATTACACCCACTACAAGAATTAAGGCCTTTAGCAACAAGTTTTTTAGCAACAAAATTGTCTTTGTTGCCTCAAGTGTGTTATAGCAACATAAAAAATATTTCATTGCCAAATACTTAAGAAATAAATTAATATTTAATTAACATTTTTATCAACAAATATTTCGTAGCTAAAGACATACATTAGCAACGAATTAAATTTTCGTTGCCAAAAGTTTTAGCACCAAACTAAATATGTTGATGCCAAAACATATATTATTGACAAAATCTTCGTTGCCAATTAGTTTTGTCATGGGAGTGTGACTAATGGCGACAAAAAATAATTTGTTGCCAAATCTGTGTAGCTAAAATTCTAAATGTAAAGATTTAACTTCTTGACTATTTGTGACAAAATTTGAGTTTTGTTGCTAAATGTGTATTTATAGCGACAAATTCTAATTTTGTCACTAAAAGTCAAAAATTAAAGATTTAAATCATTTTATTTCTGTTAAAATTTTTTTATTTTGCAACAAAAGATAAAGTTTGTCATTGATTGTATATATTTTAGCAACAAATGTAGAATTTTGTCGCTAAACAAATTGAAAATTTTTAGAGTAAAAGGCAGGTGGTTTTCCGCCAAAATAAGTTTTAGCAACAAAATTGAAATTTTGTTGTTAAAAACTCTATCTCTATTTATATCTCATACACTTCATTTCTTTCACTCTTTTATAGTTTTATTCTTTCATTCTTTCATTTTCTAACTTTTATTCTAAATTCTCTCATCTATAAGTTTCTTTTAACTTTCATTCTCTCATCTCTAATGTATAATTCTCATTATCTAACTCAATCTCTATCTTCTTATCTCTTCTATTTTTCTTCAATATGATGTAATTTATTTATTTATCTTTTTTTTTTCATTACAATCTTGCATGATTATTACATTTAGAAATTAACTAATTATTGTTTGTGTTTTTTTGTAGGAAATACTGAAGTTCAATTGCACCATGAGATGAAGAAAATCAATAAAGTTATATTCATTTGTAATTTAAAAAAATAGATATTCCATCTTGTAATAATTTTTATGTATTTTTCATCAATAATAATAATTCCTTTGAATTAATTAATTATCTTTTTCTTATAATGGTATTAATTTTCATTGTATTTAATTTAAAAATTGTGATATAATAATTTTTTGAAAATAAATTTATTTCTACAAAATTATTTTGTAGCCAAATTATTTATTCTATTTCTTAGCAACAAAATAATATTGTTGTAAAAAAACATTTAGTGCAAGGGCAACAAAATAATTTGTTGCAAAACAATTTCGGAAACAAGTTGACCAGGCAAGAAAACTTTTGTTTTGTTGTTAAATATAGAGTGCGACAATGCTAGGCCGACGACCTTAACGACAAATGTATTTTTGTTGCAACAATCTAAGGCAACAAAATTTATACTTTGAGCAACAAACCATTATTGTTGCAAAAGGTCATTGTTGTTGTAGTGACCTAAAACTTATGAATAAAAAGTAAAACAAGTAAATTAATATAAGAATTATAAAAAAATTATAAATGCAAAACAAAACTCTATGTATATTGATTTCGTATTTACATTAACAATAATTTTGGATTTATGTAATATTTGCAATGATTTATTAAGGATAAGATTTATACTCAAAATCCGATTTTCAAAAATTGTACTTTTATATTTTTCAAAGCTGTTATAAGATGAGGTGATCTTGTATCCTTCTATACCTCCTCAACAGTAAAACCCAAATGATCTTTCAATACAAATAGGAGCAAAATTTAAAACTACATGAATTATGTACATAACTCAAAATTAAATCTAATTTTATTGATATATTATATGTGTGTTTAGCAATATAATAATATCTTTTTTATTTTTTGCTTGATTCGCATCAACATCAATAATTTCGCTTAATTAACTTGCACAGTAAACAAATACCATTATAGAAAATGAAAAAAAAGCGCTTATAAATGTCCTAAAATGAGTATGGAATTTATAGTTAGACCAATTCAATAAAAGTTATTTTGCTCATTTTCAATACATTTTTTAATTGATGAGTTTTTTTCTTTATTTAATTAAAGTAAATAACTAAAATATTTTTCACTAAAATTTTATGGAAACCATTTTATTATTTTAATAATTAATAGTCCTATATTAATTTACTTGTTTTGTCTTTCATTTACTAGTTTTATGAGTAATTTATAAAATTAATATTTGTTACAGTATTGATGCTATAATTTTAATCACAATATTATAGAATTTTCCAAAGAGATATTTTATCTATTTTTATATCTTTCTTCATTAATTACATTATTTTTTATTATTACTTAAAAGTTAAAACTATTTATTTTTTTGGTTATTCATTGTTTACTTAAAATTTATTTACTTATTTACTTGTATTTATGGTGTAATTAAAGTGGTGCTTTTACATCTATTAGCTCATGAGATTAAATATTCACTACTTGACCATATAATAATCTATCAATTAAATTAAATATTTAATAATTTATTTGAATAAAATTTATCAATTACTAATGTAAAAGAAATATAAAAATTGATAATACACATACTTCATAATATATATCATTTTGATTTTTTGATAAGATAATATAAAATAATTAGAAGCTTATCCAGTTGTAGTAATAATTAATGTTGAAATACTTAGTTAATATTATATTATGCCTATGAATATAATTACTATTAGTATACATAATTATGAATAAGAAAATATGTCATTTATCAATTGATTATTATATAAAAATTGTAAAGTATTTGATAAATATTTGATTTACTATTAAATAATTTTATTTATTTATTTAACAAATAATAGTAAACTTCCTAATTTACATGAATTCCAGCATGTGATTTTTCACTAATTTTCAAAACTTCAAGAGAGGAAAAATATATTATGGAAAAAAGCAAAGTTACAAAGCTAGCATTTCGTAAGAACGTTAAACAAAATGATATTGGAATATCCCCCAAGGATCATCGAGAAATTTTTTTTTGAATCTTTAAAGAGGGATGGATGATCCTACCACTTGAAATCTACAAAATTATCAGATATTCGCTAAAATATCAGTAACAATATTTGCTCATTTTTTAGATGAGGAAGCAGTAAAATTAATTGGAGTGTATCAATTTACCATGTGTAAATAGTTGTACCACCTAGTGCGAAATTGTCACGTAAGGATGAAGTTGTCACTCTTTAGAAAAGAAGAAGCTGAAATCTTAGTAACATTAAAGTTAACTCTCAGAGTGTACAATTTCGATGTGGCGTAAAATTACATGTAAAGCTCAGCAACAAAGACATTATATAATTGAATTAATGTAGAAAAATGATGTCCCATGAAAGCACCATCAAGACCTGGGCTACGTCTGAAGTGCCTGTATCATTGGATTAGACTATATTAAATAATTAAATTAATGGAGTTAAATAGTATTTAATTTGATATTTTATATAATAGTTAAATAATAAATAATACGCTTCTTATTAATAACTATGTTAATAGATATAAGTATTTTAAATAACTATTTGAATATTTAATATTCATTATCACTGTAATTTAACTGAATCATTGAATTAGATATTGATGTTTAATCTTATATTAAATACTAGTTTAAATAAATTATTGAATTGAAATCTTGATATTATACATCCCAAATTTTTTTTGTTATCTCAAATTATGTGGCACTTATAATTTGGTAGGTGAAATAATGTAATTAGTTCACTTATATTTTATAAAGAATTATTAACTAGTTGATGAATGACACATCATTTAGGATAAAATTTAGGATAAAAAAATTTGAGATATTTATCATTACTCTTAATATTAAATTAAGATACAGTTTGAAATAAATCATTGAAAAAACTTTCGATAATTAATATACTATAAAAATTAATTTTAAAAATTATAAAATTAATTTTATATTTAATTTAAGTGAAAAAGAAATAAAAAATAAAGAGGATGAAATACTTCATTTAATATTATCCTATTTACTTTTTAAATTATTTTAGACTAATGTATTAATCATGGCAGCCAAACATAATATTAAACGAGATTATTTTTTTTATTCACAAAATATAACCAAACGCACAATTTTTTTTATTCACTCGTATATGTAGCCATAGCATACTTATGAGAGAAATGTAGTTGATACATTTATAAATTTTAATGGAGTGGGACTATTTCCATTCTCTAGATGTCCTTTAAAACCCATTTTCTTTATTAATCTCACTAAAATATTTAAGAATATTACAAAATTCACTTACCACCTCTATCAATGACAAAAGTACTCTTAGTTAAAATTTATTAGTGTAAACTTTATTATTCAATTTTTATTTATTGTCATTATTAAACCTCATTCTAACAATGAGATTTCTTCCATTTAAAAGAAAAAAATAACTGGGTTTTCTTCTCTTCATTGCAATCACTGATGGTAAATTCCTCACCCCAAAATATAAGAAAAAAGGCAACCGATGGTAACTTCTTCAATTTCAATGGAAGTGACACCAAATATTTCCAACAATATGAACTTGTACTTATTGTCTTTATAAGTGCAGTCCATTATTAAAACACCTGGAAAAGCTTTTAACAATTCAAAAGGGTGTCTCTCACACAATTTCCATCATCATCTATCCGATGCCACTCAATATAATTATAATCACGCAATTTAATCATAAGATGTTGCATCTGTGACCGCCCACCCAATTCACAAACCTTATATTTATATAAAGCATTTTAATTGTCTTCATCGTTGCGACATTAAATATATCCGTAGTCTTTGAAGTAACAGTATCTTTTTTGGGGTGCGTTTGGAATTGAGGTGCTGTAGCTTTTAAGCTACAGTTGCTGTGAAAAAAAAGCTGTAATTATGAAACTAAAGTTAATAATATATAATAAATATAAATTTTAAATAATAATTTTGATAAAATTATTAAAGATATAATAAATTTTATATTATACAAGTGAAAAATCATATCAACATAGCTTAAAAGCTACAGCAGCTAGTGTTTACCAAACACTTTAATGCTGTAGCTTTTAAGCTACAGCTGCCCAACCTCAATCCCAAACGCACCCTTGGTTTAACATTACTTTTAGGCAGATCAACCAATGTACTGACCTCTCTATTAGTAAGTCTACCTGCAAATGAGTGGCTCCAGAGATGTTGTGTAGAATGATGGTTATACAATCCACAAATCACTTTTAACATCCCATCCTGATTATTCACCAATGTTTGTCCCTTCAAAAAAAATAGACAGCCACACATTTTTGTTCATTTGGTCTTTTCTTCATTTCCAAATCACTATTATCCTTCTATGCACCAGTACTTTTTTGGGGGTATGCACCAATTCTTCGCAAGAAAACTTATCTGTGGTCTCCTTCTAGTCACATTCATATATGATCTTTTAACAATAATCGCAAGTCTCTTTTTATCCAACATCATCTGTCCACTAAATTAATTCTTCCCCACTACTGAAAACCTGTGAATAAGATATAATATATGGTTAGGGGGACGGCCATCCACACCCCCAAAATTTACTTAGATAGTCACATAGATGTTTTAATTTTATGAATGATCATATAGACCTCTTTTTAACTATTATACCCTTAATTACAACAATCTAATAATTGGCTTTAAATAAACTTTTATAATGAATATAAATTAAACTTAAAATAGTATAATTATAAAATAAGATGAAATTATAAAAATATTTTGAAAATTAAAAAAAGTTATTTTAACATTATTAACCTGTCACATTGTTTTAATAATAATAAAATCTATTTGAAATATTATAAATTAAAATAATTATACCTAACATTCACAATAATTTATAAAATTTATATTATTTTATTTATAATTTTTTTAATTATGTCTATATCAGTATAAATCTTAAAGTCAATTTTTGGATTAATAGATTTAGTATTAATAAAATCTGTTGAGATAGACTAATAGTAACTTAATATTAAAATAATTTTCTTTATATATGTTATTTTATTCATTATATTAATGGTAAGATTTTATTTGTATCATATGATATTTTAATATATTTATCTTATTATTACTATATTTTTATTTACTTGTGTTGCTACAATAAAAGGGTATTATAGTTACTTATGAAATTAAGGGGTCTGTGTCACCATTTATGAAACTAAGGGAGATTGCGTGGCTATTTAAGTAAGCTTTAAGGGTGTGGATAGCTTTTTTTTCCAATTAGTTTACAAGTGGGAATATCCCACTGGCATTATTTTTGTAAATTTACCCCCACTTCTAGAAAATAATTACAATGAGTTACAATATTCAAAAAAAATAAAAATCAATAAAAGTTTTATATAGTTAATCAATTAAATCCTTCTATTATTTTTTTTTAGGCTCTTTGACTACCTTTGATCATAAACTTCAATACAAGTTTTATTTTACTATTTTATTATTATGATATAAAAAGACAAAATTACCCCAATAAAGCATGCATTATTGTATCTAATAATTTAGATATTTAATTTTGTGACTTATAATCTAATATTTTTAAATAAAATATCATTATTATTTCACTATCTTTACGTCTAAATGACATAAATTTGACAACCTAATAATTTATATGAGTATTGTGCCATAAAGACACTATGATAGTTTAATTAAAGGTTAATAATCATACTAATACAGTAGCATTAGAAACAATGAGTTTGATATGAAATTAGAAAAATATTGAAGTTAAAGTAAATTCTTCATCGTTTTAACATATAAAGGTAAAATATTCAATTTAAACTTATACTAAAGCAAGTTTGTAATCAAATATAATAAAAAAATCTAAGTAACAAAAAGTAAATTAAGAAAGATTTAATTAATTAATTCTGCAAATTTCTTCTTGACTTGAAAATTTTTAAAAACAATGTGCAACTTTTTATAATTATTTTTTCTGAAAATGAGGTGGGTTTACAAAAAATATGTGGTGGATATATCATCACCCTTAATTAACCACGCGAAGAAAAGAAAATTAATATAAGAAAATTCATTTAACTTTACACCTCTTTAATAGTGAATGCAATAGTGTAACTTATAACGTCTGTCATTACCAAGAATTGATCTACGATAAAACTTTCCTCCTTCACAACCACTATATTATATTAGTTAATACAAACTAAACTTGAAACAAAAAACTCGAACAATAGCAGATTATTCAACAATAATCTATTAAGTAGTTGATGCTTGTTAACAGGATATTTGTTGAGCATTTGTTCAACATTCTTTCTATCATTGCAATTTGAGCATAACAATAAAATAATAGCAAACTTACTTTTTTATTATCATCTTCTTTTGTTTGCATGATTATTTTCTCCTAAATTAAAACTCTTATGGTGCGTTTTACTTCACGGATTGAGAATCAGAATCCAAAATCGAAGTCATTGGCAACATTAGTTTACTTCACAAAATAAGGATGGAAATAGGAATCAATTGATTGGGACCCACAACAAATGAGACTAGGAAATGAGAGTCTGATTCCTAAAAAGAGAAATTCTAGAATATCTCAAATGTACTACAATCAATTGATGCATGCATGACAAGTGTAATTAAATTTAATATAACCACCACTTGCATGATAGTGGTTCAAAATAAATGCACACATGTCATGATATTATTGCTTGTTATATGAATGACATAATACCTCAAATGTATTCTAGAACATTCCTAAAGGATGTTGCCATCAAACTCCCATTTCTAGAACGGGTAATTTTTAAAAACCTCCCCTGAGATTCGAGGCTGTTGCAAGTAGATGACCAAAATCGTTTTATTTGTAAAAGACCCCTTACGTTTTAGTTCCGTTTGGTTGCCGTTTGACTAATTAGGGGCATTATTGACATTTTGTATTGTTATCAAAGAGTTGCCGTTTTATTGCTTTTAGCACAGTGTCATTTTGAATGGGTGAAGTTCCTTTTCTCTCTTGTTTTATTTCGTCTCTTTGCATTTGAGGCGGGGCGTCCGGAAGCGCTGCTTCATCAGCTCAAAAGTGTTGTTGGGAAGAAGGAAGCTGAGATTGAGGAGCTCTGTAAGACTCACTATGAGGAATTTATCCTCGCAGTTGATGAGCTTCGAGGCGTGCTAGTTGATGCTGAAGAACTGAAAAGTGATCTCTCCAGTGATAATTATAGGTTGCAAGAGGTTGGGAGTGCATTACTGATCAAACTCGAGGAGCTTCTTGAATCTTATGCTATTAAAAAGAATGTCACTGGAGCAATCAAAATGGGCAAGATATGTGTGCAAGTGTTGGATCTTTGTGTTAAGTGTAACAATCATATTACCGATGGCCAGTTTTACCCTGCCCTGAAAACCATTGATCTGATCGAGAAGAATTACTTGCAGATTATTCTTGTGAAGGCACTGAAAATGGTAATAGAAAACACAATTCCAGTGATAAAGACGCATATTGAAAAGAAAGTTACTAGTCAATTTAATGAATCGCTAGTTCATGTAAGGAGTTCTGCGAAGGATATTGGACAAACAGCAATAGGTCGGGTTGCATCGGCTCGTTAGAGAGATGAGGAAATGCTGGATCGTCAAAGGAAAGCTGAGGAACAGAATCTTTCAGGCTTTGGAGATTTTTCATTTACTTTAGAAGTTGAGGAGATCGACGAAGATTCAGTTTTGAAGTTTGATCTCACGCCACTTTATCGGGCATATCATATCCATACTTGCCTTGGGATCCCATCGCAGTTTCGTGAATATTATTATAGGAATCGCTTGTTGCAACTTACTTCCGACTTACAGATCTCTTCAGTGCAGCCATTTGTTGAATCATATCAAACTTTTTTGGCACAAATTGCTGGATACTTCATAGTGGAGGATCGGGTCCTGAGGACTGCCGGAGGGCTATTATTACCTGATCAGCTTGAGACAATGTGGGAAACAGCAGTGGCCAAAATAACATTTGTTTTGGAAGAACAATTTTCTCATATGGATTCTGCAACGCACTGTCACTAAGCATAATTTTGTCTTTTCAAAGTCAACTACTAGTCAAGAGAAAATTTAACTGACGGCAGGGGGTTTTTTACAAATAAAATGATTTTGGCCATCTGCTTATAACAGCCTCAAACCTCAAGGGAAGTTTTTAAAAATTACCCTTTCTGGAACTAATAATTACATCCCCCCAAAAAATTTATGAACCCAATTTTATCCTCAATTCCCAAAAAAAAAAAAAAAAACACCAGTGCAACTAGGGGTGTCAAAAAAGCCCGCCCGGACCGGACCCGGCCAATCCGGTCCGGGCAAAACCCAGACCGCATGCATATAAAAACCGGATCTGGGTTTGAATTTCTCAAACCCGGACATTTCCGGTCCCGAGTCCGGGTTCAACACAAAAAACCCGGAACCCGGACCGGACCCGGTTTTTTAATAAATTTTAAAAAAATAAATATATTATATATAAATATATAATTATGAATTATGATATATTGGATGTTATTTAAATTTATTGTGTAATTATTGTGTTGTTGAATTTAATTTATTTATTTTATATATAGATTGAATGAGTTTAAGTTAGAAATTTGATAAATTTAGGTATTAAAAAGTAGATTGAAATCATTTTTATTTATCATTTGTGCAAAATTTGTATTGTTAATCTGTTATATATTTGTATTTGACTATTTTCTTTTTTAAAATTTGAAATTGAATGAGTTTATTTGATTATTTTCTTTTTAAAAATTTGTATTGTTACAGAAATTAAAAAAAAAATTGAAGAAAAAAATTGAAAAAAAATTAAATTTATCACATGCGGGTTTAAAAAGCCCGGATCAAAACCCGGACCCGGAAGGTGCCGGGCTCAAGCCCGGACCGCACCCGGAAAAATCGGGTTTTAGCCCGGGTCCGGGTTTGCATTTCTCTCATCCAGTCCGGTCCCGGGCAACACCAAAATCCGGACCGGACCCGAATTTTGCCAAGCCTAAGTGCAACACCCATTATTGATTTGTAGCCTTGTTGATGAGAACTAGAAGCCATGATTGTCGATGCTGATTGTCGAACGCAGCAGAGCCAGTCATCATGCATCACCATCGCACATCAATCCCATCAAATGCAGCAGAGCCTTGCACTTATGATCTGCACTGATGTAGATCATCAATCTCACGTAGGGAAGCAATCGGCATCGTCCACTGTAAGCTTGCTATTACCAAACTCATACCTGTACAAAATTTAAATTATTAGACCCACACGCAACCAGCTATTAGCTTTTATTTTTATTTTTAAAAAAAAACTCAATTGCTGCTGGTTTGACAATTATCAAACCGATAATGGTACCTGATGGATTTTCTGCAGGTTTATGACTCAATATGTAATTCCTCATTCACCCAAATGTTTTAACAAATATCCCGAGATGCCTGTTTGTTTTTTAATGCGCCACTTCACTAGAACCAAAATGTTAAATTGATTTATACGTAGTACATACAGCTTCTGATCACTTGCGTAGATAGATTTTTTTTAAAACAAATTATTTAATACATTCTTTTTCCAACGTTGCCAACAACGCAATCAGCGATAAACTCATTGTTATATACATAGCATTAGCATTAAAAAAAATAGTGAAAAAAAATATCTGCAATAAACCTAGCTTGAATCAAATATTAAGTAGATATTGTGTCAGCTATTTTTGTTTAGAAAATAAAATTTCAATAACAGGAAAGCTTGCAACTGATCGACTGATCGATCTCTTTCAAGTATTAATCTTCCTATGAAGAATTTGATACTACAGTCAATCTTGTCTCTCATTTAACGTACTATTGAATCCAACAATTATAGAGAAGAATATTACAAAAATTATGTATCATTGTTATTTATTTATGCTTTCTCAACTATTTATAATTGAATTCAAATATAAAAAATAAATTTAACTAATTAATTTTATCATCGATCGGCAACTGTCGCCACGAATTCACAAGATGAGCCTTTAACTCCGTCACGTACTCTTGTTAATGCATTTTAATGTGAGAAAAATTATTTTAACAAGGGGTCTTTTAAGTATCCAGTGTATCAATTATGAATTCGAATATTGTAAATAACAGACGTTAGAACAGGTTAGGTGTTTGATGGAATGAATTAGATATTCAGTGAAATGCCTTTGTGAGCACCCTTTGCCTAGATCTCAACATCTACAAGTCTTGACATGGAAATTGACTCAGCAAAAATTGATGACTGATGATAAGGATTATTTAGCATAGAGTATTGTATAAAACAAGTGTAAATTGTCCTTTGTAAAGTTCTGGGAATCATGTCCATTGGATTGAACAATGCATAGCCATTAGATTATTCTTGTTCATAATATTTCAAAGAGATGAAATTAATTTGTGGTACTTGATAATTTGTATTCCTGAAACTGTAGTGCCGGTCAATGAAAATAGTCTCTTTACTGTGCTTGCGGGAATCAGATTATTCTTGATTCCATCTGCCGATCCATTTCAGGACATTGAGATCAAATTATATATAATTCAATTTAATTTAATTAATAGTATAATCCACTCAGTATCATTTTTCGAACAAGTAAATTGGTTAAAATGCAAAACGCCTCCATGAGTTGCTAGCCATCTCATGCAACTATATATAGATGACTAGTTAAAACATGACAAAGTAATGAGTGGTGATATATTATTTAGAATTCAATTTATGTATCAAAGATATAAGTGTATATATTCATAATTAAATATTTTACATATATTTTGCAACATTGATTTCATATAATCAAATTGTCGATAATTTCATGTATTGCAACTTTTGATGGATTGACATCATTAGATACTACTTTTCATTTTGATCAATGACTTAAACATTATGACAAAATTTTTAGTAAAGAAGACAACTAATAAAAGTTAAATATATAATAAATTATAATTTGTATAAGAATTATGAGAAATTTTTTTATTACTCTTTACTTATCAAGTATAAAATTTTTATAAAAACAAATCGTAGCTGTAGAATAATTATTAATTAGAGATATGTCTAAAAAATAGGTTGTTCTATAGTATATAATTTAAAAATCTTTATTAATTAGAGTATTATTAAAGCAATCATTAAAAAATAGGGTCTATCTAAAATATAGTGCGCCCTTAAATAATTATCTAATTTGCCTATGGTTAAAGTCGTTCCTAATAAAATAAATAAAATTATATAAATATTTAATTGATTATTTATAAAATATTTGATATAATAATCGAATGATCAGTAACCAAAGCAAATTACTCATGCTTCCCTAGTGGCGGAACCGCGATTGTGAGGTCGTGTTTTGCCCGTCACTATACTGAACTATTTTTGACTTTTTCTTTAAAGAATTGTATCACTGTTGGAACTAGTGAGAGTATGGGCTAAGCCACTTTTTTCGCGGCCACCACAGTGCAATTTCCACGTAAAGCTTGTAATTCACATATTCTAGACTTCGTTCAACTTATGTAGATTTTATCTTCTTCATTTGAATACCATTATATGAACTTCTACCCCCCAACAATGGATACCAATCCTCATTACCGAGTCTTCTTACTATTACCACAAACTGAAATTAATTTAATACACACCATTTTTAATAATTACATTTACCAT
>NW_006262139.1:7582681-7607416 GCF_000493195.1 Citrus x clementina | reverse complement strand
TTTATCAAATAATTTTAAAAATATTTTGTAGAATAATCAACTCAGCCAATTACTCATGCTTGACTTTAGTGGCAGATACCCGTGGATTGGCGTGGTGGTGTTTTGGTCGTCGCTAGCTGAATTGTTGGTGCTGATGAAAAATTTAATGACCCAACTAACCCGGCCAATGCTTGTTTTTGCGTACACCATTTCACATTGCATTCTCTTGCTTGCTTCACTCTTCACAAACCAAAATCACATACTACTAGACTTTGTTCAATTTCAGCAGATTTTTTTCTTCTTCTTTTTTCATAATTTACTCTTTTCCTTCAACCAAAAAAAAAAAAATGTCAATCATCGGAGAGGCGGTGCTCACGGCTTCATTTGAGTTGCTTATAAAAAAGCTGGCTTCACTTGAGTTGTTTACACAGCATGAGAAGTTGAAGGCTGATTTCATGAGGTGGAAGGACAAAATGGAGATGATCCAGGCAGTACTTGCTGATGCTGAGGACAGGCAGACGAAGGACAAGTCAGTTAAGAAGTGGCTTGACAAGCTTCAAAACTTAGCTTATGATGTTGAAGACATACTGGATGAGTTTGAAACTGAAGCTTTGCGGAGGGAGATGCTGCTTCAGGGACCAGCTGCTGCTGACCAACCCGGTACTAGTACGAGTAAGTTTCGGAATCTCATTCCCACTGGCTGCACCAACTTTAGTCCTCGATCTATTCAGTTTGATTCCATGATGGTGTCCAAAGTGAAGGAGGTCAATGCTCGGTTGCAAGATATTGAACGGGACATAAACCTGTTGAAGTTGAAAAACGTAATTTCAGGTGGCACGTCAAGAAGTATCGCGCAAAGATTACCCACAACATCTTTGGTGAATGAAGCCAAAATTTATGGGAGGGAAAAAGATAAGGAGGCGATTGTTGAATTGTTGTTGAGGGATGATTTAAGAGCTGATGATGGATTCTCTGTTATTTCTATTAACGGGATGGGCGGCGTTGGGAAGACAACTCTTGCTCAGCCCGTCTATAACGATGATCGAGTGCAACGTCATTTTGAGATCAAAGCGTGGACTTGTGTCTCTGAGGAATTTGATGTTTTTAGGATTTCAAAATCTATCCTAAATTCCGTTGCTAGTGATCAGTGTACGGACAAAGATGATTTAAATTTGCTTCAACAGAAACTGAAGAAGCAATTGTCCGGAAAGAAATTTTTGCTCGTTTTGGATGACGTGTGGAACGAGAGTTACAATTATTGGAGCATCCTGAGCTGTCCCTTTGAGGCTGTTGCACCCGGAAGTAAGATTGTTGTCACAACTCGCAATCTAGGTGTTACAGTAAATATGGGGGCTGATCCAGCATATCAGTTGAAAGAGTTGTCAAACGATGATTGTTTGTGTGTGCTCACTCAAATATCCTTGGGGGCTAGGGATTTCAGCATGCATCAATCCTTGAAGGAAGTTGGAGAGAAGATAGCGATGAAGTGCAAGGGATTGCCTTTGGCTGCAAAAACTCTTGGCAGCCTTTTACGGGGCAAAGATGACCCGAGAGACTGGGAATTTGTGCTCAATACTGACATATGGGATTTACAGGAGCACAAATGCGATATTATACCAGCCTTAGGAGTGAGCTACCATTTTCTTCCTCCACAATTGAAACAGTGCTTCGCATATTGCTCGCTGTTTCCTAAAGATTATGAATTTCACGAGGAAGAAATAATTTTATTGTGGATTGCAGAAGGTTTCTTACATCAAGCAAACAGTAGAAGGAAATTGGAAGATTTAGGCCGCGATTTCGTTAGGGAGTTGTATTCAAGGTCATTGTTCCAACAGTCAAGTAAAGATGCATCCCTATTTGTGATGCACGACCTCATTAATGACCTAACTCAGTGGGCTGCCGGGGGGAGATGCTTCAGAATGGACGATAAATTTGAAGGTGAAAACCGACAAAAGTTTTCTCAAACTCTTCATCATTTTTCGTACATTCGTGGAAAATATGATGGCAAAAATAAGTTGGTGTCCATCTGTGATGTGAAACATTTGCGAACATTTTTACCAATGAAGTTGTCAAATTATGAGGGCAATTATTTGGCTTGGAGTGTTCTTCAGTTGCTATTGAATCTCCCACGCCTAAGGGTCTTTTCGTTGCATGGGTATTGCGTCTCTAAGCTACCAAATGAAATTGGAAATTTGAAGCATTTACGCTTTCTAAACTTATCCGGAACTGAAATTCAAATTTTGCCTGAGTCAATTAACTCACTGTACAACTTGCATACAATTTTGTTGGAAAACTGTCATCGACTCAAGAAGTTGTGTAAAGACATGGGAAATCTGATGAAATTGCATCATCTGAGAAATTCTAATGTTGATTCATTGGAAGAAATGCCAAAGGGATTCGGTAAATTGACTTGTCTCTTGACTTTGTGTACATTTGTTGTGGGAAAAGACGGTGGTTCTGGACTACGTGAGTTAAAGTCTTTGACGCATCTTCAGGGGACACTAAAAATTTCGAAGTTGGAGAATGTGAAAGATGTTGGCGATGCCAGTGAGGCTCAGTTAAACGGCAAATTGAATCTTAAAGCTTTTTGCTTGAATGGAGTACTGATATTAGTGATGCAGCTGAAGTTGAGACACGTGTGCTTGACATGCTGAAACCTCATCAAAAGCTAGAGAAGCTTACCATCACAGGCTACGGTGGTACGAAATTTCCAAATTGGTTAGGAGAATCCTCATTCTTAAAATTGCTATTCCTTAGATTTGAAGGTTGCGGCAAGTGTACATCTTTGCCATCAGTTGGGCAACTACCACTTCTAAAGCATCTTGAGATAAGTAGAATGGATAGAGTAAAGAGCGTCGGTCCAGAGTTTTATGGAAACAGTTGTTCAACTCCCTTTCCATCACTGGAGACTCTTTCTTTTTTTCATATGCGAGAATGGGAAGAGTGGATTCCTTGCGGAGCAGGTCAAGAAGTTGATGGGTTTCCTAAGCTGCGAACTCTTTCTCTTGTATGTTGTTCTTAACTGCAGGGAACACTGCCCGAATGTCTTCCTTTATTGGAGGTGCTCGACATTCAATGTTGTGGACAGTTGCTAGTGACAATTAAATATCTTCCAGCTCTCAGTGGATTACAAATCAATGGATGTAAAGGTGTGGTGTTCAGCAGCCCAATCGTCCCGAGCTCAAATCAGGTGGTTATCTTTGAGAAAGGGTTACCTAAGTTGGAAAAAGTGGGGATTGTAAATGTCCGAGAACTAACGTATTTATGGTGGAGTGAGACTCGGTTGCTACAGGACGTTAGATCCCTTAATCGGCTGCAGATTTCAAGATGTCCCCAACTTCTTTCCTTGGTAACAGATGAACAACATGATCAACAACAGCCAGAGTTGCAGTGCAGGCTTCGATTTTTGGAATTGAGTTATTGTGAAGGCCTTACAAGGCTACCACAAGCATTGCTCACCCTTAGTTCCCTTACAGAGATGCGGATAGCTCACTGCACTTCACTCATTTCATTTCCCGAGGCTGCTCTGCCTTCCCGGTTGAGAACAATTGATATTGAAGGATGCAATGCTTTGAAATCCTTACCCGAGGCATGGATGCACAACTCCTACTCATCTCTTCAGAGTTTGAAGATTCGGTATTGTAAGTCACTTGTTTCATTTCCAGAGGTTTCTCTGCCTTCCCGGTTGAGAACAATTGAAATTGAAGGATGTTATGCTTTGAAATGCTTACCTGAGGCATGGATGGAAAATAGCAGTACATCTCTTGAAAGTCTTAACATTTATAACTGTAATTCTTTGACACATATTGCTAGAATCCAGCTTGCTCCGAGCCTGAAGCGGCTGATTATTAACAGCTGTCATAATTTAAGGACTTTGACCGGGGAAAAGGACATCCGCTGTAGCAGCAATGGGTGCACCTCCCTCACACCTTTTTCTTCAGAAAACGAGTTACCTGCCACGCTGGAGCATCTTGAGGTCAGTTATTGCTTGAATCTTGCTTTCTTGTCACGGAATGGAAATCTACCTCAGGCTCTTAAGTGCCTTCGTGTCAGATTTTGTTCAAAGCTGGAGTCATTCGCAGAAAGTTTGGACAATACATCCCTTGAGGAAATCACTATTTCATGGTTAGAAAATCTTAAAATATTACCTGGTGGTTTGCATAATCTCCACCATCTTCAAGAGATACGGATAGAACAATGTCCAAATCTTGAATCATTTCCCGAAGGAGGATTGCCTTATGCGAAACTGACTAAGCTCGAGATATTGGATTGTGAGAATCTGAAGGCCTTACCCAACTGCATGCACAATCTCACCTCTCTTCTATGTTTAGAAATAGGTTTGTGTCCTAGATTGGTGTCTTTTCCGGAGGATGGTTTTCCCACCAACCTTCAATCACTTGTGGTTAATGATCTAAAGATATGTAAGCCATTGTTTGAGTGGGGATTGAACAGATTCACCTCTCTCAAACGATTAGAAATCTGCGAAGGATGTCCAGACCTGGTGTCATCTCCACGGTTTCCTGCCTCTTTAACTGTACTGCGTATTTCATCTATGCCAAATCTGATATGCCTATCTTCAATTGGTGAAAACCTCACTTCATTGGAAACTCTGGATCTCCATTTTTGTCCGAAGCTCAAATACTTTCCAGAACAAGGCCTGCCCAAATCACTTTTGCAACTAATTATCCACGATTGCCCATTGATAGAGAAAAGGTGCAGAAAGTATAAACGAAAATATTGGCCCATGATTACCCACATACCTTATGTCAAAATTGATTAGAGATTGGTTTTGGAGAAGACTCATCGTAATTTTTAAACTAGATTTCATTTGTAAACTAAACTATTAATTTCAATTTGTAAACTAAACTAAATTGTGTAATCGTAATTTCATTTTTATCCTATGTTGCAGGGTTTAATGATTATTGACTTATGAAAGGAGAAATATTCAGTAATTCAAATCTTAAAACTGTCTTTAATCCTTGTTGTAGGGGTTTTATGCTTGTTCATTTGGTTGGAGATAATTGAAACTGGTGGATTGACTAGATTCAAGCATTTGTCGCAAAGTTTAGCTGGGTATATTTGCATATAGATTCCACTTTACTCTGTTATTTGCTCTGCGTTATTCTGTATTGGTCACTTTTTTTTTCCTCCCTCCATTTTTAACATTTCCCAGCATTTGTGATCTCAGACTATATGCCCTTTTCAGATATGGTTTGAGTTTATTTTTGGCTGACGTAACAGACCTGACGGGGCATAAATTTTGAGAAAATGAAACGAGACTTAATTGTCTATTGACTGGCCTTTTGTCTTGGAATTGCAGTTAGGAGAATGAAATGCTCTTACTCTGTTGACTTGATTTCATTTAGTAATCAGACAGGCTTATATTGTTGCTAACCTTCTATGTGCTATGTGCTCGCCAGGTAGAATCTTCTGCTCTGGAATCAATATTTCTCTGTTTGGTATTGTGGTGTCAAGGTATAAAACCCCACACCTACTGGGAAATGTAAAATGTAGCATATCATGTATTAGCATAAAACAGTTTTGTTTTTACATGCATTCTGTTTCAACACGGCTAGCCGTTTTATTGCTTGCACTACAAGAGGTCATTAGTTGGCCTATCATTTTTCGTTAATATTATATTATTCATAAACACACAAAAATTATATAGATATATGAAAATAACAAGTGCTAATCAATTTATGTTATCTTTAATTTTAATCTCTCTAAAATACAATGCTTGCTTTTTATTAAAAAATGATGGAATATATAAATATTCGGTTCCATGTGGTTAATTATTGAATCAGTAATCATAATTGTTTTGATTATTATGAAACTTTACCTAAGCAATGTATGCCTTCAATTTGATGACTAAAGCTTGAAAAATGTCAAACACAATGAATTTTGGCTGGATTATGGTGGAAATTGGTATTTTTCAAATTTGAGCGAAATTTGTAATACCAAACTGATTTAAGTGAACATATGATTATGCCAGAACAATATATGGATTCAATATGATAAAAAAATGAGCAAAAATTGCGTCAATTTTGAAGAACTAGGTTCATCCTACTAAAAGATTTTAAAACCAAAAAGAACTCCCCAATTATTTCACATGAACAGGTTTGGGTGGCTAGGAGACCAAGCATGAGAATTTTCAATCCAATAGGTATCAATCTTCTACCCATTGTTAATCTAATTACATTTAAGGATAAAATAATCACCTTTGCTAAAAATCTCTAACATTGTTGCTAAGGGGAAAAAAAAACTGATATAAGTTTCAAGTAGACTGTTGAACAAATTCAATTTCTGAAGGCTTTTTGAAATTGGAGAAGACAACATGTCGACGAATTCATATTTTTCCAATAGAATTTATTTTTTTCAACTTTGAAATATGTTACTTTTTTATCAACTAATGAGAGACAAGAAATGAAATGCTTAAATTTATGAGTGACTACATAAAATACATTGTTGGGAAGCAGACATGGGGATTGATTTTCACTGCTCTTCATCACTATCATCGCCAAACACTAAGGCAACAGCTACTTTTGGCTTCTTTGCAGCACTTCGAGTTGTGTTCTGCACAAGAAGCAAAGAAAATCAGAAGAAATTGAAAACACAATATCCCCAAAACAGTTGTCAGTTCTATTCACCAAAATTGGTTTTAATGGATAAGTACATCACAAGAAGCAAGACAGTTAACACATGATTGAAAGAAACAATACCCCTAAGAAAATCGTGAGCACTATCTTTCAGTGTAACTTAATCCAGGTTGACCCGGAAAAGAAGATCTAATTATCAAACAGCCTTTTGTATTATCTATCAGCTATGCCTATTCTGGCGATTCTGTATAAACCAAATTTAACAAAACAACATGTAGCATTTTATTGCGACTCTAGATTTTGAAGATCTCATAATCTGAAACCTATTTTCAGGCTAATGATATAATTTGAGTAAATAGGCCAGCAATTAGTCAAGAATGGTTAAAATGCAGGGGACTTCAGAACATAGAACTGTATATTTGGCCAGTAAAAGAAACATCTAATTATCAAACAGCCTTTTGCATTATCTATCAGCTATACCTATTCTGGTGATTCTGTATAAACCAAATTTAACAAAACAACAACATGTAGCATTTTATTGCGACTCTAGATTTTGAAGATCTCATAATCTGAAACCTATTTTCAGGCTAATGATATAATTTGAGCAAATAGGCCAGCAATTAGTCAAGAATGGTTAAAATGCAGGGGACTTCAGAACATAGAACTGTATATTTGGCTAGTAAAAGAAACATCTAATTATCAATCAGCCTTTTGCATTATCTATCAGCTATACCTATTTTGGCGATTCTGTATAAACCAAATTTAACAAAACAACAACATGTAGCATTTTATTGCGACTCTAGATTTTGAAGATCTCATAATCTGAAACCTATTTTCAGGCTAATGATATAATTTGAGTAAATAGGCCAGCAATTAGTCAAGAATGGTTAAAATGCAGGGGACTTCAGAACATAGAACTGTATATTTGGCCAGTAAAAGAAACATCTAATTATCAAACAGCCATTTGCATTATCTATCAGCTATACCTATTTTGGCGATTCTGTATAAACCAAATTTAACAAAACAACAACATGTAGCATTTTATTGTGACTCTAGATTTTGAAGATCTCATAATCTGAAACCTATTTTCAGGCTAATGATATAATTTGAGCAAATAGGCCAGCAATTAGTCAAGAATGGTTAAAATGCAGGGGACTTCAGAACATAGAACTGTATATTTGGCTAGTAAAAGAAACATCTATTATTAAAAAACAAGAACTAAACATACCAGCAATAAGAATAGTTAAACTATCAAAAAATGGAAAATTATTTAGTTATGAATTAGATGTGTCTACTAATGGCAACCAAACTCAAATTACTTAAAGGGAATTGAAGACAGGAGTAAATTAATAAACTTCAATAAATTATTTATAGACTTCTGCAAGTTTTGATATTTCATAAATTATTTATCGTACTTGGATAAACTTCAGCATTTAAACAAAAATAATGATAATATTTGTGTACAGAAATCAATGTTGTTCATATATATCTTTAGCATGAAAACCCTCTATTGTGAAGAACTCAAGAAAATAGGTGCAAAAGGGAACCAAATCATATAACATAGATGCACAGATGAATGTATTTATCCATTGTACAAAATTTTTATAATGAAAAGAAACTGAAGAAGGCAGGTTCAGAAGGGAATCATACTTGCACCAAGAAGTAGAAAAATATGCCAATACTAAAGCAATATAGGTCACCAAGATCTGCAAGGAGGATCACTGCATGGCGAAGAAAGAATACAGCATTTTAATACCAGTGTTCAGCCTATCTTCAACAAAAATAAATTTATAGAAGGGCAGAAAGCTGCAAAAGTAGAGATAGAATACCAATCTATCAAAGTCAATGCAAAGAAATACAAGACTAAAGCTGCAACAGCAAAGATAGGATCTACAGGATATCATTTTCTCCTTAAAGAAAGACCATTTTTATGACATTGTAAGCATTATCTCCTTCTAAAGGATATCATGATATTTAAATAAAGAACTTTTTTTCAAAAGTAAAAAAGATCACTTAAAAAGCTCAATACTTTAAAACCAGTTAAGCAATTTAACTCTTCCCAAATATCGCAATACGGAGACATGATTCACACAACATTACACAAAAGCTAGGAATAGACTTAAAAAATGATCCTAAAGAAACTCACTTTAGTTCATGAATGCCACCAATAAGGTACAAACATAGAAAAAGTAAATTTTATTCCTAAAATTTTATAATTTTCTAGCTAGGAAATTCATTCCAAGTACATTCATTCAACAAACTAGGACCCAACATTCGTTCGGCTTTGAGAACCTCAGTTTTCCAGCTTTAATGACAGAAACAGAATCACATTCCTGAATATCATTCGAAACGAATTTCAATATCAATCAAGCATTTTCCTTTCATTTGTTTCCTTGATATAAAAATGATTTCTTTGAAAGCTTTAAAATAAAACGAGTAAACTAGTTGAGAGGATACTGAGTTCGGCTATATTAACAATTCAAAACTAATTACTTTAAAAAGCTAGTGTTATCACTTTAAATATATCACATCTAATACACTGAATATTCATAAAGAAGTAAATCATTCATAATACTGTTGCAGAGCGTTATGATTTCAACCAAGTTTTACGAAATAACTATAACCAGAATATCAAATTATAACTAGAAACAGACCTGACGGAGGCCACCACCGAGCTTGATGGTCTGGTTTGTAATGCTAAGATGGGTCAAGCACCACATCACCTGGAGCCTAAAATAGTTAAAATAGGTAAAAATAATTAATTTTTTTTAAAATCAAGTTCGAGCATAAAAAAAAAAAAAGAATATAAGAAACACAAGAAGAAAATACAAACCACTATCTTATCAACGAAGTTCGCTGTTGGCTCGGGGGTTTTTAATTAAATACCCTTTAATAATTTTAAAATTATTTAAATACCCCCTCCCTTTTTTGTTTTCATGAATACCCTAACAAATGTGAGCAAAGTCGGAAATACCCTTAATGAATGCATCAAATGTACTCAATGAATTATCTTCATATTTTTTTCCTCATTTCTTTCACCTAAATCTATTTTTGCTGCCGATTCTTTCAAAATCTCTTAGAATCTCTCAAAATCTCTCATAACTTCTTACACAAATACAATCATGTATTCATTTCTTTAACACCCACTCTTTCTTTAAAGGTGCATTGCTTATTAAACAACCCAATAAGGTATGTTAATGTTGTTGGGTTTTAAATTTTTTAATTTTTAGGAAAATTTAGAAATTTTCCTCACATTACAATATTTTATTTTCACCATTTTTTCTTATACGTAGAAATATATGCAATGTAGGTTGTTTAATTATATTTTTCAGCAATATAACTTATTTATGGCGAAAATATTTCGAGTCGTGCATTCTTTTGATACCGTGTACGTCATATAGTTAGTCATGTAGGTCGTGTAAGTAATATAGTCGTGTAAGTCGTGTAGGTCATGTAAGAAATATAGTCGTGTACGTCATGTAAGAAATATAGTCGTGTACGTCATGTAAGAAATATAGTCGTGTAAGTCGTGTAAGTAATATAGTCGTGTAGGTCATGTAGGTCGTGTAGTTACTTGTATATGAAATTTAATATTATTGTTTTTATTGTATCATCAGATATGGTTTTGGTACGCGTGTCTATTCTCTTCAATGGTGAATGGATTAAACAAAATGACGAGTATAAGTTCAAAAGTTCAAAGGCTAAAGGGATAATGATACCACGATCGACAACATATGCCGCATTGGTGGAGAAGATAGCTGAAGTTATTGATATAGATACTTCGGAATTCGAAATCACAACGAAGTTCAAACTTAAGACATCTGATCCTATGCCACCAGTTACAATTCAAACCAATGATGATGTGGAATTTTTTTAAATTCCAATTTAATTTCACTTCTTTTTTTAATAATTTTCATTGACATTTTCTGCATAGCAGCAAATATAAATTCTTAGCACAAATTAAGTCTTTAAAGAACTAAATTAATCTAATGATTAATGGAAAATTCGTGTAATTTTAAAGTCGCAATTAAACATATTACAGCCATTTAAAAAGTTTTTTTCTTTTTTTTTTATCTTCAAAGTGCTTTCTTCCTCTGGCCAAGCATACAAGCATACATGAGGAATGCCTGCATATAATTAATCCATGAAATCAATTAAGAAAAAAAATATCAGCTATAGGAAATTAATGTAATGTTATACACATAAGAACACCATTCGCAGTGATAAAATATTTTCACTCATAACTAGACATATCATGACTTATCATGACTTATAATTGGAAATTAATAATCTCTCTAACTAATGACATTTCACAAGGTAAAGGTATATGCACAATTTCAATTTATTGTGAGCCTAATTAAACTAAATGTAATGTGCAGATTCTATTGACAAGAAACAAAATGTGGAATTGAAGGTCGTGTAATTGTGTAATACAAGAAGATCGTATAATTGTATAATACATGAAGGTCGTATAAACATGCAATACATGAAGGTCGTGTAAACGTGTAATACATGAAGGTCGTGTAATCGTGCAATACATGAAGGTCGTGTAATCATGCAATACATGAAGGTCGTGTAAAACACAACCTTGAATCTTACATAACCTTACACGACCAAATCTTGTATTACATAACAAAATTATAATCAGCACAATCCATTAATTTTTCACAATTTGCATGCAGCAAAACAACTAGAAATTTATTTTCGAACATGTTATGAGAGACCCACAACTAATTAATCTATTTTTTCAATATAAAACCCTAACTTTTTATTTTTTTCCCTTGAATAGTAACAAGAAAACTAATTACATGGAATTACTTGTCTCAACTAGTTACATTCTGACAATTTTGCAGTTAATGGTCAACTCTCTCCGGCGATTATGTAGTGACGAACTATGCTTCACTTTCTCAGTTGTGGCAGCTTCTCCTTCTCAGGCTTAGTTTGCTCGTGTTGAAGTTTGATTTACCATATATGGAGAATGAATGTTTGTTTCAGTAGAGGTGATGCCATTGAGGGAATTGCAGTGTTTATTTGTTTGAGTTTGATAATTGAGGGAATTGCAGCAGATGAGTGTTTGTTTGCTTCAGTAGAGAAGGGAGAGGTGCTGTCCGTTGAGTTGAAATGTTTTAAAATGAGGATAACTTAGTAATTTCCTATCCGTTTTTAAAGGGTATCGATGAAAATTTCGGCAAAAATAGATTTTAGGGTATTGAGATAATTTTTGAAGTATGGAGGTGTACCGGGCGCAATTGGCTCGTTGGCTCGTCCTCATGAATATCCCAAAGGGCTTGAAAGGTATTTTCGCAACAACTTTCCCTTCTAGAGGCCAAATACGACGAATAGAACGAGGGCGACAACGGCGCCGGATCTGAACTTGAATAACGACATACCGCAGCTGAATTCTTTAAGGCTGGTCTCGACACGGTCAATCTTTTTGGCCTTGGCCTTTTTGGCCGAGATTTTAGCTAGGTTTTCGATTTTCATGGACTCGAGTTCTTGGAGGCTTTGTCGATTGAGGATTTGAGGGATTTGTAAGAGTTAGTTCGTTAAATGAGAAGCCATGAGATAGATTTGCAAATGATGCGGTGCTTGTGCAGCCGTTGATCGTTGCCAGAGAAGAAGATCAGCTGCCTCACTTGATCGTCGCCGACTTGCGCCGCCGTTGATGGTCATGGAACAAGAAGAGGAGAGGTGAGGTGAGAGAGTCGTAAGGCGTGCGTGAGGTGAGGAAATGTATTTTTTTTTCATTTATATATTTTTTACTCAAAACAAAACCACGATGGGTTTCACAAGTTTCCAACTTTTTTTTTTTAATAATGAAACGAATGTCAGCCGTTGGATTCACTCCATTTAATCCAATGGTGATTTTTAATCCATGTATCGCATACATGCAGGTACTATAGATGCCCCCATAGGATATATATGTTATTGTTATTCTTTTACCACATACATGATCGAAATTCACTTACCTCTCGGATGAATGTATATGTCAATTGTGATGCTTGTTATCCGCCGAATATTTAGTTTATATCAAATCCACCCATAATAAGTAGTGGGTTTTAATTTGTAATATCATATCCACCCACAATTCATAAAATTATTCGAAATAAGTGAGTTTCAATAAGTGGATTTGGGCGGATTTGTGGGTAGATGGGTGCCTAAAGATAGCAATAAGTTCAACCTGATCACATAAATAAAAGGCCCAAATCGAAAAAAAAAAAAATTGACCGATTAAATTGTGGGTCAAGTTAAGCTTGATCGATTTGAGTCAGCGTCAAGTCGAACTTTTGTACAAGCCTGAATTCCATAATTTTTATTTTTTTAATATTTAAGTAATTTAAATTTAAAAAAGGGACATAACCTTCTTCATATATTAAAAAATTTAACATAAACATAAAATTATTTAAAATTTAAAATCTCAACCATATAATTATATAAATAATAAACTAAACATAATTCAAAATCATGTCTTATAAAGTTATGCAAATAAAATCATACTTTTTATTTTTATTTTTGAATTTCGGGTCAGGTCTGGCCAGCTAGGGTCCGATTCCTGACTTGAATTTTAATCAGACCCTCATATTTAGGCTCAAGCGCTACCCAAAATCTTTAAATTCTTATCAAAGCTCAAAAAATTTGGGTTGGGTTAATCAAAACTAAAATTTGAACTAAATCTTTTTGCTATGCATACGGGCACCATTGCCATCCCTAACCTCGCACCACCGATCATCGCCAGTCGTATGTAGTACCCATTGATCTTTATTGCCACTCTCCCAACTTCGTTGCTGCTCGTTGATTGTCCAACCGCTGCCACCGCTGATTGATTTGTCAAAAATAATTTTATTTTTGTTGTTGTTGTTGTTGTTGTTAACAATAGTTATTAATAACAATAGAAATAATAATAATAATAATAATAATAATAATCATACTTATTATCATAAACAATAAATAATAATTACAACAACTAACTGAGAGCATTTTAGTAACTTAAAACTATTCCAATACCAAGACAAAGTAAACACATAAATGGGAATATAGTGTATTCTGATTATGATTATTATAGTTCAAGAAAACAACTTATTCTGATTCTCATTTCTCATTCCGTCACAACCCATTCCAATTCCTGCCTTCTAGTCCATTCCAATTACTAATTAGTAAATGCACAATTAAATTAGGGTTTAAGAAAGAAAAGAGAGTTTATATTAGATATTAATCAAATTTCATAAAAGGAAATACGCTTATAAAGAATTTTTACAAAAAAAATAATTAGACCTTTGAGCAGGGGTTTAATTTGAAAATGTTCTATTAATAATTTTAATAATGTTGGCCTATATGATTATACGGTCGTTCGATTTTAATGATAACAAACCACGTGTTATATGTAGAATGGGAAATGCATATATTTCACATATATTGTTTTATTCATGTGAGAATAAGCTGAAGGAATTCAAATGCACAAAGTTTATCAAGACAAGAACAAGCAACAAGGGTATTAAGCTTAGGTATCTTATTTTACAAAGCTTATATGAACAAAAGAATGCATGAACAAAGCTCTTAAAAGCTCAATTTTTTTCTTTCATGGTATCTTCAAGAAACCTCATTTTATAAGGAAATTTGATTTCATGAAATAAGTTACTTTAAAATGAACTCAATAAAAAAATGTTTTGATAATTATTATTTTTTACTCCTAAAATTGAGCTATTTGAGTTTCGTGAAGTTTTCGAACAAAATTGTGCTTTCTGAACTCAAACAACATACCGTCAGTCTTAAAGTGGCTAACCAACTTCGATTAGGTAAGCCTTTGGAATTGAATGACATACCACCAGTCTTAAAGGGGCTAGTCGACTTCGAACTGAATGGTTCGGTTCGGTTTTCGGATAAAAAATTATAAAATCTGAAATTCCGAACTAAACTGAAATTAAGACATTTTTGTAATTTCACTAGAACATATATATATATATATACACACACACACACACACACAAATTAAACATTTCCAATTTGCACCTCTCTCTCTCTCTCTCGCTTTCAACTGCAGCACAACCGCTTACCCACGACCCAAACCCTAACCAGCATCTACCTTTGCCCGTTCTGCTCTTTTCTGCTGACCTTCTGCCGTGTTTCTTTCCTTACTCCGTCGCTAGCTAGCCAGTCAGGTAATGGGTTTGTTTTCATTCGTGACCAACTTGCTCAGTTTTTCTTTTCTTTTTTTGAAATGGGTCTTTTTTTTTTTTTGAACTGGCTCTTTGATCTATTCTTATTTCATGTTTGTTTAAGTTATTAATATTATTTAAGTTTATTACCTTTGCCTAGATATGAGTATGTTACTGTACTTTTTTAATTTTTTCGTTTGGAACTGTGCTCCTAGTAGTGCTGGGTGAGGACTAAGGAAGTCACAAAATGTTGAAGATGGTGGAGGGATAATATCGTTTAAATCCGTTTTGTTTTATAAAATTTTAGTATGGCCTAATATTTAGGAAATGTTTGCATATAGGAATTCTATTATGATTTGATTTGTTTGCTAACTTTTCATAATAGTCCTTGACCGAAGGTCAACAAGATAAAATAACATGATTTTGTTGACTTTTGAAAATTTATTTGTAATATTCAATATTATAAATAATGATTTTCATATATTTATTTTATTTCTTTGTAGAATTTGTGAGACCAATGCTAGCACAACAAAGCACAAGCAACAAAGGACCAATTGGCGATTGAGTGATGTTTACTTTAATCATTTCAATAAAAGGTATCATTTATATGAATTTGATATATATTTTTTTATAATTATATTTATGGTTATTTTACTCTTTTTTTGTGCAGATTTAAGTTAGACAGTGTGTATGTTAGAAGTTATTAAAATTAGAAGAATTCGGTGGGAAAAGGGAGCAAAGTAATGGCATTTCTTATGGTTGATTTTAATTTTTATGTTTTAATGGTTTCTTATGGTCATGGATGTTGTCTTAGATATTGGCCGGATGTTGTTCGACATTTGACAATCTTTTATTTTGTTTTGTGTCATTGTCGGAATTTTTTTTTTTGATATCATAGACTTATGTTATGGATTATATTCAGTTAATTTGGTAAGGATGATAAATGATTTGGTGATGGTAGTAGTAGATTATGATATATTTGAATGATGTAGTCGTAATTGATGAAATTGTAGATTGTACATACTCTAAATATATTATATAGTTATTGAAAATGAAGAAATTATTATACATGGTCTGAAATAGAAAATGATCCGAAAAATCGAACCGAAAACAAAACCGTTAAGATGAACCGGAAAACCGATTGCTTAAATAAAACCGTTAAAAAAACTGAAACCGATTTGAAACCGAAAATCGAAACTGAACCAAAATCAACCTATCGATTTTGGTTCGGTTTTTATTTTCATAAAAACTGAATAGTTTTTTTTAAATTTTTTATCCGAACCGATCCGAAACTAAAAATTTATCCCGAAACCGAACAGAACCAAACAGATATCCACCCTTACTAGTGAGTGTGAGAAACACTTGAGAAAGAAGTGTGTTGTCATCTCTCATTGCAAAGGTCCATTGACATTTTGGAAGTCAATCGTAAAGATTTTAAAACCTTGGATTGTAAGGTTTGGATAGTGATATCTTCAAGCATGGTTAACTTAGAAGCGTGAATGTAGGCGGGTTGTGTGGAACTACGTAAAAATCTTGTGTTTGATTTGTTGCCCCTTACCTCTTTAAAATTGTTCATTGTTATAGTTATTGTTATTAGCTGGTTGAAGTACAAATTGATATTGGAATGTGATTTTATTGTTTAGTAATTTGTAAAATCTCAATTCACCCCTTTCTTGGGTTGACTTGTTGAAATTTCAAATAAAGATTAAAATTATAAAATAATTAAAGGGATTTTAAGAAGTTTATGGAGGAATGCCAATTAGGGATGATAAATTGCGGGTTTAGGCTTGGGCCTAGGCCTGTGCTTTGGAAGGAATGCCCAAATTAAGAATGGTAAATTGTGAACCAGGGTTAGGCTTTTCCAAGCCCAGACTCAAGTCCAAGTTAGGGAAAGCATGAGGGCATGCCTAGGTCGGGCCCATTGCAAGCCTAGCCTCAGCCTAATCATTGACATATTTTTTAATTATTTTTTAAATATTGTAAATTTAAAATGAATTTTTAAAATCAATAATGAATTAAAGAAAATAACTATTTCAAAATAAAATAATAAATAAAATAAAATGAAGCTAATAAAAGCTTACAGATTTAATTTTTTATTATTAGATTATCTAATTAGTGCACCCTTTTTCTTTTTTTATTTTTAAATTTTAATTTATAAATTTACCTTTTTTTAAAAATAGAGGGCTGTACTTATTATTTTAAACTTTTATCTAGGCCCTTATGCAAAGAACTGGGCCAATGCCCGCGCAGCAATGACAAAAGATCTCGCACGAATTTTGTCTCAATTTAATGCACCCAAATTTAAGGATTTCAAATTGGGTTCGGATCTAAATATCAAGGCTCGATTAAATTCGGGTTAGGGTCCAAATTCAAAAATAAAAAATGATTTTATTTACATAGTTTTATAAGACATGATTTTGGATTATATTTATTTTATTATTTATATAATTATATGGTTGAAACCTTGGGTAAGTTTTATGTTTACATTAAATTTTAATATACATGAGCGGTTATGTCCATTTTTTCAATTTTAAATTTTCGTAAATATAAAAAAATCTTTAAAAAATTATAAAAAAATATTTAAAACATTATGGATTTGGGCTTAGATAAAAGCTCGACACACCATGACTTGAATGAGGTCGGTTCAGCAGATCCAAAATTCAAATAAGAGTGGAGCTATTGGCACCCCTACATTATTATTACAAAACCCCACTTTAAATAAAATTACAATTAAGGACAATTAAAAATTAAGCACATATAGATTTTTTTCCAGCAAATTACTTAATTCATAATCAATCATTTTCAAAAAAAAAATCTATATGTTACTTCTTATTTAACTAAAATAAATTGTACAAATTTAGAATAATCTATTGTTCTCTTTTGATTTCTTATTGATTAAATATTTTTATACTTAAAATTGCTTTGAAATTATAATTTGAAATATGTGTTATTTCAGCCAATGATTAACACTAAAAACGTTATCACCCATATAACTTTTTAATTTGTGTGTAGAGTAATAATAAAATTGAAAATAATTAAAAAATAACACAATAATACTTTGAGTTTTAACAATAAAATAAATCAAATGAAAATTAAGAACTTAGAAAAGTGTATCTTAAAAAAAAAGGTATTTTTAAAAATAAAATGAATATAACTAAAAAGGGGTGCCAATAGTCTAACTCTTCAAATAATCGATTTTTTTTTTTGGATTGGGCTTGATGCATTATCATCCTTATGCCCACGGGCCTAGGCCCGGGCTTTTTTTCTTTGCCGACCTAATGCCGGTAGTCTCACTCATTTTAATGCTACATAGATAAATTTCAATTTCTATTTAAACGATAACGGCGGTGTAAACCAGCATTACGTAATAAAAATTACATAACAAGGAGAGATTATACAATCCCATTGCTACTCCGTAAGTACTTTCTTCTTTTCTCTCTTAAGTTTCCATTTAAATCTTTGCTAGTTTCAGGATTTTACCTGGGTTTTAATCATTATAACATAAACCCTAGACCTGCTTTATAATTACTCCTCATTGTTTTTAATTTAGGGTTTTGTCGGATAAATTATTACTTGAATGAATAAAAGCTACGAGTAACTTTCAAGCGTTAAAAGCTTCAGAGCAACGTTAGGGTTTTGTTTCAAAATCTTTGTGATAAATAATGGAGAAGAATCTGGGTGGTGGTGCCGAGGCACACGCTCGATTTAAACAGTATGAGTACAGAGCAAACTCTAGTTTAGTGTTGACAACAGACTCTCGTCCACGTGATACTCACGAGCCCACTGGTGAGCCAGAGTCTCTGTGGGGGAAGATTGATCCCAGAAGTTTTGGTGATAGGGCTTTTAGAGGTAGACCCCCTGAACTAGAGGAGAAATTGAAGAAATCTGCTAAGAAGAAGAAGGAGCGTGACCCGGATGCTGATGCTGCCGCTGCATCTGTTCGTCAGAGCAAGAGACGCCGTCGTCATCTCCATGATGAAAGTGTGCTTACGGCATCTGAGGAAGGGACTTATCAGCCCAAAACCAAGGAAACTAGGGCTGCTTATGAGGCTATGCTTAGTGTTATTCAACAACAGTTGGGTGGCCAGCCGCTCAATATTGTTAGTGGTGCTGCTGATGAAATATTGGCTGTCCTTAAGAATGATGCTGTAAAAAACCCTGATAAGAAGAAGGAAATTGAGAAGTTGTTGAACCCCATACCAAATCATGTGTTTGATCAGCTTGTTTCTATTGGGAAGCTTATTACTGATTACCAAGATGCTGGTGATGCTGCTGGTAATGATGTCGCTAACGGTGGTGAGGATCTTGATGATGATATGGGTGTGGCCGTTGAGTTTGAAGAGAATGATGATGATGAGGAAGAGAGTGATTTGGATATGGTTCAAGAGGAGGATGAAGAGGAAGAGGAAGATGTGGCTGAGCCCAATGCTTCTGGAGCTATGCAAATGGGTGGTGGGATTGATGATGATGATGAATCAGGTGATGCAAATGAGGGCATGAGTCTTAATGTCCAGGATATTGATGCTTATTGGCTTCAGAGAAAAATCTCTCAAGCTTTTGACCAACAGATTGATCCGCAGCAGTGCCAAAAGCTTGCAGAAGAGGTTCTTAAGATACTTGCCGAGGGTGATGACAGGGAAGTTGAGAATAAGCTGCTTTATCATCTTCAGTTTGATAAATTCAGTCTGATTAAGTTTTTGTTGCGTAACCGGTTGAAAGTTGTATGGTGCACTCGTTTGGCGAGAGCCCAAGACCAAGAGGAGAGAAAGAAGATTGAGGAGGAAATGATGGGTTTGGGTCCGGATTTGGCTGCAATATTGGACCAGCTGCATGCCACAAGGGCTACTGCTAAGGAGAGGCAAAAGAACCTGGAAAAGAGTATTAGAGAAGAGGCTCGCAGGCTAAAGGATGAGAGTGCTTCAGATGGTGGCAGGGATAGGAGGGGCCTTGTTGATAGAGATGCAGATGGTGGTTGGTTGGGCCAGCGTCAGTTGCTCGATCTGGACACCCTTGCTTTTCAGCAAGGTGGTCTTTTTATGGCAAACAGAAAGTGTGATCTTCCTGAGGGGTCTCAAAGATTCACAAACAAGGGGTATGAAGAAATTCACGTGCCAGCTATGAAGCATAAGCCATTAGATCCCAATGAAAAGTTGATAAAGATCTCTGAAATGCCAGAATGGGCACAGCCAGCTTTCAAAGGAATGACACAGTTGAACAGAGTGCAGAGTAGAGTCTATAAGTCTGCACTCTCTTCCGCCGATAACATTCTGTTGTGTGCACCCACTGGGGCAGGGAAAACTAATGTTGCGGTGCTTACCATACTTCAGCAGTTAGCATTGAACAGGAACGATGATGGTTCATTCAACCATAGCAATTATAAGATTGTCTATGTGGCACCTATGAAAGCTCTTGTTGCTGAAGTTGTTGGGAATTTGTCCAATCGTTTGCAAATGTATGATGTTAAAGTGAGAGAGCTGAGTGGAGACCAGACACTCACTCGCCAGCAAATTGAAGAAACACAGATAATTGTGACAACTCCTGAGAAGTGGGATATTATTACAAGGAAATCAGGGGATCGCACCTACACGCAGCTTGTCAAACTGCTTATTATTGATGAAATTCATCTGCTTCATGATAATAGAGGACCTGTGCTCGAAAGTATTGTTGCCAGAACTGTTAGGCAGATTGAAACCACAAAAGAGCATATTCGGTTGGTTGGCTTATCTGCTACCCTCCCTAATTATGAAGATGTGGCATTGTTCTTACGTGTGAATTTGGAAAAGGGGTTATTCTATTTTGACAATAGTTACAGACCTGTCCCTCTTTCCCAACAGTATATTGGGATCCAAGTTAAGAAGCCACTGCAAAGGTTTCAGTTGATGAATGATTTGTGTTATGAGAAGGTAGTGGCTGTTGCTGGAAAGCATCAAGTTCTTATTTTCGTCCACTCGAGAAAGGAGACAGCAAAAACAGCTCGGGCAATACGAGATACTGCACTTGAGAATGATACCCTTGGTAGATTCTTGAAGGAAGACAGTGTGAGCCGTGAGATTCTACAAAGTCACACGGATATGGTCAAGAGCAATGATCTAAAAGATCTTCTGCCTTATGGTTTCGCAATTCATCATGCTGGAATGACAAGGGGTGACCGTCAGCTTGTTGAGGATCTTTTTGGTGATGGGCATGTACAGGTATTGGTTTCCACTGCAACCCTTGCTTGGGGAGTGAACTTGCCTGCTCACACTGTGATCATCAAAGGAACTCAGATTTACAATCCAGAGAAAGGGGCATGGACAGAGCTCAGTCCTCTGGATATCATGCAGATGCTTGGTCGTGCTGGAAGGCCTCAGTATGATTCATATGGGGAAGGGATTATCATTACTGGTCACTCTGAACTTCGCTACTATCTTTCTTTGATGAATCAGCAGCTCCCTATTGAAAGTCAGTTTGTGTCCAAGCTGGCTGATCAGTTGAATGCAGAAATTGTCCTTGGAACTGTACAAAATGCTAAAGAAGCCTGCAACTGGATTGGATACACTTATCTGTACATTCGAATGTTACGAAATCCTGCACTCTATGGTTTGGCACCTGAGGTTCTCAAAGAAGACATAACACTGGGGGAGAGGAGGGCTGATTTGGTAAGCATCAAAGCCTACACACACACAAACACAAACACACACATATACGGTATATTAGTTATGTTTGCATGTTCTGTTATTCTAATTATTATTATTATTTAAATAAGAAACTAAGCATGGCCTATTGTCCTAATTCGTTGGATCTAACCTGGGGGATGTTGTGCTGTTATCCTACTACTACTACTACTATTATTATTATGTTATTATTCTGCCTTTGGTTGGGGGTTGGGTGTGGTTGCCTTTTTTTTGTTTTTTGGGGGGGAACTGCGATGGATTTACATTCTTTCTTTCTGTTTGACTAACATCGATTATGGTAACAATTGTGTTTCTCTATTTGAATGCAAACCTTCACTGATACGGCCCGCAATTTTTTGCCAAGACGAAATAACTTTCTAGTTGTATTTGTTATGTAAGGCAATGTTACTCTTCTTTCACTGAATATTTTTTCCATGGGCACTGTTCACTGGGAACGTATACATACAAGGACATATGAAGTTGTTGTCTATGCATGATAATTTCCAGCCTGGACTAACTTAATTGTTTGTCTTTTGAAGATTCTATTGTTTTGAGTGTCAGTAATTCGAAAAAGGGGGCAGCTAGGGGGGGTGTAGTATGTTTCTGAACCTAGTATTTATTACTATGATAGCATTAATGTCCATCCTCTAGATTCCTGTTGTGGTTTTATGATTCATCTCATCAGGCATTGTGTCTGTTAATTTATTTAGATCATTGTAGTTATCTCATTCAATTTGATGCTTTTCCCAGGTTCATACCGCTGCCACTATCTTGGACAGAAATAATTTGGTCAAGTATGATAGGAAAAGTGGATATTTCCAAGTTACAGACTTGGGTCGTATTGCCAGCTATTATTATATAAGTCATGGGACAATATCCACATATAATGAGCATTTGAAGCCAACAATGGGGGACATAGAGCTTTGTCGGTTGTTCTCTCTCAGTGAAGAATTTAAATATGTCACAGTGAGACAAGATGAGAAGATGGAACTGGCAAAGCTTTTGGATCGCGTTCCCATCCCCGTTAAGGAAAGCCTGGAAGAGCCTAGTGCCAAGATTAATGTTCTGCTGCAGGCATATATCTCCCAGCTGAAGCTTGAAGGGCTTTCATTGACTTCTGATATGGTGTTTATAACACAGGTTAGTTTTCTTCTTGTTGACATGTTCTTTAGTTTCTTTCCTTGTTGCTATTAAACACAAGATTTTTAATGTTTTCTTACTCATTTCTTTCCATTCTTGATCAGAGTGCGGGACGTCTTTTGCGAGCTCTTTTTGAGATTGTTTTGAAACGTGGCTGGGCACAACTGGCTGAGAAAGCATTGAACTTGAGCAAAATGGTTACCAAGAGAATGTGGAGTGTCCAAACACCTCTTCGCCAGTTCAATGGAATTCCAAATGAGATTTTAATGAAGTTGGAGAAAAAAGATTTTGCATGGGAAAGGTATTACGATCTCTCACCACAGGAGCTTGGGGAACTCATCCGGTTCCCAAAGATGGGTAGAACGCTTCACAAGTTTGTCCACCAGTTCCCAAAACTAATCCTTGCAGCACATGTCCAGCCAATCACTCGCACTGTTTTGAAGGTTGAACTCACAATAACGCCAGATTTTCTGTGGGATGACAAGGTTCATGGATATGTGGAGCCATTTTGGGTGATTGTGGAGGACAATGATGGTGAATACATTCTTCATCATGAATACTTTATGCTGAAGAAACAGTATATAGAAGAGGATCACTCTCTGAATTTCACTGTGCCTATTTACGAACCATTGCCGCCTCAGTATTTTATCCGTGTTGTTTCAGATAAATGGCTTGGGTCACAAACTGTTTTACCCGTCTCATTCAGGCATCTTATTTTACCAGAAAAATATCCACCGCCTACAGAGCTTTTGGACTTGCAGCCTCTTCCTGTGACAGCATTGCGGAATCCGTTATATGAAGCTCTGTATCAGGGTTTTAAGCATTTTAATCCTATCCAGACTCAGGTCTTTACTGTGTTGTATAATACGGATGATAATGTCTTAGTTGCTGCCCCAACAGGGAGTGGAAAGACCATATGTTCAGAGTTTGCTATATTGAGAAATCATCAAAAGGCATCTGAAACTGGTGTCATGCGTGCTGTGTATATTGCTCCCCTTGAAGCTCTTGCCAAAGAACGTTACCGTGACTGGGAGATAAAGTTTGGCCAGGGTCTTGGTATGCGTGTGGTTGAATTGACTGGGGAAACAGCTATGGACCTGAAGCTTCTTGAGAAAGGTCAAATAATTATAAGTACTCCAGAGAAATGGGATGCTTTATCACGCCGCTGGAAGCAGAGGAAATATGTCCAGCAGGTTAGTCTTTTCATCATTGACGAATTGCACCTGATCGGGGGTCAAGGTGGTCCTGTTTTGGAAGTGATTGTTTCGAGGATGAGATATATTGCTAGTCAGGTGGAGAACAAGATCCGTATCGTGGCTTTGTCTACTTCTCTTGCGAATGCAAAGGATCTTGGTGAATGGATTGGGGCTACCTCCCATGGCCTTTTCAATTTCCCTCCTGGTGTTCGTCCTGTGCCCCTGGAAATACACATTCAGGGAGTGGATATAACCAATTTTGAAGCTAGGATGCAAGCAATGACGAAACCCACATTCACTGCAATTGTGCAACATGCCAAGAATGAAAAGCCAGCTCTTGTATTTGTCCCTTCTAGAAAGTATGTCAGACTCACAGCTGTGGATCTGATGACATATTCAAGCATGGACGGTGATCAGAAATCAGCATTTCTACTGTGGCCTGCTGAAGAGGTGGAGCCATTTATTGATAATATCCAGGAGGAGATGTTGAAAGCCACTTTACGTCATGGAGTGGGCTATCTGCACGAGGGATTAAACAAAACAGATCAAGAGGTTGTATCGGCTCTGTTTGAAGCTGGCAAGATTAAGGTTTGTGTTATGAGTAGTTCAATGTGTTGGGGAGTGCCATTGACAGCACATTTGGTGGTTGTCATGGGAACTCAGTATTATGATGGGCAGGAAAATGCTCATACAGACTATCCTGTTACAGATCTGCTACAGATGATGGGTCATGCCAGTCGACCTCTGCTTGATAATTCTGGGAAATGTGTCATCCTTTGCCATGCTCCTCGTAAAGAATACTACAAGAAGTTCCTGTATGATGCTTTTCCTGTTGAAAGTCATTTGCACCATTTCCTGCATGATAATTTTAATGCCGAAATTGTCGCTGGAGTTATTGAAAACAAGCAAGATGCAGTGATTATCTTACTTGGACATTTATGTACAGGAGGCTCACTCAAAATCCAACTATTACACCTTCAGGGTGGTAAGCCACAGGCATCTCTCTGATCACCTCTCA
>NW_006262139.1:7544074-7582581 GCF_000493195.1 Citrus x clementina | reverse complement strand
ATTACGAGCCCAATTCAGTTACGAGCGAGACCGATCCACATGTCAAGGCAAATGCCCTTCTTCAAGCTCACTTCTCTAGACAGCAGGTGGGAGGGAACCTAAAGCTAGACCAGGAAGAGGTGCTTCTTTCTGCTAGTAGATTGCTTCAGGCAATGGTTGATGTGATTTCAAGTAATGGTTGGTTGAGCCTGGCACTTTTAGCAATGGAAGTGAGTCAAATGGTGACACAAGGCATATGGGAACGTGATTCCATGCTACTACAGCTCCCACATTTTACGAAAGATTTGGCTAAGAGATGCCAAGAGAACCCTGGAAAAAGTATAGAGACGGTGTTTGATTTGGTGGAAATGGAAGATGATGAAAGGCGTGAGCTTTTGCAGATGTCGGATGTGCAGTTACTTGATATTGCTCGGTTTTGCAATCGTTTCCCTAACATTGACATGTCATTCGAGGTGCAGGACAGTGAAAATGTAAGGGCTGGGGAAGACATTACATTGCAGGTGGTTCTTGAGCGGGATCTAGAAGGAAGAACAGAGGTGGGACCTGTCTATTCTAACAGATATCCTAAAGCCAAAGAGGAAGGCTGGTGGCTTGTTGTAGGTGACACGAAGACTAACCAATTGCTTGCCATCAAGAGGGTGTCTCTTCAAAGAAAGTCCAGGGTAAAGCTTGATTTTGCTGCTCCTGCAGAAGCTGGAAAGAAGACATACACGCTCTATTTCATGTGCGATTCATATATGGGCTGTGATCAGGAATATGCCTTCACCGTTGATGTCAAAGAAGCAGGGGAAGAGTAAAGAAAAACCTGTCCGCATTGCAGTTTTTGTTACTTTATAAACTCCTGATGTGTGTGCTATGATGACTTGATTGAATGCACATGAACATGTTTTAACAAGCTTGATGCAATCTGATCTTTAAAACTGTCCTTTTCAGATTTATAAATGGTCCATTTAGTAGCTACAACCTCCTTAAAACATGCATTCATCTTTATCCCGAGCATCAATTACATTCAAATTGTGGGAAATTCTGTGACTTTAGAGCTGGTGGTAGGGACAAGAGAAGCTGTGATGGCTTTGTCATCCTTCTTGGGAATTATGGCTTTGATGTTACTGGTCTGAGAAAGGATCCTCTGGCTTTCGAGAAATACTGAAAGCATGTTACGTCTTCTATATCAGTTCTGTTGATTTTTACTTGATGTCATTCCTGCCTAGTGTAATCTTATCATGTTGTTAGGATTTCATGGGGTGTCTGTTCAATTGAAGTACAGGTTAGAGCTTGATTTTGTTGCTCCTAAATAAGCTGGAAAGAGTACATGCACACAGTATTTCATGTGCGATTCATATATGGGCTGTGACCAGGAATGTCAGAGAAGCAGGGGAAGAGTGAAGAAAAACTTGTCTGCCTTTACAATAGTCTCTGATTTAATTGCTGTATTTTGTTACTCTATGAACTCTTGATGTGTGTGCTATGATGACTTGATTGAATGCACATGAACATGTTTTAGCAAGCTTGATGCAATGTTGCATATTAGTTTTTTGTCGGGAATACAAACATTTTTTACCTGGAGTTTTCAAGGCTTGTTTTTGCCTGAGAATAGCAGGAGTTGCATGGGAGTTACAGGGTTATTTTTCCCTGGGACTCGCACTTATGTTTGCTAGATATGTAGTATGGCTTTCTTTTCGCTTGAGAATAGCAAGGTTAATTTCTGCCTGAACATTTTTCTGAGAATACATAGCTTATTTCGCTTGAGAATTTATTTTTGCCTCAGAATATCATGACTTATTTTTGTCCGAAAATTTAGAGGTTTCTTTTTGCATCGAATTAATAGGCTTATTTTTTTCTGAGAATTGCAAGGCTTTCGTTTTCCCTGAGAATAATTTTTGCTTAAGAAATTACGGGACCTTTTTTCTTCCCCATTTTGCCTGAGGATAATAACATTGCTTTTTTTTTTTTCTTCTTCTTATGAGAACGGTAAGGCTTATTTGCCTAAGAATGGTATGTTGATTTTACTGAAGTTTTCGAGGTATTGTTTATTTTTTCCTTGTTTCGAAAAGTGTTATTTTATTTTTCGCCAAGGAAAAAAGAATATGCAACTATGCAATTCCAAGGAAGAAAAACCACTATTGGGAGTCTTTCCACCATGCATTCATCACTTGCAGATGTACGGGAAAATGGTCAAAGTTCCCTTTATGTTTTTAGTAAAACAATAAAGGGGAATGCATCAGAAGAAGAAACAGCAGCAGCATTGCTATCTTTAATGGCTTGAATAGTAGTAAAACAATAAAGGCAAATGCATCAGAAGAAGATGCAGGAGCAACATTGTTATCTTCAATTGGCTTGAGTAGCAGTAGCAATAAGAAGCAGTAACAATACTTAATTCTCACAAAATCAAACCAACGAAGGCACATTCCTGAAAGTAATAAAGAAACAACAAGGGATCACATATCATATGCAGCCCATATTGGAGAATTATAACAATCAAGTAATTTCTTTATTAAAACAACTCAACTTAATATTTATTACTCTTTTTTTTTTATTACACCAAAGAAGATTGCTAACTTCTTGATACATAAACCAAAGGGGAGAGAGGTTATTTATGCATGAAACAAATCAATCACGACCACATATTACTTTATTATTCTCAACTACACATCTAAACACCACAAATCTTACTTACCAAACCTATTAGCATAAATCTTACCTACCACCTAGGCTCATCTAACTTAGAAAGTTTAATGAGATGGTCAACTACACATCTAAACACCACAAATCTTACCAAATCTATTAGCATAAATCTTACCTACCAGGCTCATCTAACTTAGAAAGTTTAATGAGATGGGCTAGACTTTGTGTTCTTTTGACTAGGCTAGAAAACATGTTTATGATACAATGCCCTTTTTAAACTTGTTTTATGACACCCAATAAAATTCTCAACTTAAAGAAGTCTTTTTACTTTGTGATTTGACATACTTTGCTTGTACTTCATTTCTTTTAATGCACTCTTATATGAAATGGTAGTGATGATTAATATGTTTACTTCGATCATGGAGACAGTATTCTTAGCTATGACAATTGCTGATTTGTTATGGAGGAAAATCTCCTTAGTTTCTTCTTGTGACAAACCCAACTCTTTCAGTAAATGTCTTAGCCAAATTGCATGACAAATACTTGATTCTTTAGCTAGATTGCATGAGAAATACTTTATGTAAGAACAATTATGTACTTAGCTTCACAGGTAGAAAGTTTAACAATAGGTTCCTTCTTCGACATTCATGTGAAAGTAAAATCTCCCATAAAGAGCACAAATCTTGTGATCCTCTTTCGATCATCTACATCTCCACCCCAATCGCTATCACTATATCCAGCAAACTTATAGTAAAATCTAAAGACCACTCATTTTAAAGCTATAAAAAAATTCTTCACTATATCAAAGGTACAACTGATTTCAGTTTGTTATACTCATTCTCTAAAGACTACAAGCTTGTTGAATATAGCAATAGCAATAGGGTGGAAATGTAGATGATAGAAAGAGCATTACAAGATTTTTGTTCTTAACAAGAGATTTTGCTTTCACATGAATGTTGAAGAGCAACCTCTTGTTACACTTTCTACTTGTGAAGCTGAGTACATAGTTGTTATATCAAGTATTTGTCATGCAATCTGGCTAACAAAAATTATTGAAAGAGTTAGATTTGTCACAAGAAGAACCTATGAAGATTTTCATTGCGAACAAATAAGCAATTGCCTTAGCTAAGAATCTTGGAAAAAGAATCTTGTTTTCCATGATCGAAGTAAGCATATTGATACTCGCTATCATTCCATACGAGAGTGCATAAAAAGAAAGAACATACAAGTAAAGTGTGTCAAATCACATGATCAAATTGCTGATATCCTTACCAAGCCACTAAAGCAAGAAAACTTCTGGAGGTTGAAAACTTTATTGGGTGTTATAAAACAAGTTTAAGGAGGGTGTTGGATCATAAACTTATTTTTTGTCCAAGTCCAAAAAACACAAAGCCTAATCTATCTCATAGAACTTTCTAAATTAGGTAAGTTTAGATGGTAGGTAAGATTTGTGGTAGCAGTTTTGGTAGACAAGATTTGTCGTGTTTAAATGTAAGGTTGAGATTAATGTAGTAGGTAAAGCGATGTGTGGTTGTGATTAGTTTGTTTCATGTATAAATATCTCATTTCCCCTTTGGTTTATGCACTAAGAAGTTAATGATCTTCTCTAGTATAATAAATAAATAAATAAGAGTTTAATAAGTGTTGAGTTGAGTTGTTTTAATAAAAGAGTTACCTCATTGTTATAATTTTATCGAGCTAGTAATCAGTGCTCCATATAGTAGCTTATCAAATCGAAGAGCTCAACAATAGAAACATGATGCCACAAAAATTGGCCCGATCGGAGTCTGAGCGCACCATCAATCACTGCCGGAAGTTTCTATAGTTAGTTAGAGTCAACTCATCGAGTTGAGTCAAGATAAAGTCGAGTTGAGCCGAACCTGTGTTTGTTAACCAAGCTGAAGCTAGTTTGACTAGCCACAGAGCCACACCCAGTTGACTATGCCATTGAGCCATTGATCGGGCCGTTGACGTTAACTGAGAGAAAGTTTGACTGTAACACCCTAGGCGAATCCCACATCGGCAAAGCACGGGAGAGATGCTGGGTTTATAAGGGGTGATCCACATCTTAATTGGCAAGACGCGCTTTGGGGTGTATGGGCGCCCCAAGAACAAATCCGTGCGGGCCTTGTTAAGGCCCAAAGCGGACAATATCTTGCCAGGTCTGGGTTGGGTCATGACATTGTGGTATCAGAGCGGCTCCGCGTGTCCTCTTGAGCGATGGTGGGGCAAACCTCAGCGAGGACGCTGAGTCCCCAAGGGGGGGGGTGTATGTAACACCCTAGGCGAATCCCACATCGGCAAAGCACGGGAGAGATGCTGGGTTTATAAGGGGTGATCCACATCTTAATTGGCAAGACGCGTTTTGGGGTGTATGGGCGCCCCAAGAACAAATCCGTGCGGGCCTTGTTAAGGCCCAAAGCGGACAATATCTTGCCAGGTCTGGGTTGGGTCATGACATTGACTGTTGACTTTGACTGAAAAATTAAATTTTTGGTCTGAGTCCTTCTCAAGGTTTTTCGAAGTTTTGAATTCATCCGTACATTTAGAACCTCCAAATTCTCAATTAATTTGTGAATTATGGCAAATGGTGGCATGATGTTATTCCAAGTTCTACACTTAAAGGAAAGTAAATTTGACTACTGCAGTATAAAAACGAAGGCTCTATTAAGTGCACATAATGTATGGTAAGTCAAGAAAAAATATTTTATTATCTCAGAAAATAAAGCTACTTTAATTGCAATGCAAAAGGAGAATTTGAAGGACTTGAAAATGAAAGAGAACAAACCAAAATATCTCATCTTTAAATCATTATATGAAGATACTTTCAAAAAGATTATTGGTGCCCTCTCCTAAAAAAGAAAATATGGGAGAAGCTAGAGGCCTTTTCCAAAGGAACAAAACAAGTTAAGAAGGTTTGTCTCTAAACATTAAGAGAAGAATTTGAATCACTACATATGAAGGCATTTGAATCAATTTCAAATTATTTTACTTGAGTTGTGACTGTTACTATTGAATTAAAAAGAAATGGTGAAGAGCTAAATGAAGTAAAGATCATTAAAAAGATACTTCATTCAGTGGATTCAAACTTTGACCATATTATTGTGACAATTAAGGAAATAAAATATTTAAAGGCTATAACGATTGAACAACTTCAAAGAAGGTTGCAAGCCTATGAAGAAAAAAAAAAGAAGAAGTATGAGATCAAAGAATAAATCCTCAAGATGGATGTCAATCTAAAGAAAAAGAAAAAAAGCTCTGACAATGACAAAAGACAACATGTCCAAGGTAGAGATCGAGGATGAGGTAGAAGTCGTGGTCATGGACGACGTTGAAATTTCAACGACAACTCCAATCATGGAAAAAGGAGATAGCTCAACTAAAGGACGAGTAGAGGCAATCCAAAATCGAGGTATGACAAATCTCAAGTACAGAGCTGTAATTGTCAAAATTTTGTTTATTATACTTTAGAATATAGAGCTCCAAGTACCAAAATGAATGAGAAAGTGAATTATGTTTAAGAGAAGATGATATACTTTTACTAGCACGCAATGACACTAGTAAAGGTAAAAAAATATATGGTATCTTAACACAGGTGCTAGTAATAACATGAGTGAAAACAGAAGTATGTTCATGAAAATAAATGAAACTGCGAATAGTAATGTCGCTTTTGGAGATAATTCGGAAGTACCACTGAAGGGCAGAGGTATCATTTTTTTTGTGTAAAAAATGGTTGCCACCAACTAATTTCAAATGTTTACTATATGCCAAGTATGAAAAGTGACATTTTGAGTTCAGGCCAACTCTTGGAAAAAGTCTATGATATTTATTTAAAAAATTATAGTGTTTTTCTATGAAATAATAGAGGAAACCTAATTATGAAGGTGAAATGTTGAAGAATAGAATGTTTTCTTTAAATATTTTGAATGATATCGTAAAGTGTCTCAAGGCTTGTCATAAGGATCCAACCTGCAATCGGCATCTTCGATATAGACATCTCAATTTTGGAGGCCTAGAGCTACTATTAAAGAAGAATATGGTGAAACACTTATCTTCAATGAATCATCTCAATCAATATTGTGAAGAATGTTTACTTGGAAAGTAGTTTAGGAAGAGCTTTTTAAAGAAGTCAAACTAAAGAACTCAGAAGCCACTCGAGCTTATTCATACTGATATGTGCAGACTAATCAAGCCGAGCTCCCTTGGTGAAAGTAATTGCTTCTTTCTATTGATATATGATTTTTCAAGAAAAAACTAGGGTGTACTTTTTGAAGCAAAGATTAGAAGTTTTTGAAACTTTTAAGAAGTTCAAAGTTATAATGGGTAAAGAAAGTGAACACTAAATTAAAGCTATGAGATCTAATTGAGGAGGAGAATTCACTTCCAAAGAACTCCAAGAGTCTTGTGAAGCAAATAGAATTCAACATCTTTTGACTATTCCGTGATCCTGCCAACATTATGGCATAGCAGAAAAAAAGAATAGAACCATCCTCGACATGGCAAGAACCATGCTCAAAAGCAAGGGATTGCCTAAGGAGTTTGGGTAGAAGCTGTTGTATATGTAGTCTACTTATCTAATAAACCTCTAACAAGAAATGCATGGGGCAACCACAAGTAGCATAGAGTGGTAGAAAACTGGGCATCTCCTATCTAACAATTTTTGGAAGCATAGCTTATGTGCGCATACTAGGTAAGAGAAGAGCTAAGCTAGATGACAAAAGCGAGAAGTTCATCATCATCGGCTATGACAACTCCAAAGGATACAAAATGTACAATCCAAACAATATAAGGATTGTGATTAATCGAGATGTAATTTTTTATGAACAACGAGAATGAGATTTTGGCTCTAATACAAATGACTTCAACTTTTACCCCTTTGAAAAAGATAAGTAGATATCAAAGAAGATGAGCAAACATAGAAGGACCAACCAGGAGAACAACGAGAATCCATAATTCCCCCTACCATACCAGTACCAAGCACTCATGGAAACTCACCACCATCATTTTTAGAGGAGAAAGATGTGACACGCACTACAAGTTTACAAGATCTCTATAACGTAACTGAGAGACTTGATAATCTCACTCTCTTTTGCCTCTTTGCTGATTGTAAGCCAGTCAACTTCCAAGAAGCTGTGCAAGATGAGAAATGAAAAATCGCAATGGATGAAAAAAATGAAAGCTATTATGAAGAATGACACTTGGAAACTTGCTACTCTTCCCAAAGGTCATAAGGCGATCAATGTCAAATAAATGTACAAGACGAAGAAACATACCAAAGGTGAAATTCAAAAGCATAAGGCGAGGCTAATCACAAGAGGGTATAATAAAAAAGTTGGCATTGATTATGATGAGGTATTTGCTCCTGTTGCCCTACTAGAAACTACAAGATTAATTATTTTATTAGCAACCCAAAAGAAGTGGAAAAGTTTTTAAATGGATGTGAAGTCTGCTTTGTTAAATGGATTCCTTGAACAAGAAGTCTACATTGAACAACCATTAGGCTATATAGTAAAAGGACACGAAGACAAAGTTTTGAAATTGAAGAAAGCTCTTTATGAGTTAAAGCAAGAACCAAGGGCATGGAATAACAGAATTAATAAGTATTTTTAAGAGAACAACTTCACCAAATGCCCATATGAACATGCTCTTTATGTCAAAAGCAAAGATGGAGAAATTTTGATTGTTATAATTCTCCAACAATCCACTCATCATGAACCTTTATTTATAAAACAAGAACAAACAAATGATAGTTACAAGTGATTGACTAAATCCCACAGGACATGACCCTCCATCATTCTCCATGACTCATGTATGTGCCTATGAGATAATACATCCAAGATTAGTATAATTATTATTAATGTTCTAAATAATGATTTACTTAAAAAATTAAATAAAAATGTAATTATTTAAAAATAATGACTTCCTTTTCATCAAGAAAAATCACTGGATAATAAAGAAAAAAATTTAACAAAACTAGTAGAAAATTATAATTCGACATTCGAAAAGCATAATCAATACATTTGTGCACACAAAAACCTGATCTTCAAAAGAAATCTATTATAGTACTGCATCAGAATAGAAATAGATTGCAATAAAGACGTAATTTTATTGTTGAGATCTACAAAAGAAATCTATTGAAAACAGAACATAAGATTTTATTACTGGTCATTATACCAGCAATTGGTAATGACCTCTCACCAAATTTCTATGCACGAAGATATTTTATGGAAACAAAATTTCTCACCACTCAAAACACCAATTAGGAAAGCAAATAAATGATCGAGCAAACAAAAAGAAATGATCCCAATGGAAGAAAAAAAAAAAATGCATGCTGCATGCACAAACATATATCACTGTAAAACAAAATTGGAATTCTAATAATTATACCCTAAATGTTGTTAAATATGCATAATTAATTTATTTTCTGGGGAATTATAATAAATATAAAAATCATATGACAAATAAACTAATTCAAAATGATATACTAATTTAAGCTACAAAGCATACCAATGTAGCCACACAGAAGTGTTCACCCGCTTCTTCATAATCTGAAGCTGTAATAATAGTCTGGAGATCCAAACAAAACCATTTTCTTGAAAAAACTTGTGTGCGGCATAAGCCAAAGCATTTCAACTCTTGCAACCTAAAACCAACTTACACAATTTAGTAAAGAGAGACATTAAATAAGCAATAAGTCATGTAACCACTCAACAATAGTCAATCACTTTTCTTTCCCCCAGTTTTTAGGTCACCCATTGTTCCAGCTTCTATCTTAATTCAAAACTTACACTAAGTCTGGTAAGCTTAAAACTGACATTCATTATGCTCAAAACAAATTTAGAACTTGAATGCAAGTCTTTTCAACTATTCTGCCCAAATCAGAAATATATTGAACTATAAGAGACTTCTTGATAAAACCAAGAAAAAAGAAGCCCTGATTCTATATTTTCTTCGAGCAGCTACCATCATCCAAGAACAGTAGCCGCGATCTTCAAACGGAGCTGTCGGTTACCACGTCAGCAAGTAGGATGCCTGTGCCTCCAGCCGTGAACTGCCGTACCACCGATCCGTTGCCACCGTTTGAACGGCAGTCCAAGCCGTTGCCTCGCCATTCTCGCACTGTACACCGCGTCTTACATCAGAGAAGGCAACTCAAGCCGCCAGCCGCGAGCACCACGCGCCACCATGCTGCCTGGATCGCGAGATCCAATCCAGCTGTATGTAGTAGCAGCACACCACTGCAACGCTGGCCATGGAGAAAGCATTGTTTAGTAAATAACTGGCAAGACGCATACAAGGGCATGGGCTGTTTGGGTTAGTTTTTACTTTTTCTTTTATTTTAAAATAAAAGGTAAGTGCAAATTCTAATTTATTTTTACTGTTTAGATGATTATAGTAAAAGATTTTTCTTTAAAATATAAAAATGAAATTTAAAAAGGAAATGACAAATCTTCCAACTTTAGCTTTGAGTCAGACAAAACAAGAGAGCCAACCAAAAAAATATATTCATCGTCAAATGATAACATAATAGCAAAGACAAGTTTATACAAGTTGTTACAAATTAAAAAAATTATAAAATAATACATTAATCCAAAGTAACATAAAAACACTAGCATAAACTTAATTAAAAAAGAACTAACATAAAAATACTAACACAAAATAGTTTCTAAATTTCATATGTCATCTTGTTGATCCTTCAACCACTCAAGTTGATACTCTGGCTCACTCAAAGTAACACAAGTCTCTCAATTTGCCTTTTTTTTTTGTTTTTTTGTGAACAAACGAATGCCCAACTTGAATAGAGGAGACATTGGTTGGCATCCTGGAAGTGTAGCTAACTTGTTAAGAGCCTCCTGAATACTACAACCGGGAGGATCAGTACGTATATATGAATCCTTGTTCTTAACTGCCTCACAAAGTTCATCAAGTTGTTTGGTCAACTTAGATCAAATAGATCTTTTCCTGTTAACTTTCTTTAATTACTTTCTCCTTGGTGGAATCTTTTCCAAATAGTCACTACATCCTATTTCATCATGGTTGACTTCTTCAGAATTTGCACTATCCACCGGAGCAATGTTATCTTCAATAATATTTTCAAAATTAGAATGATTGTATAAAAGAGGTGTTACACCAGAAGTTGTTGCCCAAGCTCTTGCTTCTGTTGTTGTAACATCACGAACTAATTCATCAAACATAAAAGCATGGTCTATGTCCTTAATCCAAAATTTTGCAGCTTCTGGGTGTTTCTGTTATTATAATTGTAGAATTAACGACATAAAAATGTAATACGTGAATTAAACTTAAAATAACTTGAATTTAAATAACCTACTTGTAACTTTGCCTCTCACCATTCATTTGTAGCTTCTGTTGTTTGTCTCTCCACATTCCAACCTAACCCTATTTCTCCCCTTACTAATGCATCTCATATCTGCCAATCTTTCTTCACAATATCCCAACGGTGTTCCTATGTTGCTTTCAATCATAATCTTCATTGGTTGCCGCTGTGAAATTTTCTATAAATTTTTTCCAACCTTACTTATTTAAATGTGTTCCACTTCTATTACCAGCTTTTACTTGCTCCACAACCAAATTAACCCAAATTTCATGTGATTTTGAATCCGAAATAGCTTTGGATTTACCTTGGGAGACACCAACAGTTGCCATCTAATTCTAGCTAAGGGTAACAGATATTCATCAATAGACATATCAACAACACCAAATAAGAGCAAGAATAATAGAAAATCAATAAACACAAAAGAATATAAAACAATTTGGCAATAACTGATGCCACAACTACCAATATCTTCAAAATATTAAATATTAATTGTTGTAACTTTAATTTTAGTTACTTGTTATTACACATGCATGTCATATAATATGAAGATCAAACAATATTCTTCATTCTGAACAATTCGAACTAAATGCAATTCCTCACTTTGCATTATGAACAATAACACTTCTATATGCCCACATGAATAAAAACTCATGTGAAATAAACAAAAACTTTATAAATTAACAATACAAAATTAATTAAATTTAATTCGGTAACTTAACTTCTACTCCATATTCCACCAATTCGCAAAACATTATTCTTCGTTCCAAGTCAACTTTATAAATTTACTTCAAAAAATAATTAAATAAAGCATAATCGAATGGACAAAGAATCAAAGCATTATATTACAAAAAATATTCTTACTTGAAAGAAGATTGGTGTTGTGATTGTGCTCCTTTTGTTGTTTTTTTTTTTTTTTTGGGTTGAACAACGAAGAGGCAAAACAAGAAAAAATATGTAAGAAATAGGGTTTAAGGGTTTGGATATGGATGAAATATTTTTTGTTCCTTTATTATTTTAAGGTTAGTTTAGGAAGAATTATGAAAAGTGTAATAAATGAGAAAATAACTTCTCAAAAGGTCTTTTGCGAAAACTTAGAAATCATGGCTTCTACCAAAAGACCTTTTAGATTAAAAAAATGACTTTTGGTTTGACACCCAAATAGCTTCAAAAGACTTTTTTTAATTATAAAAGCCAAAAAAGAACTTAATTAAGCTAACCCAAACAGGCACTATAAATATTCATATATACATCTGCATCTTAGCATACATAAACTTTTTAAACTTCATCTGCGAGGGATACTGAACAAGAAGAATCATAAAAAACGTAAGAAAAGAAGAGAGAGAACATTAGCAGACTAGTTTCTTAACAGCGAGGGAAAGGGAGGGGCCACAATGGGAGAGGGAGTTGAGAGCGACTCCAGGGGTGGAGTATAATAGTAATGAGGCTTTCAAAGACCTCGCCGTTCAAGTTAACGATGATTAAAAATAATTAAAAGTTGATTTGTAGGATAAATAATGGTTAATTTTGTTCGTTAATTTAATTTTATGGTTTCTGTAGAAAGAGAGCAGGGAATCGATTTTGGAAGGACGGAGAAATGACGAGCCAAAAAATTCTAGGTATTGAATTTATAGTGACAATATTTTAACAATAAAGAACGCCACAATTAGGTTTGGGGAAATTGAAAAAATAAAATTACTTTTTTGAATAGTATCAGTACTTGGTCATGATACTATAGTATAAATGATCGCGCTGACACTTATATGTAAAAGGTGCTAAAATCTGCTTAAACTTTTTTATTAGTATCAGAAACTTAATATCAATGTTTCTCATTTTTTTTAGTAGTGCACGACTTAAAAATATGTCCACATATAAAAAAAATAAAGTTAGGGTACCTGCAATAGAGAATGAATTTATATATATATCAATTATAGTTGTTCAACAAAATATGTCAAATAATTTATTACATAATACCTCCTATTCTCATTAATGTTTAAGTATTAATGGTTTTGCAATTAAATTCATATGATATAAATTATTATAAGACCTTATGGAATATTTTCATATAAAGTATCACTACAAGAAAACTGATAATAGATGACAGATAACTTATGACAGATTCTAGGTAAATCGGCTTATATCATAAAATTATGATAGACTTGTGACATAATTTTCAATCACAGATTAATGATGGTTTTATGATAGAATTATTTTTTATCATGGATTAATGATGGGTTTGTGATAGAATTATTTTTTTATCATGAATTAATGATGGTTTTATGATAGAATTAGTTTTTATCACAAATTATTATTTTTTACTTAACCACCTGTTGACTTATAATTCTTTACTTAATATGTGAACAATTACACTATATAATTTCTAAAGTATAAAATAAAAAGGTGAACCCTAAATCTAACCTAATTAAACGCACTACTTGTTAAGTTGTTGTTGCCACTCCCCTGTTGCTCTTCGATTTCACTACTGCTCTACCGTCATCAAGCTTTAGCCACAGACTACCAAATTGGCCACCATTCTGTACGTCGTTGACTTGTTGCCGCCACTCATCTTGGTCATCGTTGTCGCTCCTTTACCATCACTTTAAGCTTCAACCTAGCTAGCCGTTGTTGCTTTGCCACCACTGTTAGTTTACCGCTGAGATTTATACCATTCCTCAACAGCCTTCCAGAATTTTCCTCTCACACTTTCCACACTCACTATTCTCCTTCTTCACTAACATCACTTGCGAGAACGAGATACCGAAGGAGTTGCTTCAGTAAAACCGAAGCAGTGGAAGTTTTATTGATGGCTAAGAGTACCGTTCTTGTCACCGGCACTGGTGGTCGAACCGGTAATTTTTTACCTTTTGCTTGTTTTTAATTATGTGATTATCCAAATTAATTATCATTTTTTAAGCTTGCTATAAAATCCTATATCTCGTGATCATTTTTCGCTGGCGTTAGAGTGCATAAGCTTTTCTTAATTCTAAAATTTCAAATCTGATGATTACAATTGAGTTGATGAATTAGGAGCCTATGTTTAATTGTCTGTTTAGTACATGACTGCAAAACAGTGACTAAGCAAAACTGCTTCCATCAATTGAAATTTGGCCAACATGAGCTTGTTAGTTACCCACTCAACAGTATGAGATTTTTTTTTCCTTTTTCTTGATTTTGTGCTGAATTTTTGATGAGGTAAAATTACAATTAGGCTCTAAATATGTAGGCAGGTTACAAGCCTAGAATTGGTGTTGTTGGTTGAGATAAGCTAGTCAAAGTTGGTTGTTTGGTTTCCATTTCATTGGTTGATCAATTCAACTGGATCTGGATGCCATTGCTTTTTATGACTTTATGATCTATTTTTGTTTCCTCACACTGGTCTATTGTTGTGGCTTCCTTTGCATTTTTAGCTAGCTTGCTGATTTTGATGAATTCACATTCACTAAAAATAATTTTAATCCATTGAGTATGTACATTTTGCTCATTCCATAAAAGTGAAATCAGTTTAAATGATTAACAAGCTTGTTACATGGTGAATTTTAAGGGATTATAAAAAAAACTACATATTCTTGTAATTTTACATCTTTCTTATATTTTGCTTTCTTAAAAATATTGGTTATCTCTTCTCTCTTTCAGCACATGTATGAAAATATTAGTATTATTGGTTATTGCTTATATTCTTTTTTTAATGTTATCTTTTTTTTTTCCTTTTTTTCTCATGTCTCTGTGTGATGAAACTATTGCTACTACATATACAATTGGAAGTACATTGACTGGCTTAAATTAGCCGAAGAATTCTTTAAGTACTAGATATAAAATAGTAGCTTAATGTTATTAATATATATTTTCTTTTTGATGTAATGCTTTCTTTTCTACCCCCCCCCCCCACACCCCCAAATGAGATTTTGTTTGAGTTTAGGGGTTAACCTACTTGATTGAGTAATAATATGATGAAAAATTTGCGGCTTCAGCCTTTTCATAATTGGAGAGGTATACATACACACTGACACAATTTTATGTAGTGGAATTTTTCTGTTAATATTTCCATAAAATATTTAGTGTTAATAGATGCCTAGATTACTATATTTGATGCCCACATGTATTGCAGCATCTTAATTTTCCATATTCTCCTTGGTGTTTGAATTAATTTAGTTCACAGGAAGTTTGCAGGTCACTTTGTAAGTTTCAATTTTCGTTGAGAGTGCTATTGAAAGATGGTATTGTTGCTGAAATATTTACAGGAAGTCTTGCTAGAAATCTTATTGTTGGAGTACTTGCATTAATCTTTGGAAGTTTTGTTGGGTAACTTGGCTTGGTGGCCGGAATTCTTATTGCTTTTTTTAGAGTTTGATTGGAATTTGACTGCAATTTTATACTTTGGGATGACTTTTTCAATTTGGGATGTTTTATTATGTATTGGTGGAGATCACATTGGATATTAGATGTATTTTTTAAAATTATTTTTTGGATTGAATGAATGTTAATTGATATTAATTTTTTTATGATATTTGTTTTATTAATTAATTAAATTTGTAAACAAGAATTCATCAATAAATTATAATTATAATATAATTTTAGAAAAAAATCAAAACTTTATGATGGAAAAAGCCATCATATATTCTATCATAAATAATTTCCTGCCAAAATTGAATAATAAATTTTCAAATAATAATTGAATTTCCCACTAAAAATTTAAAAAAATGGCGCGAAAATTTAAATAAATTCAATTTTTAATTTAATTATTTTTTACATTAAAATATTGTGTGACGGATATATGACTATGAAATACTATTATGAATTCATGATGGAAAATATTCTGTCATAAATGACCAAATTCATGACGGAAAATTTAAGTAGTGTATCATTGAAATAGTTAATTACACCCATTTCAATGCTATTTTCATTTATTAATTATTTGTTACTTTTTAATTAATCTATTATTTATCCACTGTATTAAATGAAAAGTAGAAATTAAAACAGTTAAATCCAAGGTCCACAACAACCCAATTATCATTGTTGTAAAATCTTATACACTGTAATTTTAATTTGACTATTTTACCTTTCTAATATAAATGACCAAATTATTGAAAACACATATTTTTGAGCCATAAGTTTAAATAATTAATGATGATTTAATTATTCAAATTTCTTCCTTATTTGAAAATATTAAAAATTATATAAATTTTTTATAGCTATTTTTTTTGAGGTAGGTTGCCTTTACACAACTTTAGAGGTGGAAATAGGGATGACAATTGTACCCGCAAACCCGCAAATTCGTCCAAACCCACCCGCCAAAACCCGCCCGCTGCGGGTAATTTTATTTGTTGCGGGCGGGTTTAGTATTATAAACTAAAACCCGCACATGGATGCGGGTGGGTTTGGTATTAACCTTATATCCGGTGGATACCCGCATGGATATCTACCAAACCCGCAATATTTTTTCCAAATATTTTTAATTTAATTTTAATCTAAAAATGTATAAAGAAAATAATGTCATTATTCAAATTACCAAATAGCCAAAGGCTCAAAGTTGTGTATGAGAGTATGTGGCCCATCTCTCATTCTAAAGTTATAACCTAAAGAAAACTAAAGGCATTTCCCTTCGAATTAGTATTTGAAAATATTAATCTTAATTATTATTATAGGCATTGTGTTGGATGGGTGCTTATAGTGGTGAATGAAATGAATATCTTCTCTTGGAGCTTGTTTTAAATGATAATATGAAATGTAATCATTATTTTTAGATACTAGTTTGTGTTTTTAAATGAATTTGTGTAATTTATACTTAAATTTGAGAATTTGTGTTGGATTAATGTGGAAATTTTAATTTTTCATTTACATTATTTAAATATAAAATTGAGTGTGTTATATGGAATTTGAGGTTATTATTATAAATTTATATATTAAACATTTGTGATTTTAAATACGGAAACCTGCAAAAAATCCGCCGGGTACTATTGCGGGTTTGGTAATTGTTAAAACCCGCTGCGGGTTGCGGGTGGGTTTGGTAATTCAAATTTTGTGCGGGTTTGGGTTTGGTAATGGCAAACCCGCTGCGGGCGGTGCCCATTGCCATCCCCAGGTGGAAATATCACCATCCTTAATGAAATAACACATAATAGGTGCTATCCTTGCGAAATAACCGCCAAACTAATTGAAATGAAGAAACCAAATTAATTTGTGAGAAAAGATTTATGATTTCACAATAAACTTTAAGCTCTTCGCTATAAATATACTGGAAAACAAGACCGTTCTCCTAATCTTTGAGATATTAGACCGATTTCGAACAGATATTTGTCAAAATGCCATAAAAAACCAACATTGTTCTCCTAATCTTATCATTTGTTTGTATCTTCTTGGTCTACGATATTATTTAGTACTAAGGTTTTGTATTTTTTAAATTACAGCTGTTGTGAGAAAAAATTTAATTATACAATAAAAGTTAAAAATGTGTAGTAAATATAGTTTTTAAGTAATAATTTAAAAAAATAGTAGGGATATAAAAATATTTTTATCAAGTGATAAATCAAATCGACTTAACTTTCAAGACATAATAGCTAATATTTACCAAAAACACTTTATTGTCATAACTTTTAAGGCATGGCTATCAAGCCTCAATACCACATAAGGCCATAATTAATCCGAGCAGAAAAGCTTAAATATAGGTGTGGTTCAATTCAATAAACTAATTAACAAGCTCAATGCAGAACAATCAAACCATGTATTTTAAAAAACTTTAGTGGCAGCATTGATTCTTCATTCATTTGATAAATTATAGCAATAAATCGGCCGAAGAAGTAATTAAATGAATGGAAGATATGGTAATTGTAAGTGTAAACAAGAGACAGGCACAGTTCCATAACTTTGCAGATACGAGATTAATTAATAACAAATATTGAACTAATTGAGTTCAATTTAATTTCCACTGTCTATGAAAACAAAAATGGAAATTAACCAAAAAGAGCAAATACAAAATAAGAGCTGCTGGGTTTTATCTCCCTCCCTTTTGATTCAAAAATGCGTCCATGCGAGGGTTAAAATTAATGTGCAAACTCCAGAATTGCATAATAAGCGATCGTCAAAGGAAGGGACACAATCATTCCGAAGATAACCCTGAATTTGTTTTTTCAAAAAAGAAAAAGCAATTAGAAAATAGATTACTGAAAGTTAATATGAAGTAGTACTTTTGAATTTGTTTTTATTTTAATAAAAAATTGGTAGAAATTATAAAGAGTGTGATCAACTTACGCAGTGCTAAGCACATCTGCGTGGAGTCCATATTCTTTAGCAAATATGAACGAAGTAATGGATTGTGGCAGTGCTGCCTGCAACATTATATAAACAAGTAAATATTTAGCATAGAGAAAATCCAATTAATTATTTTCCAAATTAACACAAGTTTAAGTTATTAATAAAGATAGAAACATGATACTATTATTTCTTCTAGAGTTTTTTACATTTAATTCAAAAGACGAAATGGGGTATGATTGAGTAGTTTTCAAGCAGTTTTATTTAATTATCACTTGAGTTCGAGTTCTGGAAAAATAACGGTTAAAAAAACTAATTTGAGGGTTAAAGAATTGCTTAGAATTTCACCAAAGTCCTCTCCCTTTTAAGAATATTAAGGCACACAGAAAAACATAATTCACAAGAGGACCTTATATATACAATATTTTCATAGATGTTCTTCTAAATTTAGACTTTCATTTATTTTAAAAGTTAGAGGTGTGGGTAAAGTTTAAATCATTTTTTAATTTCTTACCTTCTCCAAAAATTTAAATTAATTAAAGAATCTAAGATAAAAGACGATTTTATCTATAAATTCAGTTAAAAAGGTACAAACGATGATTTTACTTTCTATTTTTCATTTTAAAAGCAAAACAGTCTTTTATGTTAAATTCTTTAATGGTGACTAGCAAGATAACAAAAAATGGCTGATTAATATAAAATTAAAATTTGAGGTGATGCAGAGATATTATCATAAATTGGAGGATTTTTTTTTCATGTTTTTTACCTATTAGATCTTGCAGCATAAATTTCTCAATCAATGATCCAGGAATCACTATATATACACATGAAAAAAGTCAAGACAGGAAAAGCATACACCGAAATCACCAACATTGTTTTGGTATTGTTTGATAATAGCTATTAAAAGAAAAAAAAAAGAAAAAGAAATAATAATGAATAATTGTACCAACGTAATGTTGATCGAGTCTTCTACACAACTTAAAAAAGCATATATGCTTTAAGCATTAACATAAGATAAGGCCCCATAAGTGCACCTTATTCAATTCTTTAGTAGTGATCTTAATAATGATTCCTGGTAGAGGGGTTTCTAGTTTTGGACAGACTTTAATTTTATGTCATATAATACACTTATAGAACATAGAGCAATATCCTAGATCAAGGAAGATGTCAGGATCAGCATTTTGAAAATACATTATACGCAGCCAAATTGGTGCACTTGATGTGATTTTATAAAACAAAGTATATAAATTTTTTTTACTTAATTACCTGAATAATGGCAACACGTAAAACATCACCATGCAAGCCCATAGCAATAGCACCAATAGCCATTGCTGCTGGTCCTGCTATGAACTTTAATACCATTCCGAAAATAGTCAAGCTAGTTCCACATGCTATCAACTTTTCCTGTGAAGCCATGAAGATCCCTGCATAAAATCAAAATTCATGTAAGACATGCAATTAAATCATCTCATAATCTTAGCTAACTAATTACCCACATGATCAATTTTCACTAAGAGGGGCCAAATAAAGTGGTCCATAAAATTAGAACCCCTTAACACAATTCTGATGCGAGCAGCAGTTGTTATCTTACTTATACACCAGTTCAAAAAAATTTACCGGTTGAATTATTTAGTAAACTCAGGAAGTGCAAATATTATGTACATATAAAAATAGAAAGCTAAGCTCACCCATGCTAAACATGGCAGTGCCAGTCCCAGCTCTTGAGATGATCAATATAGACCCCTCCATGATGCTTGGCATCTCAAAATGCCACCTGCAATATAGTTATAATATTCACTTAATTAATTTATGGTAATTTTCAGCAAAATAGCTACCAAAATCTTGCGAAACATATGAATATATATATTACCTGTTTGACACAAAAGCCCATGCGATGCCAAAAATACATGCATATGCATTGGGGTTCATGGCAACTTTCAGCCACACAAGCTTCATCAAATACCAAAAATCTGGCCTTGAACTTGCCTCAGCATTAATAGTCCCCTCTAAATCTTTATCAACGTGAACGGCGCCGGCATCTGTAGTTCCTGCCCTTCGAATTTCCAAAACGAGCAATAGAACAGGAAGCCATACGATGGCTTGTATTACAGAAAATTGGACTACAAGATCAACAGCCATTTGGCCATACATAGCTTTCGCTAAAGGAACTCCAACAACAAGAGAACTTGTTAGAGTACACAAAGAGAAGCTTGTGATAGACCAACAATAGCTTCCCTTGCTGCTACACTTAGCCCATAAAGCTAACACAATTGCTATAATCAGCTTGGATAGAGCATCAGCTGCGATACATCGGTAGTTCCATTTGAAAGGATCAACATGAGCAGTGAATTCAACAGTGAAAAGAGGAAGTGTGAAATAGCAAACGAGTCGGTTTATGGCATCACACTGTTCTAGGGTGAAAATTCTCCACCATTTCACAGAGCCATAACCTAACATTAAAGCAACGTAGAGTGGCACCATGGCCACTACTACTTTGTAAACATCTTCCCAGCCAATCATTCTTAATTTCAGGGTTTTAAAACGTTGATGAATATTGATGATGAGAGAATTAAATTTCAAGTGCTTTTCTGAGTTGATGAACTAATAAGAATAGTATGTTGATTATTTATACATGCATCAAAGAACAACTAAAGGGTTTTTCTTTTATTTATTATTATTATATTGTCTTGCATGGTGGATGTATGTGATTCTATGCTATGGATTCTTAAAGAAATGACATAATAAGTTTTAATTTTATCAAGTGCATGCAAATGCTATGTTGTTTTCACAACTAGGGTTTGTATTTTCTAGTCAGCAATCTTCTATAGAATAAGGAATGAGGTCCAGCAATTATTCCACCCACCTTTGCAAATAGCGCTGATCGATATTTTTTTTCCTTTCTATTTATTGTTATATTATATTCTTACCATTATTACACCAAAGTGACACTTTAATCCATAAGGGGCCAGCATATTTTGCTTGTGTTATTTTGATAGTGACAACAAATCAATAATCGCTATAAGTTGATGACACCAATTACTTTTGTGGTTTTCTGCTTTCTATCTGGAATAAAGTTTTAAAATAAACTAGAGCAGAAGCATATCATGTGTGTTGCGTTACAATCTCAAGATATGTTTATAGTTTAGAAAGAAAATTTTTGGCTTGCTGATTTGTCCCCAAAAAAAGTAATTAGTACATGTGTTCGATTGTCCTAAATACTCTGTATATAGCATCTCTTGAAAACTTAAATGCCTTTTGTTACGCCTTTAATGTAGCTTGCCGCCTTAATTAAGAACAAAATTTGGCTAAACTTAGTACTTAAGTCATCCTAAAACCTTAACTTGAGACAGAAACACACGCCAAAAAGAAGAGAAGAGGAGAGAAAAAATATTAAAACAGAATGTCAGTATCTTCAATGAGGCTTTAGATTTATACTAGTCTACAAGTAATTGAAAAACTTAAGAGTGATATCGCTACATAATAAGGAATAGCCTTTGGTCTCAAAGAGAAATTGTTGAACTTCGTGCATCTTCAATTTATAATTAATGAGAAATCCAAAAGCATACCTTTTGATTCTCGAATTTGGAAGCGAATCACAATGAAATCATGTAAACTATCAATTTTACTATTTGTATTTTGGTCGAGAGGATAATCATGAAAAGAAAATCCTCCTTATATCAAATTGCAAGATCCCACTATTAATTTTACTATTTGTATTTAGTCGAGAGGATAATCATGAGAAGAAAATCCTGTCATTTTACATTATAAGAGCCCACTGCCTTTTTCTCTACCTATATTTTCTAATAAGTTTTAGGTTTTTCTCATGTCTCTCATGCATCCATTTTATTTATTATATATAAGTTCATGAGAGTGATATAATCGACCAAAATACTTTATAACTCTCCAGTTCCAATTAGACATACAACAATCATGTGGAATTCTATCTAAAAGAAGCTTCTAAATTATTTTTTATGTTGGGTCAATCCAACCCATCATAAACGTAAATTCTAGCAAAAATAAAAATATGTATGCTTCCATGCTAACACCTTAGTGCAGAGTTGGATTTTTTTAAATATGATTGCATGAAAAATTAATTTGAAGTTATTTTAATGATCATGCATATGTTTTATTTATAAAAGTACATGCTCTTATTACTTTTTTCAATTTCAGCTAAAAAAGATGATAATACCAAGATGCAAATTTTGAGTGCACTCTTTTCTAGGACTATATGTCATGTCAACAGCAAAAAGAATAAGTTCCAATTTTGCATCAACCTTTGCTCATTGCCTAAATACAACAATTCTGCCTATTCCAAGTCCATGAATTAATTCTTGGTGTGTGAACTAAAAATTCACTCAATTTATTCCTTCTTAAATGGCTCTTGTCGATCGAAATTAGAAATGCGGTATAACTGGCAAGAATTGGTTTCTTTATGTCAATTTAGGGATTGAGTTCTTGAGTTTGAATGGTGTAGGACTTGTATTGCCTTTGAACACTGTCAGTAAAAATCTTATTTGGCGTAACAGTAGATGAGCACTTAGAGAGACTGTGGTTGAACGATGAAAGATGCTACTGCTTAAAATATTCTAGGTACCAGAAGAATTTTTCTTTTTTCTTGTCTTATGCTTTTGGTTATTATGTTTTAAGCTGCAGGCTAAATATTTCAAGTTCAATTCCAAGTCTAACGCTGCATATTAAAAGTAAAACGTGTATTTTCTCATATATGCAGGTAATTTAAAAATATAAATGATTACAAACGATTGCAATTGCTTGCAAGTCTAAGCTTTCATATATTCAATTTATATGTCACTGTTGCAAATTACAAGTCTAACATAAAAGTAAAATGTTACAAGATTTACATATGAAGTTTCAAGTCTGATCTGAGATAGATCTATATAATGGAAATATAAAGATTGTATCTTAATTGACGTAAAGTTGTTTAGGTCATAGACAGAGTGGTAACCCATTCTATCAACACACACTGACGGAACGGTTTGAGTCACTGTGGTGTTAGGACTCATATTCCCATTCCATTATTGAATATGGGTACATTTCTTTTTCTATTCATTGATAAGAAAAAGAAAAAAAGGGAAATGGCATAGATTAATGCCAACCATCCACACTACCACTGTTTCCTGAGATAGATTCATATTGTTTTATGCCATAGTCAAGAGTTTAGCCATAGATGTTGGGAAGATCATTGAAAAATAAATCAAAGAGTGTGCAATGAAAAAACATAAATATGTTGCATTGTTATTCCCTTCCCTTATCACGGGAATTTGTGAGGTCTCGGGAGTGCAATTTGAGGAAAGTATTGAAAGAATGAAGAATGGAGAATGGAGAATGGAGAATGAATAGGCCATTACAGTGAGGATAGTTGAGAGCATTATTGGAGAATCTACAAATGCAGAAACCCAAAACGCCTTGCTACAGCTAAGAAAAAACAAGCTACATGGATTGAGAATATGCTTCAGGAACTTAGTGGAGTCATGAAGGCATGTATCCAAGTGCAAATGGAAGAAAATAAAAGATTTTGGACTTACTTACGGCATCTTGAAGCATAAAAGCACCAGTTTGCCCTGTACATGAAGAGTAAAGATGCAAATTTTCCTGAGTCATTGATGTAGCAATTTAATTTTAGATGATGCTAAGGCAATAGAGGAGTTTGAAGGTGGAGAGCAGGAAGCAGAGGAAGAGAAAAAGGAAGAGCAGGAAAAAAATTAGGAAAATGAGACGAAACCTCTAATGGAGACTCCTACAAGCAAAGGAAAAGAGAAAATTTTGGTAAAAGAGGAGTCAGAGTTAAAGTGGGAAGAGGATGTTGATGCAGCTATAAAGGAAGTCATTAGCAAAGTTGCTAGGAATCATTACAATTTGGTCAAGTAATTGGGTGTCATCATTACAAGTAATAGACATTCACATGAAAAATCAATGATACATTAAAGAGTATTTGACTGATAAAAACAAAACAATATTTTGCTGTAGCACAATTTGAACCTATTTTTTACTTATGTTCCCCTCTATATAAATGTACTTATGTTTTATCTTTGAGTTATATGTGATGTCAGTGTGATGCTGCAGCAACTCTGGAGCTTGATCAAAGTGCCACACACACTTTGGACAGAATAAGACCTAAGTCTAGAACTGGAACTGCTATGGCAATTTTACATACTTAAATATGTGATCTAAGGGTTGATGAATCCTAGCAAGCTAGATATATACTATCACTCTAACAAGATATATACTACGTAAGAAATTATGACAAGCCAAAGATATATTAAGCAATGTCACTAGGAGCTAAAATTTTCCTTTGTAAGGAAAATTTAAAAAGTATTCTAAGCTCAAGCTCATACAAAACATAGATAAAGTCATAATTCTATTAAATAAGAGTTATCATACTACTTTTATACTCAAACCAATAATACTTAGAAAGTAAATTATGTGTTTTTATTGTATTTTTAGTTACATATTGTATAAGCATCTAATTAAGTTTATTTTTAATAAATTGATTTTGTTTTAGATCATTTGGTGCTTTAATTGTGTGTGATTGTAGGTGACCAGAAAGTTCAAATTTTATGGATGGAATGCTGCTGCAACAGACTTGCAGAGAAGATAAAAGAACTTGGCTGCAAAGGAATTAAAACAAGTCTGAAACAATGAAGATGTTGTAGCCATTTTTGCAACAATCATGCAGCAATAATAGACTGAAATTCGTGCGCGATAACTGAAAGATTACGATCCATGGTTTCCAAAAATGGAAGAAATGTGGCCACACGCTTCTGGGTACCCTAATTTTAAGTTATAAAAGAAGCACACATTAAAAGAAAAAAAAAGGCCGTCATTAAAGAAAAAATAACAGAGAAAAACAACAAGAAAATAAAAATTAAAAAAGAATTGAGAGCTGCAATAGATGATTCACAGAGAAAGAGAAGGAGAGATCGTAAGATCAAGCGAACTTTAATTTTTTATCTTATTTTCTTGTTTTCTATCTATTTATTTATTTTCTTGTTTTATCACAAATCATGAATGAAACTTTGTTGTGGTTGAGTGATAAACAAGCTTAATGGTTATTTGACTAATATATGTGTGTTGCTTTGTATTTTCTATAGCATTTTGTCTTAATTTTACTTATTACAATTCCTCATTTCAGCTGACCACCCATTTAGTGGATAGTAACTAATAATGAGTCTAAAAAGGGTCTGACTTAGTTGAACAAATTAAGACAATACATGATTTTAGATTGGGTTTCCCAAGTTGAGTTAATCTCAATTTGAATAGAGCCATGCTTGATCTAAATTAGTAAAGAACTAGACATAGAGATTTACCTTGTGAGATAAATGGAACCTAGAACGCATAATGTTATATCTAATGTTAGCGTAATAATTGGTCGTTGTTAGGTTGCATTAAGGTATAAGATATCCAACAGGCGACAGTTGAGGATGTATGTGGATTCTGCCTAGTGCTATAGTAGATGTTGTAGCAACAGGATCTTAATTAAAAAAACAGTCAAAATCATTAAGTGAGTTTAATCACTCAACTACTCTTTTCCCATTAATTACATCCTTGTGTTTGATGTGAGAATTTTCTTTATTGCATTTTTATTTTAATTACTTCATTGGTTTCATTAATTGTCCTATTTTAATTTAGAATAAAATTGTACTGTTAAAATTACTGTAGCAAATCTGATAACATTAATTGAAACACTAACTAGGCAACCCAAGAGGGAGGTGAATTGAGATTTTAAAAATTAAGCTAAGCAAACCACACAACAATTTAATCTATTGCCTTAATTAAATTGAAAACAATAAATTCAATCATGCACAATATTAAAAGAGTAAGGGAAGAGAAACAAACACAATGATTTTTACGTGGTTCGGCAAACCCCGCCTACGTCCATGCCTCCAAGCTCACCGGGCTTGAGGATTTCACTAAACTAGCCTCCCAAGGCTTCAAACGCTTACAATTGACTTCCAAGGTGTCAATGGACCTTTACAACAAGAGATTATCCCCAATCTCTTAACCCAAGTGTATCCCAACACTTACAATCTTTTAACTTGATTTTACAAAAAAGATTACAAATGAATCTCTCTCACACAATGTGTTTGATCACAAGTGAAAGCTCAATGTGTGAATGAATGAGATGAATACAAGGATTTAAAACTCAATGAAAGTTGTATTCTCAATATTTTACTCAATGATGATCGTTGGAAAAACTTCTTGTTTGAATTGGATTGAGCTTATTTATAGTTGGAGCTGAAAACTAGCCGTTATTGACTTTCTGCACACTGTCGGATCGCCGTTAACTAGATGTCGGATCGCCGTTTGACTGGTCAATATGACTGTTGGGGTTGATTTTCAAATTGTCGGATCGCCGTTATCTAGATGTCGGATCGCCATTATCTAGATGTCGGATCGCCGTTATCTAGATGTCGGATCGCCGTTTAGGTCCAGAGGCTAATCTTCAGTTCTGTTAGATATCGGTGAGCCGTTTATCCAAATTGTCGGTTCACCGTTTAGGTCCAGAGACTAAACTTTATTTCTGCTTGATATCAGCGAGCCATTTATTGCAAATGTCGGATCGTCGTTTTCTATAGTAATTGCTACAGTGAAATATTTCCCAAATTTACAGTTTGACCCCAAAACTTTATAAAACTATATTACGGCTCAAAACGTTATAAAACTTTACAAATAGGTCTAATTTTAGAATTTCTAAGTAATGCTTTGTTAATCCCAAAACTTTCTGAAATTATGGTATAGCCCAAAATGTTATGACACTTTTCAAATAAGTCCTTCTCCAAAATTTCAAGCAATACTTGTTTATTTCAAAGTTTTCAAAATTCTTTCAATTAAACCATAAACTTTGAAAAACAACCAATTTCATAAAATCATTTTTCCATTAAATATGAAACATTTATAATGTGAAATAATGATTTATTTAAAAAGAATAAAATCAATCAATTTCATAAAATCATTTGTCCATTAAATATGAAACATTTATAATGTGAAAATAATGCTTTATTTAAAAAGAATAAAAACAATCAATTTCATAAAATCATTTTTCCATTAAATATAAAACCTTTATAATGTAAAAATAATGATTGATTTAAAATGTATAAAAAATAATTTGAGCTTAAAAGATTTATCAATCTTAATCTTGTTTGTTATCATCAAAATCAGCATTATGAAAACATATATGTTAACATTAATCCCTATGAAGACGATCTGAATACTTATCAATATATTACTTGTTTTGTACACTTGCACATTGACACCTATAGCACTAGACAAAAAAAATTGGGGGCTAAAAAATACTTTAGCCCATACCTCCAAAAGAAGTAAGTGTCTTGCACTAAAAATCTTTATGAATTATTTTCTTGTCTCAACCATTCAGGATCATTCATATTACTCTAAAAAAAGAAAGAAAAGATAGCATTATGTCATAATCGGTAAGTAATTTTTACTGGAATAATTATTTGACTAATTTGAATTAGTGCAGAAAAAAATGAGAGAGGGAAGAATGATAAAGAGTTTGAGGTCCCAGTTGAAGACTTAAACCTAAAATTTTGTGCTTCTTTCTTTTATCCTTACTATCATCATTTTATTGCCCTTATCATCGTCCATTTTCCTTTTGTCACTATCTTTTTTCTTTTTATCATCATCCTTCTTCCTCTTATCATTATCATGTATAAGTTGAGCAGTGGTTGGGATGAGCTCGGGACGATATGATTTGTAACATATCGATTAACTCATTGGCAATATTGGCATGAACAAAGACTCTTCGTGCCAGTGTAGTAAGAAAACCTTACAACACAGTGCCATCGATAAAGAATAATAGCAAGTTATAGAAATTGTTTACATTCAGCAAACCGATAGGTTTCTGATACCTGTTTTGTTGTGACCATGAAGCAATGGTGAAGATTTTCTCTATGGTTTTAAATCTACCTGGCAAAGCGATAAAAGCATGAACACGATTATTCAATTCAAGATGTTTGGCACCTGTATTAGAAACAATCTCATTTCCACTTGTGGCTATAGGTTCTTAAATGAATCCCATAAACCCAACATCACCGCTTTTATACATTGAACATATTTTTCATTGGCCTATCACCCTTCCAAGCTCTCTGGCAGTATTAATAAAATCTAGAAGATTTTCTAAGTCATTTTCACAAAACACACAAATATTTTTAAGCTGGCGAGCTAGGAATTCTGCCATTACGACCTTGGAATGAAACGTAGAAGTTTTAAAATTTGAACTGAGCTCTTTGAAAGGTTTATGCTGATGAACTATGCAACACATTTCTTATATACATAATTGATGGTTCTACTATTACATTCTTTTTCTTTAAGAAAAAGCAAGATTAGACACTTGACTATCAATACTTATAAGAGACAGAAGAGTTCTGAAAAAGCATATTCCTTTGCTGAAAAATCTTTGAAAGACTTATACAGTGCTTGCATGAGAAGTTTTCCTTGTGTTCAATGGATTAGGTAAGATTTTGATGTTATCTCAAAATTCAAGGAAAATGTAAGAGATCTTTCACTATATTCCTTCAAGAGTAGAAAATAAGCAGCATGATGGCTATTCAATGAACATGCACGATTGATAACATATCTTTATTAGGCTTTAAACTAACCATATTTTCTTTTGGATTTCGATATGATTTTTAGGCAGGTAATTTGATTATGCAATATGCTCACCTACGGCTACACATCTCACATAATCAAAGGGGCCTAATGTTATTACCTAAAAATCGAAATTAGGCCCAATGACCCAATTCAGCCCATTAGGCTCGAGCATGTGATGTGCTATATGCATCTCAGAGTTCGCGTCGGGCATTTGATTAGTATTAAAAATTATTTAATTATCAAGCGATAATATGTTATTTTATGCTTATGTTATAATTTATATTTGTGTTTATGTAATATATTATGAATTATGAATTATGTTTTAAATATATTTAATTTTGTGTATTTTTATGTGTTTATTAGGAAAAATATTAATTTCACGTACTTCGAGACTCCAAACAGATAAACGGAGGTCAAATTTAGATTCCGGAGGTCCGAAAACCTTAAGATCAATCAAGATCGGCTTAAAATTGGGCTTGTGTAAAAAAAGTTGACTTTTCCTGTTGACCGAGCACTGATTGGATGATGAAATGAGCTTACAATAGATATGAGTGCATGGGATAACTGGCAATCTTGACTAAATCTCAACCGTTCATGATTCAATGGCCATGATTGTGCCACGTGGCAATGGTTGGTGAAGCAAGTTGGAGGATCCGAATCTTTGTATTCGGGTCGACCCGATCCACCCATCAACCCGCCAAATCTCAACTGTTTTTTGGGCAAATCGGACGAGTCAAATGATGCCATGTGTGATGTTGACTTTTGAAGTTTGACCAGCCATTGGATCTTGATCTAAGGGTTGTGAGGAGCACATGCATGAAGCCTATAATGGACCGCAAAGCACTGGATTATGAATTTATTTTTCTATAAATAGGGCCTCATTTTTATGTTTTAATCATCTCTCTACAACTCTCTTCTTCTCAAATTCTCTCAATCTCCTTGTAATCTTGATTTCCAGGTGTGTTTTTAATATTTTGTATAATTATTTTCATTAATAAAATTAGTTTTATTTCCAATTTTAGTTGTTTTTATTTCTTTTAATTATAAGTAATTCAATTTTACTACTTCTTTTTATTTTAATTATGCTTAACTAAATAATATTAGTTAGGGGAAGGTGAAACTCTTAAGAAATAAATATGATTTAATCAAATTCTATGTTTAATTTTATAAATTAAATTATTTTCTATTTAATTTTATACATGTTTTATATTTTGAAAATTTGATTTATTGTAGACAAACAAATGAATTTGGCACAATAAATTCTTAAGATCTTAATATAAGGCATGGTGAAATGGTATTTTGACTTATTGTAGACAAATTAAATTTTGGCACAATAAATACTTAATCCATCATAAATTTAAAGGGAAAATAATAATAATTTTTATAATTAATCTTTTGGGTAATAAATCTAAAACAAATTGGCAAAAAGAATTTATTAAGTTTTATTTATTTCTAAGAGTGGATCCATAACCCTAACTAGTTCAATTCCATAGTTTCATTTAAATTAAGTTGTTTATATTCAAGTTTTAATTTCAATTTTTAGATAAAATAAAATAAACTAATTAAATCTTTTCTCTGTGGATCGACCTCGGACTCACCGAGTTACAATACAACAAGACACTCTTATACTTGGGAGTTAAAATTTACTTTTAAGTTGTGTCAGCATTGTCCAATGGAAACATGTGAGAAAAATGTGGAGTTTAGTCAAACTAGTTATTTAGAACATTGAGCGGCAGTGCCAATTCTTACAACCTAAATATAGTAAAATGGTGACAAAAAATATTTCCAACCAATTTTGATAAAACACATTATTTTATTAAAAAATTTTGATTTTAACAAAAAAATTATCACTTTAAAGCCCACCATTTTTTTAAAACAAAATAAATTAATTTATACAAATAAAATTATTATTTTAAAGCCAATCAAGTTTGATATTTTTGACTTGGGTTGCCTTATAAATAGGTGAGTTAAGGGGATGGAGAAGGCATAAGAAGGTTGTGTGAAAAGAACATCAATTGAGAGAGTTTTTTTTTTTTTTTTTAGAATGTCAAGTTCTTAATTTAGTAATTTGAGAGTTTAGGTGTATTGGGGTTTTGGGCTGTGAGATAAAATAGTATAATACTTGTAATTCTGTTCAGCTAATAAAATATCTTCTTGCATCTTCTCCCGTAGACGTAGGTTAAAAGCCGAACCATATAAATTCATGTGTCTCCTATGTGATATTTATTTCTCAATTTCATTCTAGTTGTGTACCTACTTCACATGTCAATTCAGTAACAATAATATCATAACCATTGGTTGTGATTATTTAAAGTAGAGATATTATGATACTATTTATGTATACGGTATTATTCACGTGTACAATACTATTCGCAGCAGGATCGGTCGGAGGCCAGAGTGGAGTAACCGTATGGTTTTGTACATGTCTAGGAAATTTATGTCGCCAAGACGATGAGAGCCTAAGGAGTCTAGGTTTTAAGTGGGACCGTTGTGACCCCTCCAATCTTTCTTGGAAACTTTCCTGATATACAATTTCATAGCATCTATGACTACTTAAGCCAAAATCAAAATTATGACAAGAGCTTATTTGGGCCATATCAATGCCTGAATACGCTTTCAGACTTTACTTTTCAAACCACACAATAGGATCAGGGGATTACAAACCATTTAGTCCAAATTTATATTCAAGCCCTATTCTAAAAGAAGCTCGTTCTTATGACACATGGCTTGGTGAAATTTCCACCTCAAACAACTAGCTAGACATTGCAAGAACAAAACCAAACCCCTTCCTAACTTGATGAATGAGGTTTGAACCCTAGACTTTCGGTATCAAAATAAAAGCTTTTAACAATTGAGTTAACAATTAACATCCACAATTTTAACTTTTGAGGATAATTAACTATTTTAATTAATTTGCATATATATTAATCAATAGAAAAGGAAAAAATTTCGTTTAGTTCCTATATTACAAGGTTAGTGTCCTTTTAATTCTTGTATTTTTAAAAGTACCTCAAAACCACCCTGGAGTTAAATTATTAATATCACTGCCATTATTTTCTGTTCATTTTGGCTTTTTTTTACAATATTATCCTCTTACAATAATATTTCTTTTTTTAATTAATAAAAAAATTAAAGTAATAATTTAATCCCAAAAATAAAATAGAAACAAAAAGAACATATATCAATTTTTGTGGAGCTCATGTTCGTCTAAAAAAATTAGTATTGTAAAAAATTAAGTTATTGATTTTTTTGGACATTAAAAAAAATTAATATATCAACTCCTCAATAGAGTGTTCCACAAAAATTAATACATATTCTTTTTGTTTCTATTTTATTTTTGGGGTTAAATTGGTAATTTAATTTAATTTTAATTATTGTCCAAAAATAAGTATTGTAAGAGTGTAATATTTTTAAAACAAGTCAAAAATAACAAAAGTAATGACATGGCTGGCAATAATTTAATAGTAGGAATGTTTTGAGGTATTTTTAAAAATACAAAAACTAAACAAGCATTAACTTCAAAATATATGGACTAAATAAAATTTTACCCCAACAGAAAGGTTTGTTGAAATTTTTAATTCCTCCTAAGATCTCATTGGTAAAAATATAAAGCAAGTAATAACAGAAAATACGTATGGAGAATAAAATCAACCAAACAGATATATGGAAAAAAAAATCACATAACACAAGAATTTACGTGGAAACTCTTATATTGGAGAAAAACTATGGTTGCAAAAGATGACGAGGAGAAAAAAATTCACCATGAGAAAATGATTACAATCACACTCTAATATATATACTTTTTTTTTTTTGCATAGCCAAAAAACTAATAACAATCAAAAGACATGCTTATTTAGTTCCTATATTTTAGGATTAGTGGCCGTTTAATTATCATATTTTAAAAAATGCCTCAGGACATTCTTGTTGTTAAATATCTTGTAGCCATGCCCCTACTTTTTCTTTACTTTTATAATAATACACTTGGAACAATATTTTTGGAGACATTAATTAATTTATCTATAAAAAGGTTAATTAAAAAATTAACCCTACAAATATTATAAAAATAAATGTAAATGTTTTGTTATTATTTTAGTTTTATGGTTAATTTGGAAAATTACTTTTTTTTATTTAAGTAATTATTAACAAGATTGTTGCAAGGGTATGAGAAATACCAATTCTTTCATACTAACTATGATTGGTTAATTTGCTAATAAGTAATTATTGGATTAATTCGTTAATAAACATTTTTATAGATAAACTAATGTATGTCTATAAAATTTTAGTAAGTGTATTATTGTAAAAGAAAAGAAATATGGGCATGAGTATCACATATTTAGCAATAAAGGTGTCTTGAGATTTTTATAAAATATAGAGATTAAACGGATACTAAGCCAAAAATATAAGGTCTAATGAGTATTTCGCCACACTCAAATCACTAAATAAACCTATTGTTTCTCACTAGTTGGAAACTGCTTACCTGCACAGAAAACTAATGTCAATAAATAGTGAAACTAACATATAGTAATTAGTAAAATATTTCTAGTAAGAGTAGTAATCCTTTAAATCCTATAAAAAGGAACTACTTATTCTCTAAAGAAAAATTATTAGTTATCCACCTTGATTTTTCCCTTTTATTAAAAATACTATAAAAGTTTGAATTTTTTTTTTAATTTTCTACCCTAAGTTTGCAATTTGTATTAACTATTCATCAAAACATTAATATTGTTAGAATATTTAACATACTCTAATTAAACTGATCATTTTACCCTTGAATTCAAGGGCATTTTTAAATTTGCACCATAAGTAATAAAATAAAAAAATAAAAAATAAAAACCCAGCTCCTTGTTTCAAAATAAGATTCACCAAAGATTTTGATCACTAACCACAATTTGTATCAAATCCTTCATTGACTACATAAATCCAAAAATAAAATAAAATATATCTCATTATCTTATTCCTTATCTTCGCTCTCCTTAAATTTTTAGGGTTCACAAAATCAATCCAAAGTTTGTATCTGTTGGATCATAAACTTGATCCAAGATGAATAAATCAAGCCCAACTCATGGAAGGTTCCATGAGTAGGTATGGTTGGTGAGGTTTAAATTATTTGTGTTAGGTGTGTTAGGTGTGGTTGGTGAAGTAGGTGAGTGGTAGGTTTTAATGGATGGTGAGGATTTGTTTATTAGTTGAATAAATGAATGATTGTGATTAGTTTGTTTCATGTATAAATACCCCCTCTCCCCTTTGGTTTAAAAACATCAAGTGAAGTAGCAAAATCTCTAAGGTGTAGAGAGTGAAAAATAAGAGTTGTAATTGGTGAGGAGTGTTGTTGAAGAAATAAAATAGTGTGTTTTTGTGTGTTTTATTTGTTAATTCTCCAACAAAGTGGTATCAGAGCTAGTGTTTAATGCTATATATAGTCATATAGCATATCAAATCGAAGATCTCGACGAGAGGAACGTGACGCCAAAAAAATCATCTCGATCCGAGAGTGGACGCGCCGACACTTGCCGCCGGAAGTTTTCTGTCCTGAAGCCGAGTCGACTCACTGAGTTGAACCAAGCTGAGCCGAACTGAACCAAGCCTAGCCGAGCTGAACCGAATCAAGTCGAATCGAGCCAACTCGAGCTGAACCAATCTGGACCGAACCAAGACTACCAAGCCGGTGTTGACCGTTGACCGACGTTGACCGTTGACTAGTGTTGACCCTTGACCGTTGACCAAAAGTTGACTCGAGTCCTTCCCAAGATTTTTCGACGTGCCAGATCCATCTGTACTTTCAGAATCTCCAAATTCTCACTCAATTTGTGAGTTATGGCAAACGGTGGTATGATGTCATTTCAAGTTCCACAATTAAAGGGAAGTAAGTTTGACAATTGGAGTATTAAAATGAAGGCTCTATTGGGTGCACATGACGTATGGGATGTTGTGGAGAAAGGCTTTATTGTGCCAGAAAATGAAGCTACTTTAACTGCGGCGCATAAGGAGAATTTAAAAGATTTGAAGAAGAAAGAGAATAAAGCAAAGTATCTTATCTTTCAATCATTAGATGAAGATGCTTTTGAAAAGATTGCTGGTACAACCTCCTCAAAAGAAGTATGGGAGAAACTAGAGACCTCTTACAAAGGAGCGGAGCAAGTTAAGAAGGTTCGTCTCCAAACATTACGAGGAGAATTTGAGTCCTTACACATGAAGGCATCGGAGTCAATTTCTGACTACTTTACTCGGGTTGTGACCATTTCCAATGGATTAAAAAGAAATGGCGAGGAGTTAAAAGAGGTAAGGATCATTGAAAAGATACGTCGATCAGTAGACTCGAAGTTTGACCATATTGTTGTGACAATTGAAGAAACAAGAGATCTGAAGGATATGACGATCGAGCAACTTCAAGGAAGGTTGCAAGCCTATGAAGAAAAACAAAAAAAGAAGCAAGGAATCGAAGAACAACTTCTCAAGATGGAAGTCAATCTAAAGAAAAGAGAAGAAAGCTCCGACAACGAGAGAAGGCACTATGTCCGAGGTAGAGGTCGTGGTCATGGACCAGGTTCGAATTTCAACAACAACAACTCCAATTATGCTAAAAGAGAAAGCTCAACCAGAGGATGAGGCAGAGGCAATCTAAGATTGAGGTATGACAAATCCCAAGTACAATGCTATAATTGTCAAAAGTTTGGGCATTATGCTTCAGAATGCAGAGCTCCAAGCACCAGAATTGATGAGAGAGTGAACTATGCTGAAGAGAAAAATTTTGAAGATGGCATAGTTTTACTAGCACGCAATGACACAAGTGGAGGTCAAGAAAATACATGGTATCTTGACACAGGTGCTAGCAATCATATGAGTGGAAACAGAAGCATGTTCATACAACTAAGTGAATCTGTGAATGGCAGTGTTGCTTTTGGAGATGATTCAAAAGTACCAGTGAAGGGTAGAGGTAACATTCTTTTTCATGTAAAAGATGGTAGCCACCAAATAATTTCGAATGTTTACTATGTGCCCAATATGAAAAGCAATATTCTTAGTTTAGGTCAACTTTTAGAAAAAGGCTATGATATTCACTTAAAAGATTATAGTCTTTTCCTAAGAGATGACAAAGGAAATCTAATTACAAAGGTGAAAATGTCGAAGAATAGAATGTTTCCATTAAATATTCAAAATGATGTTGCAAAATGTCTCAAAGCCTGTCACAAAGATCAATCCTGGACTTGGCATCTTCGATATGGGCATCTCAACTTTGGAGGATTGGAGCTACTATCTAAGAAGAACATGGTGAAAGGCTTACCATACATCAATCACCCTGATCAACTTTGTGAAGGATATTTACTTGGCAAGCAGTTCAGAAAGAGCTTTCCAAAGAAGTCAAACTCAAGAGCTCAGAAGCCACTCGAGCTCATTCATACTGATGTGTGCGGTCCATTCAAGCCAAACTCTCTTGGTAAAAGTAACTATTTCATTCTCTTCATAGATGATTTTTCAAGAAAAACTTGGGTGTATTTTTTGAAGCAAAAATCAGAAGTCTTTGAAGCTTTCAAAAAGTTTAAAGCTGCAGTTGAAAAAGAAAGTGAATACCAGATTAAAGCCATGAGATCTGATCGAGGTGGAGAGTTCACTTCCAAAGAATTTTTAGAGTTTTGTGAAGCAAATGGAATTCAACGTCCTTTGACAGTTCCAAGATCCCCCCAACAAAATGGTGTTGCAGAAAGGAAGAACAGAACCATCCTCGATATGGCAAGAAGCATGCTTAAGAGTAAGAGGCTACCTAAAGAATTTTGGGCTGAAGCTGTTGCATGTGCAGTCTACTTATCCAATCGATCTCCAATAAGAAGCGTGTGGGGCAAGACGCCACAAGAAGCTTAGAGTGGAAGAAAACCCGACATCACCCATCTAAGAGTTTTCGGAAGCATTGCCCATGTACATGTACCAGACGAAAATAGAGCCAAGCTGGATGACAAAAGTGAGAAGTTCATCTTCATCGGCTACGACAACAACTCTAAAGGATACAAGCTTTACAATCCAAACAATGGGAAGATCATGATCAGTCGAGATGTAGTTTTTGATAAAGAAGGAGAATGGGATTTTGGCTCTGGTGTGGATGACTTTAACTTCTTTCCCATTGAAGAAGATGATCATACACAGATAAAACAAGCAGATGAACAACAAGAGTCTGCCACTCCACCTATCTCACCAGCATCAACCACATGCGGAGATTCACCGCCATCTTTCTTAAATGAAAGAACCAAAGAACGTACAATGAGTCTTCAAGATCTCTATGAGGTAACTGAGAGACATGATAATCTCACTCTCTTTTGCCTCTTTGCTGATTGTAAGCCAGTCAACTTCCAAGAAGCTGCACTAGATGAGAAGTGGAGAATTGCAATGGATGAAGAAATCAAAGCCATTGTGAAGAATGATACTTGGGAGCTTACTACTCTTCCAAAAGGTGACAAGGCGATCAGTGTCAAATAGGTGTATAAAACAAAAAGAAATGCGAAGGGAGAAATTGAAAGGCATAAGGCGAGGCTAGTTACAAAAGGCTATAGTCAAAAGGCTGGCATAGACTATGACGAGGTATTTGCTCCTGTAGCTCGACTTGAAACTATTAGACTTATTATTTCTTTGGCTGCTCAGAACAAATGGAAGATTTTTCAAATGGATGTAAAGTCTGCTTTCTTGAATGGATTCCTTGAAGAAGAAGTTTATATCGAACAACCATTAGGCTATGTGGTGAAAGGACATGAAGATAAAGTTTTGAGATTGAAGAAAGCTCTTTACGAGTTAAAGCAAGCACCAAGGGCATGGAATAGCAGAATTGACAAGTATTTTCAAGAGAAAGGCTTCACCAAATGCCCATATGAACATGCTCTCTATGTCAAAGAAAAAGATGGAGATATTTTGATTGTGTGCCTGTATGTGGATGATCTCATCTTCACTGGAAGTAATCCAAGCTTGTTTGAAGAGTTCAAGAGAGTGATGATCAAAGAGTTCGAGATGACTGACATCGGACTGATGGCATATTACCTCGACATTGAAGTCAACCAAAAGGAAGAAGGCATATTTATCTCCCAAGAAAGCTATGCAAAGGAGATTCTCAAAAGGTTCAAGATGAATTATTGCAAGCCTATAAGCACGCCAGTGGAATGCGGAGTCAAGTTATCCAAATATGATGAAGGCGAAGATATAGATCCAACATTCTTTAAAAGTTTGGTTGGAAGCTTACGTTATTTGACATGCACAAGACCAGATATCCTTTATGTTGTTGGACTTGTGAGCCGATACATGGAGAATCCAAAGACCACCCATTTTAAAGCTGCAAAAAGAATCCTTCGCTACATCAAAGGTACAATTAATTTCGGCTTGTTATACTCATTTTCTAATGACTACAAGCTTATTGGATATAGCGATAGTGATTGGGGTGGAGATGTAGATGATTGAAAGAGCACAACAAGATTTGTGTTCTTCATGGGAGATACTGCTTTCACATGGATGTCAAAGAAGCAACAAATTGTCACGCTATCCACCTGTGAAGCTGAATATGTAGCTGCCACATTAAGTGTTTGTCATGCAATTTGGCTTAGAAATTTACTGAAGGAGCTCAGTTTGGCACAAAAAGAGCCACCGAGACTGTGTTGATAACAAATCAGCAATGCCTATCCAGAATCCAGTCTTCATGATCGAAGTA
>NW_006262139.1:7527971-7543974 GCF_000493195.1 Citrus x clementina | reverse complement strand
GATCAAGCAGCTGATATCTTCACTAAGCCACTCAAGCAAGAAGACTTATAAGATTCAAAAGTTTACTTGGTGTCACAGGATCAAGTTTAAGGGGAGGTGTTGGATCATAAACTTGATCCAAGATGAATAAATCAAGCCCAACTCATGGAAGGTTCCATGAGTAGGTATGGTTGGTGAGGTTTGAATTATTTGTGTTAGGTGTAGTTGGTGAAGTAGGTGAGTGGTAGGTTTTAATGGATGGTGAGGATTTGTTTATTAGTTGAATAAATGAATGGTTGTGATTAGTTTGTTTCATGTATAAATACCCCCTCTCCCCTTTGGTTTAAAAACATCAAGTGAAGTAGCAAAATCTCTAAGGTGTAGAGAGTGAAAAATAAGAGTTGTAATTGGTGAGGAGTGTTGTTGAAGAAATAAAATAGTGTGTTTTTGTGTGTTTTATTTGTTAATTCTCCAACAGTATCAAATCCTTCTTCACTAAATCCTTCAACCATCTGCGATAATAGTTGACAAAAGCATGCATTGGACTATGAATACTAGCCATTGAGGGATCTTATGGTAGTTGCAGATATCCATGAGGTTGGCAGAAGTGTTAACCGTGGCTACAACCAACAACAAAGGTGGCTGAAACATTGCAAGTTGGGATTCATTAAGTATCTATGAAATAAAAAATAAGGATTGGATTTTTTGGATGTTTATGAATTAGGATATAGGGTAATTTGTGAATTAATTAAGTTTGATATTTAAATTTGTGAAGATAAAGTAGATTTTTTGTAATTAAGGAAGAAATTTGAGTGTTAAGTGTGTTTAACTAAATACTGGTTTTAGAAATACTTTTTAATACTTTAAACTGTGATTTCATTTTTTGAGCAAGTCATCAAATGTCTAAATTAATCTTGTGACATCATCAATTATAAACAGCAGTTAATATTTTGATGGACGGTTGATACAAATTGTAAACTTAGGTTGAAAAAATTGAACAAATTCAAATTTTTATAATATATTATTTTTGTAAGGGGATAAACTTAAGGTGGATAACAAATAATTTCTCATTTTTAAATAAGAATCCTCCTAAAACAAGAAAACTACCAAGCAAAAGAAGCCTACCTAGTAAGTACTATCAAATTTGAGGTACAAACCTTTTTTAAAAATTGAGAAATATATCCTAACAATCATTACCTTGGTGAGATTTTCAACTAGAAGTACAAATTTATTGACCCTATATCCACACAATCATGCTATCTCCATCTTCTTTACTCCAATAAACCACACTCACAAAGGACTTATAAGCCACCTCGGCTAAAATGTTGTCCTTATTCTAGCCAACAGCCATAATGCTTTACATCGAGAATCATCATACTCTACTTAATTAGAGTACATATATTCGATTTATGTCGGTCGCCTTATTCGAAAATACCCACTCTCATATTTGGTTTCCTTTAGAGTTCTCAACCATTGACGCAAAAGTTCCATCATACACCTTATATAAATACATGAGCGGCTCAACCTCTAAACAACTTAGGCGGTTGCCTAAGGCGCTGCTACATATTAAGAGCCCATATTTATATTATTTTATATATATAAGGGGAACGTGAATTCTAAAGTTATTATTATTCATTTAATTTATTATTATTTTTTCGTAAACAAACTTTCAAATTCCTATAAAGCGTACTTAATAGTTTTAATTCCTACGAAGTTGTTAAATTAATAGTTTCAATCCTACAAAATCTCTATTTATTGTTAGAATTAATATGTTATAATTAAGAAGTTATATATTCCTTTTAAACCTCTATGAAGGCCTCACATTTTGTTACTCATCCATTAATTTTTTTTCCTCCAACAACCATTACACGATATGCTCTTAGTGCTTAAAAAAAAATGCTTCCTCTATTTTCCACTCAAGAAAACAAATATATATATATATATATATATATATATATATATATATATATATATATATATATATATATATATATCCATGGTTATTGGTCACTGTTCAAATACTCAAATAATTAAAGAAAAAGTTAATTTGTAAATTTGTGATTTTATCTCAAATTTTAGGTTTTATCTTTTTGTTCTTCTCTTAATTATGTGTTATTAACTTGTTCTTTTTTTAAAAAAATATTTTTTTGTTCATCTATGATTATTATTTTTTCATGTGGTTGGTTTATCTATTTTGAAATAAAACTATGTCAAAAAACTTTAAAAAATATTGGTTATTATTTTTTTATGTGGTTGGTTTATCTATTTTGAAATAAAACTATGTCAAAAAACTTTAAAAAATAAAGGAATAGAACAATTAGTTTAATCTAAAAAAGGAGTAGTAAAAAATATGTAATTTGAGTGAAGAATTAGTAAGTGAAAATGATATAATTGAATTAAAATATCATATATTAGCAATAATAGAATAGAAAATTTTATTTAATAATTTTACATATTAAAAAGTTAGAAGAATTGATTTTATATAAATATATTTTATTATATAACTAATATTTTTTTTTTTTAGCTTAAAATTTAAGATGATTTGAATAAAACCATTTATCTAAAGCCCCAAATATGCTTAAGCCGGCCCTGTATAAATATCAACTCTTTTCATGCGTACATACAATGTGGACCTCCTAGCAATAATATATTCTCTTCCAAGACATTAAGAGCATGCTATGAAGATGTCTTCATCATTTAATATAGATGATTCCGTTGTCTCTCATTAGTAAAGAGACATATACCATCAACAACATTATAAATACCTCTATCTATTGACTTGAAGCTCGAAGCTGCTTGTTGAACCTGATTCATTCCCTTGTTGACAATCCTCTTTAAGGTGCCTAATACCTATTGATATTTCTCGCACACCTGCATGATTATTCACAGCTAAGTACAAGGCTCGGGTTACGCTTGAACTAGTGCAATCAAACTTGAAATAATATAAATCCTTGATTTATATTTTGCACATTCCAAAACTAATTATCCCATCAAATTTCCAACAATAAACTTTACCAAATTTGAATACCTGCTGGCTGAAATATTTACTCTTTCAGTAGGACATTTGCTCTAGCTAATATCACTAGTTAGGAATTTTTACTCCCTCCCAAGATCTCACAAATAAAAATTTCAAACAAATAATAAGTAAAAAATAAATGGACAACTCTTATTTCCACCGGGAAAGAAGGAGGGGAGGGGAGACATGGCCGCTAAGTACAATAAGAAAAAATAATCTATGAGAAAATTAACTCTATTACTTTTCCTATGCACCTAAAACTCTAATAAAACCCATCTTTTCAAAGACCTACAGTTTCTCACTAATTAAAACTGTCTACTTGTAAAGAAAATTACTAATATTTTAACAAGTGAACCCAAGCTCCCTTTGCATTGTGATTACTGACCTAATTCTTGTGAGAGTAGTGTTCCTTTCCATATACAAATTGAATTTCATCTTGAGTAATCTAAGCTTTAAAAAGGAACTATTTATTCCGCAAATATGAGCCTACCAAAATACGAAAAACTATTAAAGAAAATAGCGTAGGAAATATCCAAAAATTAGATTACAAATCCTTGTTGAAGGAGATAAGTTTCCGAACAAAGACGGTGCCTTGACTTTTTGGAATATAAATTATTAACCTTTTTAATGCATATTATTCGACTTATTTGCAATTGCGTGCCTTTATTCCAGCATATACAATACATGGTGTACAATTTTCTTTTTCTCAAAAAAGGATATGGATGTGAACAAAAGAACCCCATATCAAGAACACGCAAAATTCAAAGAACAGATGCCAGAGTGATTGGTTATTAAACAGTCGATCATGTCAATGTCTTTTGTAATATGTCATTTCATTAGCGGAAGAGAATATTGTGGGTACTCCTAGTCTAATAGACACACGTTTTAGGTTGTAAAGATTAATAACAATACTATATGTCAAAAACAGATACAATTTATTTGGTTATTGGACCCAAGCTATGGGTAAATTTTTGGACAGGAGGTCTTGTAATTGGAAGATTAGGGCATAAATCTTATTATGATGATTATAATGGCATGTGTGCTCAAATCAGATATTTCTACGGGTTGTTACTGTTGGGGAAAAATCAGGTTTTTAAAATTTTTATAAAACCTTTTAAGGACCGCTCTCATATAATATATAGGAATACGTAATTCAGAAATCGTACCTTGAAAATCTGAGTTGGCTTTTTCCGCCGAAGTGATTTAGGCTCCTAGATCACGATCCGCCACCACCACTCCTGTTAGATCACGATCCGTCACCACCACGCTTGTTAGATCACGAACTGTCTCCAATGATCTTCCAGGTTATGACTTAGGTTCGATCTGCACTTGACGTGTGGGCGCCTTTATCACTACCAAAGCAACTAGCACGAGAAAATTTTTCTCTTAACAATGGAGAGAAAAATCTTTTTCTCTGATCTGTATAAAAAGTGGCTTCTCTACTTTTCTTTAGGGAAAAATAAGCCTTATATATCTCCCTTTAGTGAAAACCCTAAGCTCCAAAAAATGCCCTAAATAAAACTCACGTTTATTTACTTTTTCAATAGGGGACCCACCTTGTAAAATAACATAAGCCCCTTATACAAAAGCTAATTAAATGGAGCCTCCCACTAAATGATATATTTAGGCTTTTGACCCAAATCGCTATTTATCTTACTTATTAGTCCAGTAGTGGTGCAGTCAATTAAATGAGCTAACCCAGGGATCATTTGGGAACATACAAAAGTGGCTACAATAATTAGGCCTGTAATTAAACTAGCCTAATTATTTAATTCCAAATCTACTCCACTAAAAGATTGGAACTGACTTCCATAATTATATGCTCGAATAATAATTCGTCCCAAGCCACATTGATTTCTTTACTGCACAATCCTTTGTACCACATCGTTAATTAAATTGATATCTCAACTGTCCAATCAATTTAATAACATCTTATTCCTTGATCCTTACTGGTTTTCTCTAATGATCATTTTCAACATACTAAATATGTTGACACACTCTGGCCAGAGAATTCTATGATCAAGTGCCGAAAACCCATCAAGAGATGTCTTGTACAAATTCTATATTGTTAATCCATAACTCCAATACTCATAATTGCTCCCACCAAGATACCGGGTAATCTTGACCACAAGAATGTGTCGTGCCCATTGGTAACTCAAATGGAATAACAATTACAATCATGAAATCATAATTAACTCAAGATTAAGATTACAGTAAAATCAACGCCTATGAGATTTAATAAGTCTGACAGTTATTACAAAGTTAATTAAATCTCATATGTGATCCTGTTCAATGTAGTCGTACTACATTAATAAATTCATACATGATTAAGATAAATCATTCAATGAATTTATTACAGTCTATACCTAAATAAAGTGCCCAACTTTATTTATCAACTGCGAACTAAATTTATTTAATCATAAGATAACTTGTATTTATGTCTTCTGTGAATCCACATGGTGATCACATAAATACATATAATATGATTAAATGGACTTTAATACAAATATTAATGCAATTAAGATATTTGAATAAAATACCTCATTTATTTTATTAATCAGAAAAATTGTTTATTACAATTAAATAAACACATATGCTTTTAAAGAGCATATTTTCCCAACAATCTCCCACTAGCTCTCAAAGCATATTTGGCATCTCACGCATGCCCATGGAATCTAAGTGCAAGTTAAAAGGTTTCCCAGGTATGGCCTTAGTAAAAGGATCTGCCAAGTTTTGCTGTGACGCAATCTGAGTAACCTCCACATCACCTCTCTGCACTATATCCCTTATAAGATGATACTTCCTCTCAATATGTTTTTGTTTCTTGTGGTTCCTTGGTTCCTTAGGTTGAGCTACCGCACCACTATTATCGCAAAATAGTTTCAGGGGTGCAGTTACAGCAGGTACCACCTCAAGATCTTGTAGGAACTTGCGGAGCCATACAGCTTCTTTTGCAGCTTCGGATGCAGCCACATATTCAGCTTCAGTTGTGGAGTATGCGATACAAGATTGTTTCACACTCCTCCAACTAATAGCTCCACTTCCCAATGTAAACACATAGCCGGAAGTTGATTTTCTGGAATCCTTATCTGACATAAAGTCAGAATCAGTATAACCCACTGGAATGAGTTCATCACCAGAATACACAAGCATATAATTTTTAGTTCTTTTCAGATACTTCATTATATGCTTGACCGCAGTCCAGTGTTCAGGTCCAGGATTAGATTGATATCTACTAACCATCCCTACCGCAAAACAGATGTCTGGCCTAGTGCAAAGCATGGCATACATAAGACTTCCCACAGCTTCTGCATAGGGAACTTGTCTCATTCTCTCTATCTCTTCAGATGTTTTAGGTGATTGATCTTTAGAGAATGTAATTCCATGTCTGAATGGTAATAAACCAGTCTTGGAATTTTCCATGCTAAATCTAGCCAATATCTTATCGATATAGACCGCTTAAGACAAGGCTAAAGTTTTATTCTTCCGGTCTCGTAATAATTTGATACCAAGAATATAACTTGCCTCTCCCAGGTCTTTCATATCAAATTGTTTTGCTAACCAACTCTTTATTGTAGTCAATATTCCTATATCGTTTCCAATTAGGAGAATATCGTCTACATAAAGAATTAGGAAGGCTACAGATTTTTCTTGAATTTTCTTGTACACACATGGTTCATCAATGTTCTGAATGAATCCAAGCGATTTTATCGCTTGATCAAATCTGATGTTCCATGACCGGGATGCTTGCTTCAATCCATAAATGGATCTCTGCAACTTACATACCATGTGTTCTTGGCCTCTTTGTATAAATCCATCTGGTTGCTGCATGTAGATGTTTTCTTCAAGATGCCCGTTGAGAAAGGCAGTCTTGACATCCATTTGCCAAATTTCATAATCTAGCACTGCAGCAATAGAGAGCAGAATCCTGATGGATTTAAGCATAGCAACCGGAGAAAAAGTTTCCTCATAATCGATTCCTTCTTTCTGAGTAAACCCTTTGGCTACTAATCTTGCTTTAAATGTTTCCACCCTTCCCTCTACTCCTCTTTTTCTCTTGTAGATCCACTTGCATCCTATAGGTTTTACCCCATTTGGTGCCTCTACAAGTTCCCAGACTTTATTGGAATACATAGATTCCATTTCTTGATTCATGGCCTTTTTCCAAAATTCAACATCTCTATCTATTAGAGCTTCGTTGTAACTAGTGGGATCTTGTACATGTTCATCTGAGATAGCCGTATAGGTTTCTCCCAAAAGCATGTATCTCGCAGGTAACCTAGTTACCCTCCCACTACGACGAGGTTCTAAAAGTGATGGTTGTTCAGGGTTAATCCTGTGTTGATCATCTGGTTGTTGCTGTTCTTCCTGTTCTGTAACAGGCATTGAAAGCTGAGCATCAACCTGATCACCTGACAGTTCTTCAAGTATTACCTTACTCTTAGGTTTGAAGTTATTCATATAGTCTTCCTCAAGGGAAGTGAAATGTGTGCTCACGATCACTTTCCTATCTTGAGGACTATAAAATAAACCTCCCCTTGTTCCTTTGGGATACCCCACAAACATACAAACCTCAGAACGTGAATCCATTTTGTCTGCCTTTGGTTTCAGCACATGTGCTGGTGATCCCCAAATACGGACATGTCGTAAACTTGGTTTGCGACCTGACCATAATTCTATTGGGGTTTTAGGCACTGACTTAGATGGAACTAAGTTCAAAAGGTAAACTGCAGTTTCCAGTGCTAGTCCCCAAAAAGAGATTGGTAATGACGAATAACTAAGCATAGATCTCATCATATCCAAAAGAGTTCTATTTCTTCTTTCAGCTACCCCATTTTGTTGTGGTGTTCCCGGGGCAGTCAATTGAGATATAATCTCATTTTCAATCAGATACTCTTTGAAATCTCCTGAGAGAAATTCACCACCTCGATCAGATCGAAGTTTCTTTATGTTCTTATCTAATTGCTTTTCTGTCTCAGCCCTATACTCTTTGAATTTCTCAAGAGCTTCAGACTTATGACGCATCAGATAAACATAACCGTATCTTGAGTAATCATCAGTAAAAGTGATGAAATACTCATAACCTCCTCGAGCTTGTACATTGATTGGTCCACATACATCTGTATGTACCAATTCAAGTGGTACTGTTGCACGTACTCCTTTGGCCGAGAATGGCCTTTTGGTCATTTTCCCTTCTAAACAGGATTCACAGAGTGGCAATGATTCATTTTCTAATGGACCCAAGAGCCCATCTTTGATCATTCTCTGTATCCTATTTTGGTTTATATGACCCAAGCGTAAATGCCAGAGGTAACATTGGTTGGAAGAAATATTTCTTTTCTTAGATAAATGTGTATGCTCATGATTATTTATCACTGTGTCATGCATAGAATGGATCATTGGACTTAAATGATATAAATTATCTTCCAATGTACCAGAACAAATAAGTCTCTTATTATGAAAAATAGAAACAGAGGATCCAAAATTTACAGTGTACCCTTGCTTTGACAAACAAGCTACTGAAATTAAATTCCTCTTAATGTCTGGAACATAAGGACAATTATTCAAAACTAAAGTCTCATTATTAAAAGATAATAAAACAGATCCAGTCTTTACTGCTGACACGAACTGTCCTGTCCCTAACTGCAGCTTGACGCTTCCTTCACTTATTTTCCTGGTTTCCTGAAACCAATAAAGTGAATTACAAATATGATTAGTTGCTCCTGAATCCAACACCCAAGTGTCAATAGGATTCTGAACTAAACAGGCCTCAATTACAAAAAGATTTCCCATACCTGATTTCACAATCTTAGGGCAATCCTTTTTCCAGTGACCTTTCTGTCCACACTTGAAGCATTTGCCTTTCGGCTTGCCATCTTGCTTGGTAGACGGTCTCTTTTTCCCAGCTTTCTTCTTACCTTTGCCTTTCGGTTTAGGCCCAGAAGATGAACCTTTTTCAGTAATATTTATGCTTCCTAGAGATTTCTCAGCACGATAGATCTCTTCAGCAGAATGGAGTTCGTTCATCAATTCAGTTAAGGTCATGTTTCTTTTGTTCATGTTATAATTGACCTTAAACTCCTTGAATGTTTCTGGCAGAGATTCTAGCACCATGTCAATCTTTGAGTTATCATCGATTTGTGCTCCCTGAATCTCAGCCTCATTCAAAGAGTCCATCATTTTGAGGACATGATCACGAACTCTTGTGCCCTTCCCCATTTTACTGTTCATAATTCCTTTCAGCGCTGCTTGTCTCGCAGAGCGAGTACTCTGCCCGAACATCTGTTGGAGACTATCCATTATTTCAGTGGCAGTCTCCAAGTTCTGATGTTTGGTCTGCAGAATATTAGAAATTGAGGCTAGAATGTAGCACTTTGCCATTTCATTGGCCTTTTGCCATTTCTCATAAAGCCTCCTCTGATTTCTATGAGCATCATCCGCTGGAACTGGGGGGCATGGCTGGGTTAAGACATATTTATAATTTTCAGCAGTCAGGACAATGAATAGATTTCTTTTCCAATCTATGTAGTTTTCTCCAGTGAGTTTGTTTTGACTCAGAATAATAGTAAGTGGGCTTAGGGAAGACATTTTCTGAAAAATAAAACATCCATGCATAAATAATTTGAAATAATATTCACAATAAATGACAAAAATGCATAAAACCATAAATGCATTTTAATTTATTGTAACGATAATCTAGTTCCGCTTTGACAAGCTATCCGGTGGGGAAGTCATGTCTATACTTACTAGACCCAATTACCCATTGGATTATTTACTTTCATGTAGAGACATGATAAATAATTATCGTTATCTTTTTTGGCCTAAATTTGTTAACAGAGCTTCGTTGGGAAGGTTAATAACAAATTTCAGTTGAGTGTATAACCACTGTTTCAATCTACATATTTTTCATATCAATAGTCACCGTTGGGGTGAACAATCGATTGAAAAATATTTCAATTTTATCTTTGAAGAAGTTCATCAAATAAAATATCTAATATATATACCCTCCGAAGGGAGCATCACCGTATCATGAAGTCGAGGTATATATATAATTTTATTATTGAACTAACAATGGAACCCGTGGGAAAATTATCTTGAATTTTCCCTCTCCCACTCAATATTTTAAAATTGGTTTTTCCTTTTTAAAACATACATATTGTTAATTGCATGCTTCCTATAATATTATCTAGATGATATCAAATATTATTAAGCATGTACAAATTTCAAACAATATAATGAGATTCATTATTAATGAATGACATGTAACATTATGCATAGAGTGGCACTACCTATTCTATATGACATGTTATCATGGCATGTTATCATCCAAAACATAACATATAGAAAAACAATTAAATAATCTTAATTCATGGCTTTCCTAATAATGAAAAATACATTAACTCTAAGCCTAATCTTCATTGGGCTTCTTGTCAATATCCATCTTCCATAATCTTGTTTTTGTTAATGGACTAGGGGAAATTGGGCTTTTTAATTTATAATTGGTCCAATTTTTAATTTTAAAAAGAAATAAATAAATAGATATTTTTATTTTTTTTATTATTAAAATAAAACTTTTGGACCAAAAATAAATTTAATGTATTTAATTTTGTCTATGCATTTTTAATCCATTAAGCCCAATTGAAATTGGGCCTAAAACTAGGATTAATTAAGCCCAAAACTATGTTTGGACTTAAATGCAAAAAATTAAAATTTTCTGCCCACAAGAAACAAATATGAAACTATAGGGACCTCCATGGTAAAAACCATGGAACCCTAAAATCACATTTTCTTTTCCTCTTCTTCCCCAGCCGCCACCAGCAGAAACGGCCACTGTTCAGGCCAATCTCACCGGACAGCCGCTATCAACGTCGAGTTTGCCGTCGCCGATACGCCAGAAACAAACCAACCCTGCGCGCGCTGCTTGCTGGAACGCACGCTGCTTCTGCGCACGCTGCTGCTGCGTGTGCAGCGCGCGCTGCTGGCAGCGTGCTGCAGCTGCCAGCCACTGCGCACACAGCGCGCTTGCCGCTGCTGCCCAGGCGAGCCGCGCGCGCTGCTGCCCTCGCGAGCCGCGCGCGCTGCTGCCCACGTGGGCCGCGCGCGCTGCTGCCCACGTGGGCCGCGCGCATTGCTGTTGCTCGTGGCTGCTGGCAGCATGCTTCTGAAATTTCCGGCCTCCGTTTCCTCTGATCTGACATCCGTGATTATTTTCCGTTGATTTACAAATTTCCTAGGCCAATTTTTGGCTTACAAAAATTCTATAACAGAAAAAAAATCAAGAGGGAAACATGGTGATAATAAACCACCCCTCTTGTTACAGATCCAAACGAAAAATACAGTAGAACATCTAACCATGAATTAAGACAAACCATAAACATGCTTTATTCATATATTAAACAAATAATATATATCTGAATAAAATGTGCCACTCTAATACATAAATTTCAAGAATGATTTCATACAATATTCTTATATATTAATATGAGATTACTCTGATACCAATTGTTGGGGAAAAATCAGGTTTTTAAAATTTTTATAAAACCTTTTAAGGACCGCTCTCATATAATATATAGGAATACGTAATTCAGAAATCGTACCTTGAAAATCTGAGTTGGCTTTTTCCGCTGAAGTGATTTAGGCTCCTAGATCACGATCCGCCACCACCACTCCTGTTAGATCACGATCCGTCGCCACCACGCTTGTTAGATCACGAACTGTCTCCAATGATCTTCCAGGTTATGACTTAGGTTCGATCTGCACTTGATGTGTGGGCGCCTTTATCACTACCAAAGCAACTAGCACGAGAAAATTTTTCTCTTAACAATGGAGAGAAAAATCTTTTTCTCTGATTTGTATAAAAAGTGGCTTCTCTACTTTTCTTTAGGGAAAAATAAGCCTTATATATCTCCCTTTAGTGAAAACCTTAGGCTCCAAAAAATGCCCTAAATAAAACTCACGTTTATTTACTTTTTCAATAGGGGACCCACCTTGTAAAATAACATAAGGCCCCTTATATAAAAGCTAATTAAATGGAGCCTCCCACTAAATGATATATTTAGGCTTTTGACCCAAATCGCTAGTTATCTTACTTATTAGTCCAGTAGTGGTGCAGTCAATTAAATGAGCTAACCCAGGGATCATTTGGGAACATACAAAAGTGGCTACAATAATTAGGCCTGTAATTAAACTAGCCCAATTATTTAATTCCAAATCTACTCCACTAAAAGATTGGAACTGACTTCCATAATTGTATGCTCGAATAATAATTCGTCCCAAGCCACATTGATTTCTTTACTGCACAATCATTTGTACCACATCATTAATTAAATTGATATCTCAACTGTCCAATCAATTTAATAACATCTTATTCCTTGATCCTTACTGGTTTTCTCTAATGATCATTTTCAACATACTAAATATGTTGACACACTCTGGCCAGAGAATTCTATGATCAAGTGCCGAAAACCCATCAAGAGATGTGTTGTACAAATTCTATATTGTTAATCCATAACTCCAATACTCATAATTGCTCCCACCAAGATACCGGGTAATCTTGACCACAAGAATGTGTCGTGCCCATTGGTAACTCAAATGGAATAACAATTACAATCATGAAATCATAATTAACTCAAGATTAAGATTACAGTAAAATCAACGCCTATGAGATTTAATAAGTCTGACAGTTATTACAAAGTTAATTAAATCTCATATGTGATCCTGTTCAATGTAGTCGTACTACATTAATAAATTCATACATGATTAAGACAAATCATTCAATGAATTTATTACAGTTTATACCTAAATAAAGTGCCCAACTTTATTTATCAACTGCGAACTAAATTTATTTAATCATAAGATAACTTGTATTTATGTCTTCTGTGAATCCACATGGTGATCACATAAATACATATAATATGATTAAATGGACTTTAATACAAATATTAATGCAATTAAGATATTTGAATAAAATACCTCATTTATTTTATTAATCAGAAAAATTGTTTATTACAATTAAATAAACACATATGCTTTTAAAGAGCATATTTTCCCAACAGTTACTTCCTATGTGTCGCTCATCCAAATTACATTCACCGAAGTAACAAAGTAAGAATTCACACACTTTGGGGTCCAATTAAGTACATCATTTATTTACATTATTTATATGTGGAACGTAATTGTTGTAATCAAATCAAGAATAATTTAGCCTAAATCTTATCACTCCCAAGGTCATGATTTACGCACAAATGATTACAACAATATAAACAAATACGATTTGATCTTAATCACCCAACAAGAAAGAATCAGAAATAATCAAAGAACAAGAAAAGACTGTAACATGGCTCAATTAGATAGTATATTTACGTCCGTGAAAGAACAGAGCTAAAAGTTTTCATTAGTTGCAGGATCAAAGTACAACATTAAAATACAAGTTGTAGAGAACGCGATCTTATATATCTAAGATAATAAATTAATTAAACTGACGATTAAAAAAAAAGAAAAAGAAAAAATGAGGAAACAAAGAGAACAAAGATGAGTGGGAAAAGTTGTAACAGAGAATCACTCCTGAAGATGAATTTGATTCTACTTTTGAATTTGATTGGCATCTGATGATCATCTTATCACTTCAACTGGACTATTTGAATATTCCTATGCCCTCTAATTTGTGCCTTTGCTTTCATAAATTAATTATTTATTTTAACTCTTAAAATTTTTTCCATATATGTACCTGAAAAATAAATATATTTGTAAGTAAGACCTATATGTAGTGATAATCTATGTAGGAATAATCTGCACATAGACGTGACAAAATGGCAGGACACGATTGTATGACACAGATGTTGCACGACTTTTCTATATTCGTGTTTGTAAATATTAATATAATTAATAAATTGGTTGATATGACACGATAAAAAACCGTGTCGATCTATGTTGGACCACCTTAATATAATTACACATTTATGACACAAATATTAATTGATATGTGGTAATATTATTGAAAAATTGACTAATCGATATTTTTAATTACACATTTATGACATGTATATCAATTAATATTTGGTAATATTATTGAAAATTCTACTAATCTATATATTGAATACTAAATTAATTATTCGTGTCTATCCATATTGTGTTATAGAGTTATTCATATTATATTTATGTCATTTTAACTTATTTATTACATATTTTTAACAATAACATTGACATATTTGTTACATATTTGTTATTTTTTAAATTAATTTTTATTTTTTGTAATATGTTAAATAGGTCATTACAAATAACACGATTAATAAACGGGTTGTATCCATGTTTTAGTGTTTTGACATGATTAATAAATTTGACATGACACGATTATACAAATTGACATTCCAACGTCTATTAAGTCATAAAAACATTCTAGTTCTAATTTGGGTCAATTATGAATATGAATAACCTTTGCATTGTAATAAAGGGTAAAAAATTGTTTAATCCCTATATTATGAGTTTAGTGCCCATTTAGGTCCTGTATTTTTAAAAAATTACCTCAAAACATCCATATTGTCCTTCCTGTTACTTTTTCCTCTTATGGCTTGTTTTTATAATATGACCTTCTTATAATAATTTTTTTAGACATTAATAAAAAAAATTACTAATTTAACCCTAACAAATAAAATAAAAAAAGAATATATGTTCATTTTATGGAAGCTCAAGTATGTCAAAAAAAAATCAATATTGTAGAAAAATTAAATTACCAAATATTTTGGACATCAATAAAAGCATAATGTTATACAAAAATTAATAGATGTTCTTTTTTTTTTATATTTTATTTTTTGTAGTTAAATTGGTAATTTAATTTCTTTCTTTTTATTATTGTCCAAAAAAAACATTATTTTAAGAGGGTAATATTGTAAAAGTAAGCTAAAAAGAACAAAAAGTAGCAGCAGGGATGCTAATAGTTTAACGGTATGAATGTTTTGAGGTATTTTTAAAAATATAGGAACTAATCAGACACTAATATTATAATATAAAGACTAAATAAGCTTTTATCAGTATAATAAGTTATAGTTTTTACAAATCCTATCTTAGGAAACTTGCTTTGACATAGTCACAATTGTCTGTATATTCCAAAATATACATGTTTTGTTACATTAAAGATATAGGATGAAAAAAATCTTTCTAAAGTTAGGAGAGACAATGATTTATTCTTTAGAGTTGTTAATAAATTATTGTATAATATTTATAGATTTAAAAATGAGAGAAAAATGTTAAAGAAAATCCAAAAATTTAAACATTTATGTTGTATTTACTTACCGGATTAGGGAATCGGAATCCACAATTAGAATCATTGACAACGTTTACTTTACAAAATAGAGTCAGAGAGTCGTGGGGCCCACCATAATTTGGGAATGAAGAATGGGAGACTCATTCTAGAATTGACCATTTTGCCCTCCCCCAAAATTGAAAATCCCACTTTGTCATCATTTATAATTAATTAATATATTATTAATAATTATAGTTTTCGAATAAATAATCACAATAATTAATATATTACTATTATAATTAATTCATATAATATTATTAACTAATTAATACAATTATTACTATTAATTAATATATTAATATATTATTAACAATAATTATAACTTTTGAATAAATAATCACAATGATTGGTATATTATTATTATAATTAATTAATTAATATACTATTATGATAATTATTAACATAATTCTTATAATTAATTTATATATTATTATCAATTAATTAATATAATTATTACTATTAAATAATATATTAATATATTATTAACAATAATGTATTAATAACTATAGTTCTTGAATATAATATTGATAAAAAACTGAAAATTTATGATTATTATGGAATTCAGTTATTGTTGTTGTTGTTGTTGCTGTTATTAATGTATTAATTAAAACAATTATCTAATTATTAATTATTTTAATTAATATTATTATTAATTAAATGGTAAAATTTATTATTATTGTTGCTGGTTATATTGGTACCCAAATTATTAA
>NW_006262139.1:7497327-7526931 GCF_000493195.1 Citrus x clementina | reverse complement strand
TATACTAATTTTTCTAATTATATCTATCTCTTTTATCAACGTCCATACATTGGATTTGATATTAATTATTAATGTAGTGCATACTTATATTATTTACACTAAAAATAATTTTAAAATAATAATTTTGTAACTACACCTCTATTGCATTTTAACTTCCCTATAATAATAAAATTAATTGGCCTCAACTATATACATATTACTTGGAGAAAGCAGGCTTCCGTTCAATGAAATTGATTTTGGCTGGGAAAGCCAACATTAGTCGGTTTTGTGGATATGTTATATCCAAATATTGCAGCTTTGGTAGGTAAAAAGATGGAGGGGATGGAGATTTGAATGAACTGAAGGTTTGCTTCATTTTAATTTGCTTCTTTTGGTTCCCAATACTTTCAGTTGACCCAAAATATATATAAGCACCTGCGGTTATGGCAGGGAAATAAATAGACACAGATTCTCTCATTATATGGACATAAGTGAGTTTCGAATAATCTTTTCACATGTATGTATTTTTATTTATGTATGATTAAAATTTATTTATTTATTATATTCTCATTTATCAACTATTCATCACTTTATTATATTTATCACAAGAGAATTTTAATCTTTAATCAATAATCTATTTCTTTTTAATATATTTAGATTTTAGGTTTTGATCTTATTTAGATCAAGTCGAGGAACGCATTTTCATACATCTCATTTGGTACTTGAAGATCTTCGTAAGAGAAGAAGTCGACAAGTGTCCTATCAATAGCATCAAATGTTGAATTTCAAAGATCGGTCATGTACTATGGAAATTGAAAACTGGAGGCAAGTATGGCTCTATTTTAGCATCTTTTAGCATTAATCCTATGTTCATTGGCTCGAGGTCAGAGTCTCTGTTCAAATCAAGTTCAGAAGCTCAGTTCTGTTAATTCAATTTTGTTAAGCAAGTAAAGTATCTATTAGCACCAAACCATTTTTGTATATTAATAGAGGCCTAAATCAACCAACAAAGGGAGACACAACATCGAGCATGACAAATGAGGCAGTGAAGAACTTTTAGGCTTGGCTGTAAGAAAAGAACTTCAAGGCTTGGCTGTAAGAAACACAACAGTTAATGTGCAGGCAATTATATCACCAGGGCTTTACAATTAATATCAATGACTCCTGCATCTCCACTAAGATTCTCTGACACTATGGTATTGTGTCTACAGTTATAAAATAAAAATTCATAACGTGTGATAAATATGATTTTTCAATAATAATTCAGAAAAAACTGTAAAATTTTAAGCTTTTTATTATAGAAGTGTAGAATAAAATTAACTTAACTTTTAAATTATGATAATAAATGTTTATCGAACACTTTATGTTGTAGCTTAAAGCTACCCTTGCTCAACTACAATATCAATAATGCCCAAGAAAGGCAATTCAACTGACCAACACAACTTGAACTCTTTATCATTTCAGGGTCACACTGCTGTTCAAAGACTTCCAGGAGAGCTACTTCTACTTGAAAAGGGAGGACCATGAGGACCGCATGACCATGAAGCCACCAAGAGAGTATTTCAAGATTCCATAGAAACAACAAGACTATCAATCAACATAGCCTAAATAATCTGCAATAAAAGCAGACATCAGAACTTGCGCCACAACACTAGTTACATATCTAACTATGTTTATTTATCCTGAAAGTGAAAATTCGGTGAAAGCATAGTTTCAATAATATTAAATAAAATAAATAACCAATCATAGTGTAGAATTTAAGAACACATCAACCAGATCGAGATCATAGTTTACTTGATAAATAATACCAAAGCTCACAAAATGCTGTATCATCATTTGTTTTTTACAGTATCAATACATTATACAACCACCAAGAAACTTGTGTAAACCCCATAAATCAAATCTCCTATTTACTTTAAGAATAGAAACTTAGCGAACAGGCTAAACTGCAAAAGTAAAAAAGAAGAGTTCCATTAAAAATTGAGGAGAAAGAATTCAAGATTGAATTTCTGTTGCAAACCCCTCATAAGTCCGATTTGCCGGAGTGAGGGCGGCAGGTTGTTTGGTCACGGCAACCAAGATGTCAGCATACCCAACAACCCCAACTAAAACATCATCACTTTCATCCTCTGTCACCCATACATGGGTTGCCCTATGAGAAAGCATCTGAGCCATGACTGCAGCTAATGAACTTGTAATTTTACATGTCAAAGGAGTGCTTCTGCCCCTGTACATGCTCCGGCCGGTACCAAAACTTGGACTCCGGCTGGCAGCCAAACAAGGGCTAGATGGATTGAACCCAATACTTCGACTGCAGAATTTTCTCGGCCTTGTTGAACCAACCCCATTGACTGTATTATTTTCTCTTAGTGTTGAATTAGCAGAATAATCAGGAAAGGATCTTGGAGTTACATTATCCTCTACACCCATTACAAACTGTCCCGCTGAGAGGTTGGCTAAAGCCCATGCTGCAGCTAAATAATCACATTTCCACAGTTTTGAAGCTGAGATCTCTCCTATAATTTTATACTGATCTTCAGAGGTGGGCTCCAAGACAGCAATTGCACTGGGGTCTCCAGGTGGCTTGAGGGTAGCTTCAATGGCTGGGACAGAGGCTTCGATGGAACTGTAGTTTGGGTTAATGACTCCAAGGGAGCTGATAGATGAGAGAGGAAGGGGTGCAAGTGCACCGAGACAGCCAATTAGGAAACGGATAACATCTTCTCTGGAGAGACAACAAAACTTATCACGCACAGAGGTGGTAGATGATGAGGAAGGGCGGTTGGCGTTGGCAATCAGGTTGTTGCTACTACTGTTAGAGGCATCCATGTTCTTGAGCCATTTCCCATTGTATAAAATTGAAAATCTCTTACTCATTCCTTTCCATACCACGCTCTTTGGAACTAGAAGACGCCTCACACCTTGCTTCATCATCTCCAAAGCATCTATCAATCTTGAACCAGAACAACAGAATGACATAAATAAAACTGAACATTCATAGTGCATCTCTGAAGAGCAACCAAGCCTTGTTACATTTTGCATTTAGCGTTCTCGTTTGAGTTAAGAGATGTCATGTACTTCCAAGCATCTTATGTAACATATAACTAAAAATGTTTTTGGAAACAAAAAGTCATTGCACAACAATTCATATCTCCAAGGGCACAGATTAACAATCATTCTGTAAGGCACTACATTAGTGTCTGCAATCATATTATGTCAAATAAACTTGAACAGTCTCAAAATAAAACCAAGGGGGCTCCTCTACACGATATTATGAATAGCTTGTACCAAAATTACATTTGAACGAACCAAAGATTCTTACACACGCAACAGTACACCGATATATAAACTTCAATTTCTATCCTCCAAATCAATTATTCAGTCCCTGATATAGCTCAACATTTGTAAACAGTGATTATCAATAATTTTCTGAAAAAATGATGAGAATTTGATGGAACTAAAGCCTAATGCCAGATATATTTTGGTTCAGTCAACAATAATTTAAACTATTATTGTAAATAAATGGCATAACTTTCTAAGCCAGCGCTAGTAACAATCAAAACTGAATGAAAAATAGCAATAAGTTAAGGTACAAAATCATATCATATTCAACAGAGTATTCAGTTACTTTGCGCTTCTGACTTCAGGAGATTACAGGAATCAATTGTTTGTATTGCTAGGGGTGGCAATTCATGTTACCATGTCCTACTCAGGTAGCATTAATGTATGATCTGAAGAAAATTTTGGTCAAAATAAATAGGATCTATTTACTAATCGAATCAAAAGATCAGAACACAGACACGGCCATATATTAAACTTTTTTTATCGTGTCCCATTTAACATGACACAGTAATAAAAGAAATGCATAACATACACATTTTCGTTCCACAGCACATCTTTGGAATTTTATTTAAGCTCTTTCTTCCTCTGTTTTCTCAGCATATGCTGCTTAGGTTTTGAGAATTCCAAAATTGCTTGCATGTTCTCACAAGATTTTAGAGAAACATGTTACCCAAAAAGCATGACAGAGAAGGAAGATTACGACACAAAGGCTGATGTTTTAGAGAACACGTGTTGTGAAAACAAATGACAGAAGAGGGAGATTAGGGAACAAAAAAAAAGGGCAGATGTTTTTAGAGAAATACATGTAGTGAAAAAGAATGACAGTGAAAAGAGATTAGGAAACAAAGCCTGATGTTTGAATGTTATGAGAATTGTTGTCTTCAAAGATAAGAATAATGAGTTGAGAAAGTCGAATGATATTATTTTTTTACTTCTTTTGGAATGAAACTACAAACACAATTTTGTTTTTGTGTTTGTTAAAACAGCTAAGTAAAATAGCTAAGAATTTTGCCAACTCAATAAACCCACCCTGATAATTATTAGGTTGTCAGGTTGTAAATTACCCATTTGACCATGATCAAGTAAGGTGGAGTGCTAATTGGGAAGCCTCTGTATCCTGAGAGGGGATGCATTCTTAGTGAGCTGTGTTGTTTTTGGTTTTGGGCTATTTTGGTCTTTGTAGTTTTCTGAGTGTTTTGTTTAGAATGGGACTTCTCGTCCTTATTTTTTGTGGATTTGTAGTCCCACCAATCATTGTACATATCTCATATAGTTCTTTATATAATCTTTTGTTTTTTAGACAAAAAATAAATAAATAAATAATATAAACAAAAAAATAAAAATGTAAGGTTGAATGCTAAAACCATTCATGGCCACCCTCATCAAACTAAAGCTAAGAATTTGGGGCCCACCAAAAACTACTTTCTTTTAGAAATGTGACACTAATGGCATTTTCACGTAAAGATGGCCCTAAGAAATCAAACCAATTGTGAAAGCAAACAACACCAACATCAACCACCATGGAAAACCAAACTACCAACTCCTCCTTGGCTGCTAAAAATTGAATTCAAACTCCTAATCTTAGGTATGCAAATGTCTGTGTCATAAACCCTACATTTTGTCTTCAATAATTCTTGTTTCACTTTAGGGTATTTTTAACAGACTAAATGATGAGAATAAACATAACACAAATGAATCATTATCGAACTTAGCTATTGAAAGAAAATGGAAGAAAATTAAAGTCTCAAGTATAACTTAGAACGGTAGAACTCTTTAAAATGAAATGAAAAACTATAATGAATAATCAATGCCCACAAGGGTTACAAGGAGGATAGTAGAGATATGCTACATTTTACTAAAACAGACCCAACAGAAAAGTATAGGTGCGGTTGGCTATACTACGATATGGCACTAAAAGCTTTTCTTTTTTGCTTGCTTAATGGACAATTGGTCCTCTCTCTATTTTGATTTTTCTCCATTAATACACTTTTGAGTTTCTTATAAAAAATAAAAAATAAAAACTGAAAAAATGACACCCTCATCAAAGACAATAAATAATGGAAAGAGTGACTAGAAAAAGATGAGTCAAACCATTGCAAGTTCACAATTTCCATGCAAAGACACGTTTATCATAAGGAACACATAATTAGATTGTTTTAGTTTTTTTTCCTAATGCGATGTAGCTCCATTGTTTCTTTATCAATAAGGCACTAGCTGGAAAAACTAGTCAACACTAGAAGAAAACAGCAAAACATGCATCTCAATCCCTTTGAAGGACAAGGACAAAAGCAGCATAATGGGACTAAGCGCACAGCTAGTATGCCAACAAAACAAATTTACTCCCCTCGTATCAATTTACCTTTCATGCTGTTTCAAGGCCTCAAGACGCAAAGATAACATAGGAGATGTTATTGACCAAGATAGAAGCATAAAAGGCCACCAACCAGATCAGGTGAGGAAGAAAACAGATCATGTTATAATCATAACTCACAAATAATTATTTATGATACCTTAGAAAAAGTGAAAACAAAGTTGAAGTTTTCATTTCAAGTCCCTTGGGTTCAATGACATAAATTTGCTTAGGTCTTTGATAAGAGCGAGAAAGAGAGATTAAATGTCAATAAGATAAAGTACCCAGTCAAATTCCAGTACTAGTAATATGAACCAACCTAAGAAATAAATCAGCCAATACCCACACATTATCAGAATAAATGTAAATTTAAACATTTATCAACATTGGTGAGAAAGTACAAATAATAGTAATAGTCCTTATAATTTATGTCAACAGGAAGTGAATTGCTCAATTATGCTTTCCACTTGTTTGGAAAAAATGAATTGAATAGAGAAACCGCATCACACTTGGCTATCGCAGATTTGACGACATCGTAAGTGACTCATAGTTTGATTCATCATCACAATTGAAGCCATTTAACAAAGGAAAATTTTCATGAACTGCCCTTGAAGTTTGCTCATATATAACAGAGCTCTCTATTTTTAAAACTCATCAGAAATCTCGTTGGAGATTTGAGAATCATCAAAAATTTATCAGGAACCTCCAAAAGAAGTTTTTGCATTTTCACTATTTTCTAAACCCAAAAGTTCTCCCTATAGCTACGCCATAACTCAAGAAGGTGAATGAAACACACATCATAAAAAACTATTGTCAATAACTATGCCTCGACACTATCCTTAAAATTGATACCATAACACTAGTCATAGCAATACATCATCATCTTCAAAAACAATCCATAACAACAATCTATTTTCAGCTTCGATGCATAGATAAGCCATAAGCAAGCATGAAACCAACTCAACATAGCATCTTCAACCGGAAAAAAAAAATTAAATCGAGATCCCAAATATTAAAGAAAGAAAAATTAAGAGATGAAAGAAGAGCTAACCGTGTGCCAGGATCAACCTGCTTCAGAAGAGAATTATTAGGCACAATCACTTGAGAAACGGGGGTCTTCATAGCCTTGTCTTGATCCTCCAAGCAATCAGATTTGGCCAAAAACGCAACAATATCAAAAGAATTGAGAATACCGACAAACCTCTGCTGCCTCATTTCACCATTTTCGATGATACCCACGTGCGTTTTCTTCTTCCAAACGGGAATCCCACATTCAGTCGACTCTCCAATGGCCTTAATGGCTGCCTCCACCGTCTCCGTCTCATAAAACTCGGCCAGCTCCGGCTTCCCCACCGTAAGATCGCCCACCACATGATAGATAAACACAGATGCCATCCCCAATAGCAAAACAAACAAAACTAACAAAAAAAATACTATTATTAATAACAAAAGTTGCCAAAACTCTATTGCTGAAAAGGAAAGTGAGAGTTATAAAAGAGAGTGAAGAAAGATGAGGAGCAGATGAAAGCCAGTAATGGGTCGTCGGTAAAGGCTTAGAAGAAGAAGGAAAGTAAAATGATTTGCCATTTTGTTTCAGCAAGGTTAAGGTCAAGGTTAAATCCCATCAAAAAAAAAAAAAAAAGACTCTTGTTGGACAATTTATTTTGTGTTTCACTGAAAAACTTTTGGCTGCAAATTATGTTACAAAGAGAAATGAAAGATTTGTCTATTATTAAAATGGGGTTTTGCGGGTGGATGAGACTGGTTGATAATGAAATTCATAATAAATAGAAATGGGTGATTTCAATTTCAATAATTGAGAAAATTTTGGATTTGCTGTCAGTGTCTTGGTCAGCTTAACAACTTCTTTCCATGAAGGATTGTTTTGGTTCCGTCAACTAGTTGACTGTACAATCCACGCTGTCATTTTTATTTTTTTTGGCATCAATAATATAATTGTTGGTGAAAAAAAAAAAGAGTGCTGCTAAGTAGCGGGAGGGACGAGAGAAGGACGAGAGAAACGACATTCTCTCCTGCCGTTTCCTCCTCTCGTTTCCTCTCACTTATTACACATAAAAAAAAATGATTAAATGAATAAACAAATGAAAAAGTCAAGGAGAGAGGAAAGCTCTCTTTCACTTTTTCACTTCCCCCACGTTTCACTTTCTTCTCTCCTTAAATTTTTCACTTTCCCCCACGTGAAACTTTCCTCTCTCTTTCACTTTCATTTTCCTCCATTTTCGTCAGTTCTCACGCAGCTACACTTTCAGGCTTCTTCTCACGCAGCTTCACTTTCAGGCTTCTTCTCACGACCTCCTCCCTCTTCCCCTCTCCCACAGCTTCTCTCTCCCTCACGCTTCCAGAAGCTCCGTCACGGATTTCGGCGTGCCTCACGCTTCCAGATCCCTCACAGCTAAAGTTCTCGGCTAAAGTTCTTGATTACCTTTGCTTCGTACAAAAAGGGAAGGCTTTGCATTAGTAATTATTTTTTTCTCGGCTAAAGTTCTTTAACGAAGGGGCTGCTGGCTAGATGTTCGTCCTCCCCCGAGGTATCTCATTTGTTGTTTGATATTAATCGCAGAAATAAAAATTAAAAAACGTCTTTGGTTAGCCTGTTTTTGAGAAGTCGTGTTTGTAATATTATTCATCTGTTTTTTTTTAATATTGTTCATTTTGAAAGTTTAAGCGTTACTGCGTTACACTTAAAATCCAGCCAATTGGCTCATGTCTCACTGGCGCCATGCACTTAAGTTTCCTTGAGTGTGCTGGGACTCAATTCTCCTTTCAATAAAATTGGGTAGGAGTACATTGATTAAACAATTCATTCTTTATTATGGGAAATAACTTGACATCCACGCAGAGAACTTAATATTGTTTTTGTGTGGAAAAATTAGGCTATATGTCCTGAGTATGGTGCTTAGCAGGTGAAGGAAATTGTGTGGCTATAAATTGTGCTCCGAGCTTATAAATAGGCTAATTGATAGCAATGGAAATTAATCCCCAAAAATTAGCAATCTAAGAGAGTGAATAAAGAAAAGAATTTGAGGGCATGATGGTTTATTGAACATTTGTTTGAAATTTCTGGTTCCTGTCAATTGGGATATAATGGTTTGTTTGTTCTTGTCATATGAAGTGGAAAAATGTAATTGTTTGGTAAAATAATATGTGGAATCAGATATCTTTGGATATGATTTTTGCTTTACTCTGTTTTTAACTTCCAGGATTGTATGCCTGGTGTTTTTTATTTTTTGGCAGTTTAAGTAGTTTATGAATTGCATGGTTGCTGTAATTTTTGCTTTGCTCTGTTTTTAACTTTCAGGATTGTATGTCTGGTGGTTTTTATTTTTTGGCAGTTTAAGTAGTTTATGAATTGCATGGTTGCTGTAATTTTTGCTTTGCTCTGTTTTTAACTTCCAGGATTGTATGCCTGGTGTTTTTTATTTTTTGGCAGTTTAAGTAGTTTATGAATGACGATGTCATCTAGTACAAATGAAACTCGGAATTCATTGCAAATATGTAACGAATGCGGTGAACAAATGGAGTTGTTCACGTCACGTACTACAAAGAATCCAAATCGCAAATTTTGGAAATGTAGAGGATGTAAAAAATTTGAATGGGCAGAAGACCGTAAATGCAGTGAAGAGAAAATTGATTTGTTAGTGGAGGAAGTTAAAAAGCTGGCATTGGAGATTGAATGCTTGTCTGTAAAGTTTCAATTATGTGAAGCGCAGAGGGAATTGTTTAATGATGAACTTCGAAGAAGACAAACACCGTGTTATGATTTGATTAGAATACTTGTAATTATTTTACTATGTTTTATATTCAAGAATTATTTTTAAGTTCTTTTAATTTATACTATGAACTGAATTTTGTATTGTAATTATAATTCATATATATTGGAAAATGAAAATAAATGCATATGCCAACAAACAAAAACAACACAATAACCAATAGCAGTTGAAATGATTTTTTAATTTGCCACTTTTTCTAACTTAAATCCCAATTCTGACAGTTCAAAGAGAAATTTACAAATAAGAACTTGATGCATCTCGGTTCAGACAGTTCAAAGACAGTTAAAAAATAAACAAAGACAAACAGAAGAAATCGCCAACCAACACAATAACACAAGAAATCGTCCACCAACACAATAACACAAGAAATAGTCAACCAAACAGAAACTAAAAAATACAGCAAAAACCCACAAGGTCAAACATTAATTTGTCGTCTCAAGCCAAATCTAACTGAAGTAATAATGAAAATAATCGAAACAAATTTAAATCAAACATCAATTGCGGCGATTGTTATCTTCATTACATTGTTGATGTAACAATTGTTGAAAATTCCCACTTGCAGATCCTTAATACGTCATCGAAGGAGAAGAATAATGCGACTGCAAAGCATACGGTGGGACTAATTGCTGTAATATACAATAAATTAAAATATCATTATAATTTGTAAAAATTTGGCAACGTAAAATTTAAGTATTCATTAAGAAATTTATAAATATAAGTATACTTACCGTGTGCCAGCTATAAGGAATTGGCTGGTAAATATTATTTCCACCAACTTGATATGGGTATACAGGTACCTAAAAAAAAAATTGTTAAATTCATATTAAAATTGTAAAATTAAAATTTACTTATGAATTTGTTTCTTACATTATAATAGCCTAAACTCCCGTGCTGATTCACATTTGCATTTATATTGCTTCCTTCGTGAAACGTCTACATATACTCAACAACATACTTAGTTACATATGTTAAAAATAGTTGAACTTACATTAATAATAAATACTCAAAATAATATACCATTGCCATGTTGCTCTGCTGTATGTTGCTCTGCTGTGTGGAGACTTCATTAGCCATTTCAAAAGATGCTGAAGCATTTTCTTGCAAATCCTGTAAAATTATAATATACAATATAATTAAAAAAAATTAAGATAAAAGATAAAATGAAAATATAAAACATATATATGCATTCCAACAAACCTTATTTTTTTCGGCTGTCTTGTTCTTTTGGGCAGGTTTTTTTCGGAGTGAAGCTTGTTTCCTCAAACAAGGAGGACGCCCTTTACGACGTGCCGCAACTGGATCATTAATTACATGCTCAATGGTGTTGCTGCTACAACTTACTTCACCAATAGCAGTTGTTTCCACACTTGCACACCGAATTTGCTTGGGCAGATCCTTCATTGTTTTATTAATCCAATCCAACAAAAATTTATAACTACTCTCATCATCAGCAGCTATGTTTGCAACCTCAGAGAAATCAGTACACATTTTGTCATATCTCTCTTGCTGAATGGATAAATTCTGCATACCATAACTAACTTTCACCTTACTATAACATCTCTTCACATCTTTCCTCCACCTTGATAAAATGTACATCTCTGGAAGTATTTCAATACCATGCCATATCAGCACTGAAAGGGCATGTCTACAAAGAATTCCCCTAAACTGAAACTTTGAGTAGATACAACTAACTTCACATTCAGTTTCATCAAACACAACCTCAAAATTTTTTTTCTTTCCTTGTCCAAGTGATTCACTGATTTCAGTTATTGACCCAACAGAATCCACTGTATCACAATACATCAGTGCAGTTAATTCTTGCTGGAATTCTTTGAACTTAGCAATTGTGTACATCTGCTCAACTTGTTTCTCCATCTCATATCTTGATACACACGGAGTGTTTTTACTGAAACACTTGGCATCTGCTTGCCATTCCAATTCAGCTTTCCTTCGCAATGCATTTTCATATTGCTTCACAAACTGTTTTAAATTTGTTTTTGAGTTAACAAACCCATCAAAAAAAGCATTCATACTTTCACTTCGCTGCGTTGTTGACATTCCCGCCCAAAAACTGTCTTTTAAATAGCATGGAACCCAACAATATCTCTCATCATATAAACCATTTAACCAAGCATTATCCCATAAATCATATGTTGTAATCATGTCATTCCAATCTTCCTCAAATGCAGCAGGTCTCAACGAATCATAAACAACAGAAAGTAACGAAGAAATAATACCTTCACGTTCTTTAAAAGCCCCTAACTTCTCAGGCACCTTCTTCATTATATGCCACAAACACCATCGATGCCTAGTCGTAGGAAAAACATGCTTAATTGCCTTTTGCATTGCTTTATCTTGGTCAGTAATAATACCAATGGGAGGAGAATCGGACATGCATGATAGCCATGCCTCAAATAGCCACGTAAAAGTCTTCGTATCCTCGTGAGAAATCAATCCGCATCCTAACAAAATAGACTGCCCATGATGATTAACTCCAACAAAAAGGGCAAACGGCATATCATACTTGTTCGTAAGATACGTTGTGTCAAATGTTACAACGTCTCCAAAATATTTATAAGCTGCCCTACTCCTCCGATCTGCCCAAAATACATTCTTCAATCGATCCTGCTCATCCAAATCAATGCTAAAAAAAAAACCATCGCATTCAGCTTGTTTTGTCTCGAAGTACTTTAAAATTGTCATAGCATCTCCTTCTCCAAGTTGTAATCGTCTTGCTTTATCAACAAAATTTCTACAATCTTTTTCTAAAAATGACACATTTTCATGCCCACCAGCTTCGACAACAATAGAATTAAAATTTTGGGCAATATTAATTCCCGCAGAATCATTCATTTCAATTCGTTTTTTTACACTTGCACTAATTCTACGGTTACAAGGGAAATATCTTACTTTGTCCGGACTCAATCCATGATTATGCTGAAGGTTTAAAGTTCGAAGAATCCATTTTCCCTCTTCATTTACACAACCTCCGATTTTAGCTTCACAACCAGTTTTCACAACAGGCTTCAACTTCAGCATATTACTTGATCTACTATCTGCTTTGCCGCTACGGCCACATGCAAATGTCCCATATTTTACAGTCCCGTCACTCCCTTTCTTAATTGTTAGCTTCTTCACGGGAAACCCTTCTTGTCTACCGTATGCTTTGTAAAACTCAAACATTTCTTCATAACCATCGAATAACATGCCAAGAGTTAGCTCAAATTTTTCCAGTGGCACATCTTCAACTACACGCTCAATTTCAAAATTTTCCATTCCTACAAAATAATTAACATTTATATTCAGTTTCATAAAAATTAAATTTACAAAATTTCTAAATCAAATAGTATTGAAATAAAATAAAATTCATAATATAACCCACAACATATGACGGCAATTCACAACATAAACACCAAATAAAATAAAATTCGTAACATAACCCGCAACAAAATCGGAGGTTCCAACGAGACCCACCAAAATTTCTAAAACAAATAATATTGAAATAAATTCTGCATACCATAACAAACCCGCAAAAAAATTCACAACATAAACACCAAAGTTGAAATAAAACAAAATTCATAACATAACCCGCAACAAAATTTACATTGTTTAAATTTCAGAAGCTTAAATTACAACGAGATCCCGCAACAGCACAAAAAAAAAAACAAACTTAACTTTCATAACACACTTAAATTCCACGCCAGATCTTTCACGTAACAAAAAATTAAAACAAAAAGAATAAGCTGAAAAAAGTCACTGCTCACTTAATCTTTGCCGAGAGAGATGTGGGAGAGGGGAAAAGAGAGGAGGTCGTGAGAAGAAGCCTGAAAGTGAAGCTGCGTGAGAAGAAGCCTGAAAGTGTAGTTGCGTGAGAACTGACGAAAATGGAGGAAATGAAAGTGAAAGAGAGAGGAAAGTTTCACGTGGGGGAAAGTGAAAAATTCAAGGAGAGAGGAAAGTGAAACGTGGGGGGAAGTGAAAAAGTGAAAGAGAGCTTTCCTCTCTCCTTGACTTTTTCATTTGTTTATTCATTTGATCATTTCTTTTTTTTTTATGTGTAATAAGTGAGAGGAAACGAGAGGAGGAAACGGCAGGAGAGAATGCCGTTTCTCTCGTCCTTCTCTCGTCCCTCCCGCTACTTAGCATTTCTAAAAAAAAAATGTGTCATATAATTAGGGTGCAATATGTGTACAATAACTCTACGAAGAATATGCTCTTACAAAATAGGGAAATGAAAATTAAACGATAAAGGTAAAATAGAAACTTAAAAAGATTTTACGAAAAGAGTATCAACCAACTTATTAACTTAAAAAGTGTAGAGAATGTCTCCCAAAATATTTTAAGATGCCTCATACTCATAAATGATTACTTCAACAATAATAAAAACTTCACTAAAATTATTACAAGTAAACATGATACGGACATATAGGGATCTTAACAAATATCTCACCAATAATCACATACACCAAGGGTGTGAAAGAAAATCATGTTTGTGAAAATATGAGCCACCAACAACTGTTTTGGAAGCTTAATTGATAAGAGATTAATATATGTTATCATCAAAGATAGTCTCATAACTAACCATATCTTATCCTAAATATGTTTAAAAACCTATGTTATATAGTTAAATTACCCAAAAGACCCTACCTTATGAGAAGAATTTATGAAGAGTAGGAATCCATATTATACTAGGATTAGTTTCCTTATTAACTAAAGTTTAAGACTTTTAAATTCCTTTCTAATTTAGAATTTTGTTTCCCTTTCAATTTAGGATTTTGTTTTTCCTTCATGAATTAGGATAATTACTGCTACTATAAATAGCTCCCTCTTATAACCTTTGAAGGAGAATTTTGAGTTTAATAATATTTCAATTTTCAAATCTCTTTGTGTGTATTTGAACAGTTAATTCTTGGTATTCTACGGAATCAACGAGTCTTAACCCCTAAATTCACGGTATTCTTTTGAATCAACGTGAATTTAGTTGTTCTTTTGTTCCGGTATTCTCTAGAATCAACGGAATATTTTGAACATTAAACTTCCGCTGCATCAGTTAGGTATCAGAGCAAAACCTGGTATCACCAATCTAACTTCATCTACCACAAAACCTTTCCTTTTCCCCTTTTTGATTTTTTTTCGTTTAGCTTAAAAAAAAAAAACATAACTTTTTCAGACAAACCACCACCACCATCATACTTACCAACCCAAAATCTTTCAGATCCACCCATCCTTACTCGATTTCTGACCACTGTCATCGGAAATCTAAAACTTTTGCTTAATTACAGTTTCGGCCTAAAATTTTTTATTTACTTTCAGTTTAGCCCCACTACCTTTTTAAACCCGAATTTAAAAAAAAATGCCTCCAAGAAAAGCTCGTGATGCTCAAGAAGATGTTTCGAAAGATGAATCCCTGGCTAGTATGACAGCCAGAATTGATATGTTAGCTGCACAAATGGCACGAATGGCAGAGTTACTTGACGAATGCCATTGTACTGCAGAACGTGAAGACAAATCAAGTGGAAGCTTTGCTAACCCATTCTCTGGGCGTCGCCCTAGAACTGAGTCTACTGATGACAGAAGATGGGAATCTGGGTTGAGAATTGACATTCCCGAATTTCAAGGAAGTGGTCGACCTGAAGAATTATTGGATTGGATTAACGCCATTGAGGAAGTTTTCAAATACAAAGAAGTTCCTGAAAATAAACTAGTTTCGCTTGCTACAACTCGATTTCGTGGAAGAGCAGCAGCTTGGTGGCAACAAACTAAGCTCACAAGGATTAGGCAAGGCAAAAAGAAGATTGATTCTTGGGAAAAGTTCAAGAAGCACTTGCGTGGAGCATTCTTGCCTCATAATTACGCCAAACTGTTATACCAACAGCTACAGAATTTAAGGCAAGGTAATCGATCAGTGGATGATTACACTACAGAATTCCATTGGTTGGTGGCACGCAATGACTTGACAGAGACAGAAGAGCAACAGGTTTCCCGCTATATTGGAGGCCTACGATCTCAATTTCAAGACCAATTAAATTTACTTGACCCATACTCTGTTTCAGAGGCACACCAACAAGCCTTGCAGTTGGAGAAGCAATTTAGTCGACGTACTAATGACTCAAGCTTTCGGGGTGCTCGAAGTGTTGTTCGTGATAATTCAAACCCGACTTCTCAATTTCGTACTTTCACTCCTCCAAATCCTCCAAATAAAACTAGTAAGCCTAGTGAAATCGGTCAAAGCAGCAAAACCCAATCCTCGGGTTCGGGATTACTCTGTTTTAATTGCGGAGAAAATGGGCACCGAATGACAGAATGTAAAAAGGGAGGAAAATATGGTAAAGGCTTATTCGTAGGCACAGAGGAAAGCGAAGACTATCAGGAGGAAGAAACTGAAGAGTTTGCTGTAGAACCAACTTTTGATAGTAGTGGTAGCGCTCAATCTGTTGAAGAACATGGTGATAGCGGACCAATGTTGATCGTGAACCATGCATTCTTCACTCCTAAAGGTCAAGACAAAGACAAGTGGCTACGACAAAATATCTTTCAGACTACTTGCACAATTGGGGGTAAAGTATGTCGTATAGTCATAGACTCCGGCAGTTGCGAGAATGTCATTTCAGAAGAAGCCATAACAAAGCTAAATTTAAAGACAGAACCTCATCAAACTCCATACAAGCTCACATGGCTGAAGAAGGGGAATCAAGTGACAGTATCGAAATGTTGTTTAGTTTCCTTATCCATTGGTTCAATTTATAAAGACAAAATTTGGTGTGATGTTGTGGCTATGGATGCTTGTCATCTATTACTGGGTAGACCTTGGCAATATGATCGAAACGAAGTGCATGATGGGAAGAGAAACACCTACAGCTTTATGTTTAACAACACCAAGATCGTTCTCCTACCTAACAAGGAGTTTACTCTCCAGCAAGACTTGGGTAATTATTTGTTAAGCAAGAAGCAATTTATAGATGTTGTAGCAGAGACAAAGAGAATCTACATTTTATTGGGAAAAGAGAGTAACGGTAATTCAAAGATTCCTGAAGCTGTGACACCTATTCTGGCGGAATTTCAAGATTTGTTCCCCAAGGAGCTACCATAGGCTTTACCACCTCTTCGGGATATACAACACCAAATTGATTTGGTACCAGGTTCTACACTACCAAATCGACCTCATTATCGTATGAGTCCTACAGAACATGAGGAATTAAGGCGCCAAGTAGAAGAGTTACTAGAAAAGGGATTTATCCGTGAAAGTCTTAGTCCCTGTGCAGTCCCTGCTTTATTGACTCCAAAGAAAGATGGTTCTTGGAGGATGTGCGTGGACAGTCGAGCTATCAATAAAATTACAGTTCGATATCATTTTCCAATCCCTCGATTAGATGACTTGTTAGATCAACTCAGTGGAGCAACAATTTTTACCAAACTTGATTTGAAAAGTGGCTACCATCAAATTCGAATACGACCTGGAGATGAATGGAAAACAGCTTTTAAAATTCGCGAAGGGTTATACGAGTGGTTGGTAATGCCGTTTGGCTTATCCAATGCTCCGAGTACTTTTATGCGAGTCATGAATCAAGTTCTTCGCCCTTTCATTGGAAAGTTTGTGGTTGTTTACTTCGATGATATACTTATATATAGCACCAGCCACGAGTTACATCTACAATATTTGAGAGAAGTGCTTTCAGCCTTAAGAGCAGCAAGTTTATACACAGCAGTAAACAAGTGTATTTTCTTAACAGAGAAAGTATTATTTTTGGGATATGTGGTGTCGAAAGATGGTATATCTGTTGACCAATCAAAAGTGGATGCTATTCGAGATTGGCCTCCGCCAACTACTTTATCCGCCACCAGAAGTTTCCATGGATTGGCCTCTTTTTACAGGCGATTCATTCCTCATTTCAGTACTATTATGGCACCAATCACGGATTGCATGAAAGGAGGAAAATTCTCTTGGACAGAGGCAGCTACTAAGGCATTCGAGATTATCAAAGAAAAGTTGATTACTGCCCCAGTACTTGCTCTACCAGATTTTTCGCTCACTTTTGAGGTACATTGTGATGCTTCTAAGGTCGGCATTGGAGCTGTTCTTAGCCAACAAGGTAAGCCTATAGCTTATTTTAGTGAGAAGTTGAATGGAGCAAAGGCACACTATAGCACTTACGACGTGGAATTTTACGCAGTAGTCCAAGCGTTAAAACATTGGCGACATTATCTAATTCATAAAGACTTTGTTTTATACACTGACCATGCCGCGTTAAAATACCTCAATAGTCAAGACAAACTCTCTCACAGACATGCCACGTGGACAGCATTCCTTCAACAATTTACTTTTGTGGTGAAGCATACCTCTGGTGAATCCAACCGGGTAGCAGATGCACTTAGTCGACGAACTTCTTTATTGACACAGATGCATAATCAAGTTCTCGGATTTGACACATTTCGAGAGTTATATGCTTCTGATCCTTACTTTGCTCCTATACTAGAAGACGTTGTTGCAGGGTTTCACTCAGATTATCATTTACATGACAAATTCCTTTTCAAGAGTAATCAGTTGTGTGTTCCTGACTCAAGTTTGAGATTGAAAATCATTGCAGAGTTACATAATGAAGGGCACATGGGTCGTGACAAAACTCTGGCTCTAATAGCCAACACTTATTTTTGGCCTACTATGAGGCGTGAAATCTATCACTATGTCGAGACTTGTTGCATTTGTCAAGTTTCCAAGGGCGCAGCAACTAATGCTGGGTTATATATGCCGCTACCGATTCCAACACAACCTTGGGCTGACAGTAGCATGGATTTTGTTTTAGGATTACCCCGCACTCAGAGGGTTATGGATTCAATATTTGTTGTTGTTGATCGATTCTCGAAAATGGCTCACTTCATTGCTTGCAAGAAGACTACAGACGCTTTGACTGTTGCTTGCCTATTCTTCAAGGAAGTCTATAGATTGCATGGTTTACCAAGTTCTATAGTATCTGACCGGGATACACGATTTCTTAGCCATTTTTGGAAGACATTATGGAAATTGACTAACACTCGCCTGAATTTTAGTAGTGCTTACCACCCACAAACAGATGGTCAAACTGAAGTTGTCAACCGCTCTTTAGGAAACCATCTACGTAGTCTAGTTGGCGATAACTTGAAGATGTGGGATCAAAAGTTATATTAAGTCGAGTTTACTTATAACCGTGCAGTTAAGCGTAGTACTGGTTTAAGCCCTTTTCAGGTAAATTACGGATATAATCCACGAGCTCCCATTGACTTGGCTCCAGTTCCAAATTTAGTTCGCAAAAGCCGTAAAGCAGAAGACTTTATTGAGCAGCTTCAGAAGATTCATGAAACTACGCAAGAGTCTTTGAAGCAGACGACCAAAGGTTATAAAATTATGGCAGACAAAAAACGTCGAGCTTTGGAATTTCAAGTGGGAGATTTTGTTTGGGTTATCCTAACTAAAGATAGATTCTCAGTTGGTGAGTACAACAAACTTTCTGCCAGGAAAATCGGCCCTTTGGAGATTATAGAGAAGATAAATCCTAATGCCTACAGATTAAAACTTCCTAGTCATATCCGCATTGCAGATGTATTTAATGTTAAGCATCTTATTCCTTACAGAGGTGATCATGATGAAGATGTTGCTGACAATCCGAATTCGCGGGCGAATTCTCTCCACCCTGGGGGGAATGATGAAGAGTAGGAATCCATATTATACTAGGATTAGTTTCCTTATTAACTAAAGTTTAAGACTTTTAAATTCCTTTCTAATTTAGAATTTTGTTTCCCTTTCAATTTAGGATTTTGTTTTTCCTTCATGAATTAGGATAATTACTACTACTATAAATAGCTCCCTCTTATAACCTTTGAAGGAGAATTTTGAGTTTAATAATATTTCAATTTTCAAATCTCTTTGTGAGTATTTGAACAGTTAATTCTTGGTATTCTACGGAATCAACGAGTCTTAACCCCTAAATTCACGGTATTCTTTTGAATCAACGTGAATTTAGTTGTTCTTTTGTTCCGGTATTCTCTAGAATCAATGGAATATTTTGAACATTAAACTTCCGCTGCATCAAGAATGACTTATTATAGTCGGCCAAGTTTTCCAAATGGACACCAAGATATGCTCATGTGTACTCTCTATATAATGCTAAGTCGGTCTCGGAAAAATAAGTTCAATTTCTTCCTTACAACTCTGAACTTTTTACTAATATTAGGGTTTTTCAAAAACCCATCATCCTTTCCACCCTCTCCAACACTTACCAGATTTGACCGTGCCATTACTAGCCACCACAAGTGTCGAATGACCATTTACTCTTGTTTTCGGACATGTCCCAATTCTGTTCACCCCAAAAATATTGTTGTAAAATGAATCAGCCCACATTACTAACAAAACCACCACCTAAAACCAAGTTTTCATAATATTTGGGTTGAAATAAAATTAGACCAAAATAATATATATATATATATATCTTTAGATTTTGATTAATAGTGCAAAATACTTGTATAAATAAAAAAGATATAAATTCTTTAAAAATATTGTAATTAATTAACAAGCTCGTTCAAAATTTGTTTATAAATTAAGGAAGTAAAAGTAGTTATAATGAATTACAACCTCTATCTTTTCCATTGGATTCATCAATTAAATTTTCAAGATTACGATAAAGAGATTTTGCAGAAAAATAGTTAATTGTACTAAAGGAAACAAGGCTATAGAATAGTTAATAAAAATAGGTTTTATTATAATGTTTTAATCTGTAAATAAAACCTATAAATAGCTAGTCTTATTTTCTTATATATACTATATAGGGTCCAATTTAATGGTAATTCCACACAACATACTTCTGAAAATAATTATTTAAATAACATGATAACATAAGAATTAAGGGAAAGAGTATTGATTTGATTTAGAATTTTAAACTTTGTTAAAATTAGAAAAAATTTATTAAGTCATATGATTTAATAAGAAGTATAAATTTTTATCTCTAACTTTGAGAGGAATATTTTCTCTTTCTAGTTGTTTTTAGTAGTGATAAAGTAATGATTAATGAAAAATAAAATTACAATCCTAAAATAACAATTACACCTAATTTTATTTGGACTACTAATATTATAATTGCATTTGAACTCCATTGAATGAAACTGTAATTTTTAATTTATCATAAAAATATTTTATTTATAATTTTATTTTCTTGTGCATAAATATGAAAAATATTTCATTCACAAATGAAACATATCTCCATTAACTATTAACTAAGTTATGATTTCAGAAATGAAATATTAATATCGTAAAATTTTTTATTTATCATTTATAAAATCATGATATTTATTGATCCATTTAATAAATTATAAACATAAAAAAATTAGAATATTTATTTAAACTAGGACTTAAATTAATTTTTAAAAGTCTATGACAACAAAATATATTAAAAATTTTAATTTCCAGATATTTGTAAAATCATGATATTTTATATTTATTTTTCATTAAAAAATTTTACTTTGATATACTTTGGCCCACGGGCCACGTGCTTAACCCACCAATGAAGCGTGCTTATCACGTGCCTTTTCGCGTGCCGTACTTTGGCCCATCTCTAATCGTGCCGTGCTTTTAAGGCCCACGTGCCTAAAATTTTAGGCCTGACATAGCCCACGTACGTGCCGTGCCATGCCGCGTGCCCTACCGAAACGTGCTTATGTCGTATTGTGCCCGTGTCGTGCCTCATGTTGCCTGCCCCATTGGCCATCTCTAAGTATGTTTGAAAAAAATTGAAAAATTTACCACTTTCACCCCTTTCTAACTTTCACTTTTAATACAGCCCACACCTCCATCCATTTTTCTTATTATGTCAACCATTTACAATCCATTTGAATCATAATACCCCTAAAACGTAAAGCAAACAAAACTCAGCCCAAAACCTTAAGTGCAATAGCCATACTCCATCTTCACACTCCAATGCAACTCTCTCCATTTCTCACATTCATCAACAAAAAAAAAAAAAAAAAAAAAAAAATTAATCCAAATATCACTCAACCCACATTTATCAAACTATAATATTTATCTAAGCATTGACGAAAAAAATCAATCAACAATGTTAAGAGTAACAAGAAGTTAAGATTAGTAACTCTTCAATATTTTTTTTTTTTGGCGGGTTTGGTACAAAAGGATATTCTTGTTTATTTTGTTACAATATCGGTAGATTAAATGGTTAATATGAGTTCATACATTCATAATTAATAGAATTCTGAAAAAATTGGGTGTTCAATGATATTGAAGATGAAATCTAAAACTTGGGCAACAAGTGCTCATCACCTAGGTGTTGTACAAATTTACGATGGCCTCTTGCCTGGCACTCGGATTATAACATTTTATGTTAGACTATTGGTGCTCGCGACATGCAACATACAATCGCATGCGATCTGGGTGACAGGTGTTGTTGCAACTCAAGTTTGTAAACAATTACATATTTAATTAATGTAACAATATTGTTTTTTAAAGTATTTTTTCTTAAGTATTATTGTTGTTTTGTATTAGGTTTAATTGAGTCAGTTGTGCTGAAAACGTATTCTGATAGAGCATGGGAGACATTGAAGGATGTTGTATGAAATGCGAAAATGAAAATCACTTTTATTCATTCTCAAGTATATATAAATAAGGAGCAAATGCCTCCTTTTATAGTAATACAACTATAAAGTAGTGAATAAATATCACAAATATAAAAAATAATAATCTTAAATTAAGAAGATAATGGGAGCTATAGGAAAATTAAAGGTTGTTTGTGGGCACATAAAAAGTATACTTGATAAACATCCACATAAAATTTAATCTTTTCATAATAACAACAAAATTTTAGTTTATTAATTATCTTTTTTTTTAAAAAAGTCTAATCAATTGCGATAATGAGAAAAAATATATAAGAAATAACGATATTATATTTACAGAATAAAATTCCTAGATAATAAAAATTTCTTCTGAAGGAAAACCAATAATTTCATCATCTTCGTCATCATCTTCGTTTTTTTTTTCTCCAAAGTTATACTAGTTTGAATCTCTACTTGCATAAAATCCCTTTCCAAGAAGTTATCCCAAGCGAACCCTTAATATTTTCAATTAATAATTTAATTTTTTTAAAAGAAATTATTTAAGTTAGATACATCTATGATATTTTCTATAAAAACTAGACAATAGTAGTTGGGCTTATAACTTTGACCAACAATGCCAATTTTTGTTATCAATTTGATTTCTGTATTATCAACCACACATTTTATTGATGCTTCCAGTGTAAGCTATTAATTTTCTGTTTGACTTCTTAATTTTGCCTTCTTTCTAATCAATTTATTTATTTTTTCAATTAAATTTCTGTTGCTGTAAATTTGGTGAACTTTCACCATTTGAAAGAATCCCCCATTTAAAGTTTAAGTCATTTAATTGCCCATTAAACAAGTATAAATAGAGGTGATAAGTTTGTAAATAAATTCAATCAACAACAAAAAATTTATCAATAATAAGCTACATGGCTATCAACATGGCATTAGAGATATTTTGTCTTAGTCTAAAATTTATTTATTTACTCATAACATCTATTAATTTTTGTTTTTAACAAAACAGTGCTCATAAATAAGAAGATATAATTTAATTTGGGTCCGCATCCACTCCATAAGAAGACTTCTTTTATTTTTCTTTTTCTAACTTTATTCCAACTTTTGTTAACTTTGCGGCGGCATGTATTGTCATCATTTGCCACTCCCACACAGAGAAAGGGACGTTACGGATGAGATTGAAACGTTGATGGGGTTCTCAATTATTGTAAGAGCTTTCTCGACACTTCTAATTTCTTTCATAGAAAAATTGAAACTATTGAAATATAGCAAATGTTTTGGGCTTTTGGCTGCATTCACTTGAGATTTTATATACAAACGTGATAGCTTGTTTTCATTCTTACAAAAGAATTTTAGGTTATTTTATAATGCTGTAATTAAAATCACGAGTAATATCGTAATTTATTTAATATAAATTATGTAAATAAAATATAAAAAATTTAAAGTTAACATAAAATTTATAAATCAATATAAATGTAAAAAATTATATAAATAAAATATAAAACGCGTAAATAGAAAGTAAAATAAATAAATTAACATAGAAGTGGTAAATTAGTATAATATTGATAAAGAAAACAAAAACTTATAGATGTAACATAAGACTTGTAAATCAATATTACGTGTAAAATACAACATAAACTGAGTAAATAAAATATAAGACTTGTAAATGGAAGGTAAAACAAGTAAATTAACATAAGAGTGGTAAATGATATATTATTGGTAAATAAAACAAATTTTTTTGGATATAACATAAAACTTGTAAATTAAAATTAAGTTTAAAATAAAACATAAATAATGAATGGAACATAAAACTTGTAAATGAAAGGTAAAATAAGTAAATTAATATAGCAGTGATAAATTGCATATATAATTGGTAAATAAAACAAAAACTTATTAATATAACATAAAACTTGTAAATCAACATTAAGTGTAAAATAAAATATAAATTACGTAAATACAACATAAAACCTATAAATAGAATGTAAAATAAGTAAATTAATATAGGAGTGTTAGAATGATGTATTATTGGTAAACAAAACATAAATTTACAGACATAAGATAAAACTTGTAAATTAACATTAAGTGTATATTAAGTAAATAAAATATAAGATCTATAAATAGAAGGTAAAATAAAAAAATTAACATAGGATTTTGGGTTTACATAATACATGTGATGATATATGTGAATAAAACTTATTCTCAAAATCAAATTTTGGAAAGCTTTTTTTTTTATATATTTTTCAAAATTGTTTGTAAGATAACTGATTTTGCATCCTTATAAACCTTCTCGACAACAATCCTCTATGATCTTTTTAGCATAAGTAAGAAGTAAAGTTTGAAACTATATGAAATATGTGTAAAACTGAAAATTAGATCCAATTTTATTGATATTTCATATATGTCTAATAATATAAGAATGTTTTTTTATTTTATTTTAGCTTGATCCACATCAAGAAAAATAATTTTGCTTATATTATCTTGGATAGTAAACAAATACTATGATAGAAAATGAAAAAAAAAAGTTTATAAATGACCTAACATGAATATAGAACTTATGGTTAAACCAATTTCGTAAAACTTATTTCAATTGTTTTCAATACAAATTTTTGTTTTCAATTGATGATAAATTTTCATGTAATAAAAAAAACAAATATATTTGATTTGAGTAATGATATGCTTATAAAATCTTCTTGGAAAATAAAATCTTCAATTGATGATAAAGGTTTTTCTTTGCTAAAATATATTAAATAAGTTAACTAAATTAAATAAGTAAACTATCTGTTAAATTAAAGTTTAATGTTAATTTCAATTTTTATATTACTTTTATAAGTGTTTGTTTTATTTGTAATTTTAAAACACCAATTTACCACTCTTATATTAATTTACTTGTTTTTTTTTTATTTACTAGTTTTATATGTAATTTATAAAATTTATGTTTATCATGGCACTGATGCCATAATTTTAATCACGACATCATAAAATTTTCCAAGAAGATTTTATAAGCATATCATTGCTCAAATCAAATATATTTGTTTTTTTTATTACATGAGATTATTACTCAAGAGTACAACTCATGTTACATGAGATTTCAACAGATGTTTACAAATTCGACTATTATTAGAACTAATTTACATCAATTCTTATTAAGTATTGCCCAGAGTTTTACCTTCTCTAATATTCGAGGGATGTCTACTCAACCTACTTTTAAAAAAGGAGAAACTGTCTTCACTCAAATTGAGGAAGGAAATTAAACCTCCACAATGCTTTGTAAGGGCTCAAACACATGACCTCACAATTGTGAAGTTTGGGTTCTAACCACTGAGTTGAAACCTAGTGGCTAAATCAAATATATTTGTTAAATATTAGTAATGATTGAATAGTTTTATTGGTCTGTTTTTCTAATTTTAATTTAAAAAATAAAATTTAAAATTTAAATTTTATTCACTCTCTTGTTTTTTAAAATATTAAAAAATGGACTATGACTCATGAATAGCATAGGCCAAATGGCTTAGTTAGGAAACATGGATTCAAACGGGTCATAGACTCATATTTAGGGTTGGGCAAAATCGAGTTCGGATCGGGTTCGACTCGACTCGATCAGATTCCAGGTTGGTCGGGTTGGGCAGAAATCCATTCGAATTCAATCCGAACTTGTAACCAAATCCGACCCGATCCGATATATATTCAGATTAGATTGGATCGGATTGAAAAATCGAGTTGAGTTTGGTTCGGATCAGATTGGAAAAATGAAAAATTTATGCCCATCATTGGAAAAAAAAATTAATATATTACAGCTTTCTTTACCACTGGTTTTCTTTATCATTAGCTGGTGAACATTAAAATTTACAATTTATATATGATAATAATCACAACATCAAGAAATACCATCAAAATTTCAAAACACAAGGCTTGGGTTGCTGGGTTGAAGTGGAGCTTGGAGGCGAGAAACTTGGCGATAGACAAAGCCACAGATCCGGTGGCTCTGTCTGCAAATGATTGCCGGTTGTTGCGCTACGTCTTTGCGTCAATATCAGTTTGCTTTTGTGACAAAAACCCAATACGTGAAACCCGATTGTGTGAGAAATTCGATTTGTGAAAATTGGAGAGTGAAGACTGAAAAAGAAAAAAGCGAGGCTGTGGAGATTGAAAAGTGAAAACTGGAGAAGAACCAATGAAGAGAGTGAAGCGTGAGGGTGTGAAGTGTGAGCAAAGGCTGCATTGTGTGTGATTTTGTGTGTGTGTGTGGGTGTGTCAGTGTGTGTGTGGAAGGGGGGGGGGTGGGTGGCGGGTGTGTGTTAGTGTGTTTGAGTGTGTGTCAGTGTGTGCATGTGTTTCACCCCTTGTGTGTGTGTGTTTTGATTTTATTTATTTATTTTTCAATAGCCAAATCCGATCGAATTTTCAAATTGGATCCGATAACAATCTGATCAGGTTAGGTTAATAACTTGATCCGATCCGAACTCGATTATTTTCGGGTCGGGTTGTGTTATTTGCCCAGCCCTACTCATATCATTGGCAGATTCGGGTCAAGTTCTTTTCTTTGGTTCTTGCCAACAAAAAGCATCATGAAGCCTAAATGTTAAAGTTGAAAGTTCAATTGCAAGTTTAAAAGAAGAATATGAAGGACCACCGTCATATAATAAAAGAAAAAGTAAAAAGAATAAACCTAAAAAAAGAAGCTTTTCCATTTTTCATAATAATTTATACGGATAAGATGATCAAAACTCCTCAGATCCATCATGTTATACTATCTATCAAGTAAGAAAATATTAATCTATTTGTATCAATTAAGTCTTATTTTTATTGAATGAAAGAGGAAATTGTCCATAACAGTAGTGTTATGGTTCTTGCGAACAAAAAGCATCATGAAGCCTAAATGTTAAAGTAGAAAGTTCAATTGCAAGTTTAAAAGAAGAATATGAAGGACCACCGTCATATAATAAAAGAAAAAGTAAAAAGAATAAACTTAAAAAAAGAAGCTTTTCCATTTTTCATAATAATTTATACGGATAAGATGATCAAGACTCCTCAGATCCATCATGTTATACTATCTATCAAGTAAGGAAATATTAATCTATTTGTATCAATTAAGTCTTATTTTTATTGAATGAAAGAGGAAATTGTCCATAACAGTAGTGTTATGGTTCTTGCGAACAAAAAGCATCATGAAGCCTAAATGTTAAAGTAGAAAGTTCAATTGCAAATTTAAAAGAAGAATATGAAGGACCACCGTCATATAATAAAAGAAAAAGTAAAAAGAATAAACTTTAAAAAAGAAGCTTTTCCATTTTTCATAATAATTTATACGGATAAGATGATCAAGACTCCTCAGATCCATCATGTTATACTATCTATCAAGTAAGGAAATATTAATCTATTTGTATTAATTAAGTCTTATTTTTATTGAATGAAAGAGGAAATTGTCCATAACAGTAGTGTTGGGAGTACCGTTCTATGTATCGAGCAATTGCACATTTAGGCTGTATCCATCATTCCTACTTGTGGAAGCTAAGCTAGGTGTAAATGTGCACTTATACCATGCTTAATTCAAGCGGACTTTCGCGCGGATTGCTCATAGCTCCTCTTGGATGAAGCTATGGAGTTCAAGTAACTACTCGTGGAACGTCTTGAGTTTCCCTCGGAGAGTGTGGCTTAGTCTTGGATGAGAGCCTTAGATGCTATAGATAAGTCAATGTACTCCCTTTCGAGACTATCAGCTTGTTCTCCCAAACTGTCGAAAGTATCCTCTATTGCGGACATTGAGGCTTCGAGAATAGCAATGCGAGGCTCCAAGGCATTGAGGGAAGTAACCTTGGACTTGTTGTGAGTCTTTACTTGGACACAACCATGAGCTTGATCTTGGGATGCATCTACATTGATGACAATCTCTTGTGAGGTTCTAAGATTTGGAGTGTTGGCTATTGTAAAGGCACCACAATATCAAACTCGTGGTTGGAAGGAGAATAAGTAGTTATCGGGTATTAGAAAAGAGGAAAGACTGAGTGGTATATATTAATTCCCTTGAGGAGAAACTAGTAATCTGCAATTGGTTGGATTGAAATTACAAATTTTTTTTATTGGATTTCACCCATAAAGTAATAAATTAAAAAAAGAAAAGAAAAAAAGATACTTTCTTACTCTCTAACTCACACTACAATAAGAACAAATTATATCGTTGATTGAATTCATTTTGACTAAAAATCTAAAATCACCCAAAACTATCATCAATGTATATAGCTTGTTTAAATAAAACCATAGTATCACATTCAAACTTAAATCCATTAATTAAAAAAATCACATGAAAGCTAGTAAATTCATTTTAAGTTGAATTAACAATTATAGATATGTCATGTGGACAGAATTTTATCTTTTTCTTTACTAAAATTAAATTTTATTTTAAAAATAAAACTTTTTTATTATTTGCGAAACAAAAGAATTCAGGGATGCCGATGTTATTACCCCATTTATATTTCCATTTGTGGCTTCAGAAAAATTTCAGGTACACACCCATGCTGCAAGATTGCTTCTCTTCTCAGCAAGTCTTTGGACTCGTTAAAATTTTTTGTTCATATTCACTCGCATGTCCATTTTCACCCCTCTAGTACTCTTTATTTGCATCCACTGCAACTGAGCTGTTCGTCAGTTTTCTCTGTCGGCGAATTTTTGTAGTTATATGTGACATATAGTTGCAGTGAAACTTAACGGAGTACTCGAGCTTTCTTTCACTCATGGAACTGAAAAGGGATTTAAATGTTCACTCCTGCCGAGCCCTTAAATTACAGATGCTGCCACTCTTATTGTTCTTGTTACTGCTATGCTCTAACCCATCTGAGTCTTTAGAGCTTAACCTTGAAGACAAAGCTTCATTATTGTTGTTCAAATCACTGGTTCAAGACCCGACCCAGAAGTTATCCAGTTGGGTGGGGTCGAATTGCACCAACTGGACTGGTGTAGCTTGCAATTTCCAGACCGGCCATGTTGTCTCTATCAACTTGACCGACACGAGCTTGTCAGGCCAAGTTCATCCCAGATTGTGTAAACTATCATTTCTTGAATTCTTGGTTTTGTCTAGTAATGCTTTTACGGGCAGAATCCCGACATGTTTTGGTGGGCTAAGTGGTCTGAAGACTCTTGATCTTAGTTATAATAAGTTTGTTGGTGTTGTGCCTGATGCAATTATGAAGCTTAGAAACTTGAGAGAACTTATTTTGAAAGGTAATCCAGAGTTGGGAGGTGTTTTCCCTGGGTGGGTTGGGAATTTTTCGATGAATTTGGAAAAACTCGATTTCAGTTTTAACTCATTTTGCGGGGAAATACCTGAAAGCCTGTATTACTTGAAGTCTTTGAAGCATTTGGATCTTGAAAAAAATAACTTAACTGGTAATGTTCATGATTTTTATCAGTCTTTGCTTGTTCTGAATCTTGGGTCCAATAGGTTTTCTGGTACTTTGCCTTGTTTTGCTGCTTCTGCAATGGTCTCTAAACTGTTTTTGAAATTGGGATAAACAATTCTGTTTGGGGGTGGGAATTCCTACTTTGTATTTGCTTTCCTACAGG
>NW_006262139.1:7476461-7497227 GCF_000493195.1 Citrus x clementina | reverse complement strand
GATTACAGAGCTGAAAAGCTGCAGCATGTTCTTCTAACAATCTTCTGATGGCGAAATCCTGCAAGGATTGGAAACTTGACATATCTTCAAGTCATTGATCTGTCGCACAACATGTTGTCGGGATCAATTCCTTTGAACATTGTTGGGTGTTTCCAGCTGCTGGCATTGATAGTCAATAATAACAACCTTTCTGGTGAAATTCAACCTGAACTTGATGCTCTGGACAGCTTGAAGATATTAGATATAAGCAACAATCAGATATCTGGTGAGATACCGCTAACTTTGGCAGGTTTGAAATCATTGGAGATAGTGGATTTCAGCTCAAACAATCTCTCTGGATCTTTGAATGATGCGATAACCAAGTGGACAAACCTCAAGTATTTCTCTATCGCTCGGAACAAACTCAGTGGAAATCTTCCCAACTGGTTATTCTCATTCCAAGCAATTCAAATGATGGATTTCTCAACCAACAAATTCATGGGCTTCATTCCAGACGGTAATTTTAACTTCAGTTTAAACTTCAATAAAAGTGATATTGGTAGAAGTATGCCTGCAAAGTCATTTGTTTTACCCAGAAGTATGGTGATCAGAATTTCTGTCACTGCCATTGATACAAATGAACTGAGCTTTAACTATCAGCTGTTTTCAGCGGTTGGAATGGATTTGTCTGATAATTTGCTGCATGGTACGATTCCAAAGGGTCTATTCCAACTACAAGGTTTAGAATACCTGAATCTATCATTCAATTTTCTTGATGGTCAGGTTCCAGGTTTGTATAGACTGAGAAGCTTGAGAGCCTTAGATTTGTCACATAATTCATTGACAGGTCAGATACCCGGAAACATTTCAAGTCTTCAAGAGTTGACTCTTTTGAACTTGTCTTACAACAGCTTCTCAGGATTTGTTCCCTGGAAACAAGGGTATCAAAAATTTCCCGGAGCTTTTGCTGGAAACCCAAATTTGTGTCTGGAATCCTCACATGGAGAGTGTAACAGGACAAGCCTTCCACTGGTGCCTGGAAAGACCTTAAGAGAAGAAATGACTGAGGGACCGATTTCCATCTGGGCATTTTGTTTGAGCTTCTTTGTTAGCTTCTATCTGGGTGTTGTAGCCCTGTTTTGTTCAGCACGGACAAGAAGATACATTCTCCAGACAAAAGTTTGATCTAAGCTGCCCGGAACAATGAAAAACTTCTGTTGTACATTCACATTTATCTTTCTTATTAGGATAATTTCCTTCTTTCATTAATGTTACAATTAGTTATCAACTTGGCTATGCCAAAATGGTATTCTGAAGGTTTTGGATGCTCTTATTTCTGCAATTGGGTTTATGTCTGCGGTACATTTGCTTGTTCTCACATGAAACTTATTGCTTACTAGATGAGACTAGCATTATCCAATACAGAGCTTGATTCTAAGGCTTAGAAAATGGCATTGATTACTATGAGCAGTAGAAAATGGCATTGATTACTATGAGCAGACACATTTTTAACTTCCAGTACTCACAATAAGTCATTTATCAGATTACTTGTGAACATTACCCACAGTCAAGAACTTGCAAAATGTACAAGATCTCTTCAGAATGAGCTTTTCTTTCCTATAATGGGGCTATAAAGATGCCCGAATTCGCAATAAAGTAGCTATATTTTGAAGACAACCCCAAAAAAAATTTAATACAAATCAAAGCTGTCTACTTGCAATGGTGCAATGGAGGCCAAAATTGCACCAGAAAATACACTGGATCATGGAAGTTCCTGATTTGCTTGTATGGATTAGATAGGCAGAAGATTTGCCAGCACAATGGTGGAAACCCCCATGATTCATGGCTGAGCACTCCCATCTGGAAAAACTCTCGGTTGCTAAACTAAAACCATGATTTGTCTCAAATACACCATGGTGGTATGACTTAATATCTGATTGGCCCTTCCAAGCTCCCTGATGCAAACTGGCAACAAGGAGAAAGAGAAGTGACTGAACCGTAACAAAAATCAAATTAACATGCAAAGTGCACTTAACTGATTATCTTGTTGTTAATGTTGACGTTTCTTCTGTTTTTTGAGCGAGATGAGAGGAAAACATGAAATGACTATGATGACCGTGCAAGAAAAGCATTTGCAGATCTCAACAAAATTACAACATACTGAAAAAGTACCTAGAATTTTTGCTACAAATAGAATCCCACAAATATGGAAAATGAAGAATCTGAAAACTGGACCTCAATCATAAACTCAATGCTTAGATTTGACATAATACTATAAGTTTACCTGTTGAACAATTGGATTGGATGATGATGTGAATTCATGGGTCATTCCTTGCCAAACAATCTTACCCTCGTAGAGGAATATCAACCTATATAAAAAAAAACTTCTTTGTCAGGAGCTACCGCACCAAGAATTATAACTACATCTATATGTCCAAATATTTGGAACAAGCATAACCTGTCAACAGCTCTTCTAATGGTACTATGTTGGTGAGTAACAACCACGTAGGAAGCAATATTACCAGGGTTCGCAAGTCCATTTTCACCTTTCTTATGAACGGAACGGATCAGATCTTCAACTACAGTGGATGCAATGGGATCAAGGCCAGCCGTAGGTTCATCATACAACAGCACCTGCACAGGAATGCGAAAGATTCAGGAAACAGTTCTTAACCTGATTTTCAGTGTAAGCTTGCTAAACAACAAACAAAATAATGCAACAAATTCAGGATCCATGACTTGCTTAGTCAGCACAAACGGCAAACATGCTAGTTTTCAAAAGCTTGGTCTGTAATTGACCGGGCTCTGAAAGATCTATAAACTATGAAATGATCTTAAGTTCAATACTAAACAAATCCATGACTTGCCTAGTCAGCACAAATGGCAAACATTCTAGTTTTCAAAAGCTTGGTCTGTAATTGACCGGGCTCTGAAAGATCTATAAACTATGAAATGATCTTAGGTACAATACTTAACAAATCACCCATGATTGTTTCTTCTGCCTGGCTGAGATTATTTTTAATGGTCTACGGCAGAACCCTGTAGATCTCATCAAGTATCTAAAATGCTATCTTCAAGTGTGGTAGGGGAGGAAGTCCATGGAGCTATCAGAAAGAATTTTTATACTTGATAAGTCTAAAATGGAGGAGACGCATTTTTTTTTCTTTTTGAAGTTTTCATTAATTATAGGAGAAATTAATGTTATTTTATCCAAGTGGTTGAAGTTAAAATTGTAAACATATTGTTTATGCTCTTATAATGTACTAAGTAACAAGAATATGGATAGGTTCCATTTAAGCCTTACATTCTATGGTTCAAATTTTTAGCCAACCGAACTGATCCGGTAAACACACAGATACATTAATAACCAGCACAAGAGTCGATATATAAGCAAAAGGCACAGCATTAAGTAACTTTGTTATTTATTAAATTATTATTTCAGAAATTACCAAAACCAAGTTTGTACAGAAAGATTTTTCAACTAATCTACAAACCTCTGGCTCCACTGATTCCTTTGTGTTATCGAAAATTATGGATCGAGCTAAAGCAACTCTTTTCTTCATTCCACCAGACAACTCAGATGGTAAGCGATCCTCAACTCCCTGGATCCAAGGCTCAGTCAGATCTTATCATGAATCAATTTTGGGAAAGATGAAAACAATCCAATTACCCAAGGCTCAGTCAGATCTTATCATGAATCAATTTTAAGAAAGATGAGAACAATCCAATTCTACGCAGAAAGATATAAACATACCTTTAATCCAACAGCAGCCAAATTTTCCTTCACAAGCTCTGAAATTTGTTCATCACGCATCTTCGAATTTTCATACCTATAATGAACAAAAATGAAGCAACTCAAGTTCTTACTACAAAAATACCTCAAGACAGCAATATCATATTATCAGTCCCAAATCCTCAGTATTAAGAAATAAAAAAGTTAAGAATTTCAAAGATAACTCGATTGTCTCTTACAGAAGGAAACCAACATTTTCCCGGACAGTCAATGAGTCAAAAAGAGCCGCACTTTGGAAAACCTGTTGTAATAAATAAACACACATGCCCGTATGACTAGGAGTACAATAGCACAAAAGACCAATCAACATGCATGAGTTAAAAAGACATTTACCAATCCAATCCGAAGACCAGATATCTCCTCATCGCTAATCAAACCAGCTCTCTTCCTACCTCGAATGTAAACCTCTCCCTGGGAATCAGACAAATGAGACATGTTACTAAAAAAATAAAAAAATAAAAAAATAAAAAAATAAAAAATAAAAACTCATTTGTAGATAACCTGATTAAGAGAATAGAACTAGGGTACCTAAAAAGTGGAACATAAAAGACTACTCCAATGAATTACCTTGTCTGGAGCAAGAAGCCCAGCAATAATCTTTAAAATCGTTGATTTCCCAGTGCCTGAAGGCCCTATTATACCAACAGCTTCACCATGTCTAATCTGTCCACATAAGAATAGAGAAAATGAAGATCATTTACAAGGATAGAGAGGGAAAAGGACATAGTTAATGCTATTATAGAGAAAATAACTAATGGAGTGATACATTAAAATCATAAATGAAGAAATGGAAACTTGTAAATAGATTCCTTAGCTTATCACTCAGAAAAGGAGTCATAATGCATTTACAAGAAGAAGATTTTAAATACAGGGTAGATTAAATCTTGGCAGTAGTTCTCAGGAATACTTCAATTTAAAAAAATGGGCAATCCCTTCAACAGAAAATAATGAGATCTGGTCCACTTAAGAATGGAGGCTTCTCAAATTTTTTTACATTCAATTACCTTCAAATAAATATGATTCTAAATTGAACCCCCCCCAAAAAAAGCTTTGAAATAAACAAATATACACTAAAATACACAATTCTTAGCAACTTATAATCAAGAACATCGTCTAGCTACCACGATTTATATAAGAATAAATTTTATCATTATCCCTTCAAACTAAAGCTACCGAATAAGGCCTGTCTTCTTTGTTCAATGTGTTTCTGATTTTCTCCACTTATCCCATGGAATTGAGTGTTTATTGCTGAAATCTCCATGTACTTTTTGTAAACTAGCTCTAGCTGAAAAGCCGAAGATATAAAAAATTCCCGTCAAAAAACTTGAGTCCAAACTCGAGTCCTAACAACAAGTATAAATGCAGCAACAACACAGTCCAAAAAACCAAACTCTATTGTCAAACTTAGATGGCTGCAGTCATTTGAAATAGCTAAGACCTTTATTCATTGATAGTATTTGAGATGATAAGGTAGGAAGATAGACAAGATTTGGTATTGATTCTTCCTTGGTTTTCTGGAGCTTTTCCATGCTTCACGGTAAAAAGAGTAGTTAAAAAACTTTGAATCTAAAAAGTATCCCCAAAGATGATATCATGACCCAGCATATATTATCGGCTTTGGAAGAACGATTGACAAGATAATCATATCATTCAAAATAGCTAATACAACCGGATTATTGGTCGTCTTAGTAACGTCTATGGCAGTCTAATTCAGACATAAAAAGTTACATTTACTACTACAAGGATCACGCAGTTTTAGGAGTACAAGGCATGCCAGCCTTTCTACTACCAAAATATTAAAAGCCAGTTTGGTATGGAGCCAAAATTTGTATAGGCTTCCTAACTAGTGCCTCCAAAAAGCAACTGTAAACATCTCATGAGGCAACAGGTATGAACAACTAGTTCAACGGTTAATTGTAGAATAAGAAATTTTGTTATGTCATGATCACCTCAGCAATTCTCTACATATAAATAGGACAGTAGGTCATTTATTTGGTGGACTAATACAGCTGTAAATCAACTCAAGGCATTGAATAAATACTCTTGAAAGTGTTCTAGTACTTGTTCTCAACTCTCTCTACTTTCTTTCCAACGGAACACCTTAAAGTCTCAGGAAAACAATGAAGGAAATTCAGAACTCCTTTACTATGCTTAAGGAGTAGTCAAATGCAAAGAGTAGTTAGGCATTTGATAACTTCTTTATAAAAGTGCCATACATTCTACGGCATTTGATAACTTCTTTATAAAAGTGCCATACATTCTACAAGAAAATTATATACCTATGGTGAATCTCATTACTAAACATTGAGATAGTACATAATGACTAACACAATACATTAAATATAATACGGATATATGATAGAATTACATTAATTTCTTCAAGGATATATTTTAACTTTCATGCTGTACGCCAAGATAGTTTTGGAAGTGTATTTGATGAACTCTCAATTTCTGATTTCAAAAAGCAATCCTTTCCAAAATCAAAATCATATGTAGAAGGGGATTTTTTTGCCATTAGTGATGTTTAAAATACTTTAACAGTTCAATTTTAGCTTCTCAAAAACACCTTTAAAACTGCTGCTACTCCATTTCAAACTGGCCTCAATCACAACAAGATAAAAAAGCAGTACCAGGTTCAAGTAGACCTACATCCAAATGGGAAGACCATTTAAAAAATATAGTCAAGAATGGCTAAATTACACTCAGAATTAAACTTTCTATTCTTTTTATTACTTCATGTATTTTGAGTTCACTTATTCTTTAAGTTCCTTCATGAAAAGTTTTCTTCTTGACGAAATCTCATAACATCTCTCACTACCTAAACATAAAGCAGCTGATTCCTAACCATCCAACAGAATAAAACAATCAAGAAGGGTAGTTCAAAAGCAAGGCATTTGATACAAAATTTACAAGCTCAGAACTAATGTTAATTTCATGGTGTCATTTTTATTAAAATTATGAAATTATTCACATATGATACATACACAATGCATGTTGCGCAGATGCAATCTACCACATTCAAATAAAATTCACCTTGAAGCTCACACCTCTCAATATATGCTTTTCCCCAAATGACTTGTAAACATTCCGACAATCGATGAGAACATCACCATCATCCTCGGGTTCGAATAAGGTATTTACATTCTCTGATTTAGATGAATCCTTCAAAACATCATCCATGTAGCCACAATTGTAAACATATCCAAATAAAATATTTCAAACATATAACGAAACAAATAAAAATACCCAATTGACGATCAAACATATTAATAACCATTGAACTAATAATCCCAAAGAGAAGAATTGTTACATTGAATTTGGTGGCAGGGAATCCATCAGTGCCCAAGTCCCTTGGAGGCGCTACACAAGCACAAACAACTTTTCTCTGTTCTTCTTTCGCCTTATAACAGAACGAATTGACCGGTTTTTTGTCCGAATTAGCAAGTCTAGATAATCGAGAACTAACACTTTTTGTTGCGAGAGGAAATAACAGTGAACCAGATGAAGATAAAGAGACCATTTTCGGTGTTTATAATTGTAAAGCAGACGCAGATTGATATTTGGTCTAAAAACCACAAAATGAAAAAAATAAAATAATCAATGGAAGTTCACATAAAAAGTGGTTTTCGAAGCATTTCGACTACTGGGTTTTGATAATTTTGTGATTTAAAAGCTGCCCTGATAAATCAATTGACAAGAAATAAGAAAACTAAATCAGGTGAAAGGTGGTGCTTCACAAGTCTCAAAACGTGGCTCTAACGTGTGTCAAATGCCCACGTTTATTCAAAATTTATGTGCTCCAACTGCACATGCCTAATTTTGATCCTAATTACAGAAATGCCCTTTTTAAAAACATTTGGGATGCATTTATCCCACTGTATTATATATTATTATTTAATGGGAATGTATCCGATTAAGTTATATTACATTAGCGCTATATTATATTAATGTTGTATAATATTTAATGTTATATTGAATTATATTAATTTTTATCTATATCTCATTTAGTGTTACATTATTTTATACTCCACTATATTAATTTTTTTTGATCAATTTAAATTATTTTTAAAAAAATATTTACTATTATGAAAATCTTAAATAATTGAGAAAAATATTGTATGCGGAAGTTTTAAATTTTAGAGTTTGTTACATTAATTTTCTTTACCCAGATAATAAAAGTAATAGATTTCATAATTTTCAACAGTATGACATTTGTTTTTTTTGGCATTCCCCAAAACTGCATCTTTGGAAAGAAAATCCAACAAATCAAATAAACCAACCTTTATTAAATAGTTAAAACATATTATTCTATTCAAAATTGTAGATCAATTAAACTTTAACTGCTTGTCAATAAAAGCATGCGATTGCATTGGCAAGTGATGTGGAAATCACTATCAATGTAATGTTGTGGAAAAGCACATTAAGAGAAACAAATTCCCAACTAGAAGGATACAAAAAGTGTTGGAAATTATGAGGTATTTCAAAATACAAAAGTTAATAATGCACATATAGCCTTCACACTTGAGCTTACGGGCTTGACCCATTTCTTAGCCACTTGATGAAAGCTTATATATTCATTATTTTAGATTGAAAAATTCAGTTTTAAACTGACTTGAATTGGTCAAACTAAGCATATCTACATGCCAGAGGTTGTGGCTTGTTTTTAGCACTATAGGTCTATAGTTGCTTGATATCCGATTTTAAAATTAGTTTCATGCACTAATTCGGGGCAAAATTCAAGGGGATGACTATTGTAATTCAAGACTATAAAAAACTAGCTGCAGTGACTGATTGTGAGTGAAAAAAAAATTCTTATCATCTGCTCCATCTTTATTAAAGCTATACACTTTACCTAGAAAAACAAATAAAATTAGTTATTTGAATCAACTATAGTTTGGAGCGTACCATTGCAGTTAGAAAGCATTGAATCCTGGAAGATCAGATTGTCTTTCATTCCTTTAGGCACCCAAAAATTATCCGAGAAGGGGCAAAATCTATTCTTTAAGGGCAGTGCTTCATTGGCACACCTTGGCTTTCTAATTTCATCACTTTATGTGTTTGTGTTTATTAATTATTGTTCTGCAGCTTCTACATTTACCAATTAGATTATTCGAAGAGTTGTTCAATCGAGCAAAAGTGAAGCTACTGGATAATTGAATAAACTTGATTTGCTGCAAATTTTTGTTAAAGTTGAAAGAGTTCTTGGTGGCCGGAGGATTTAGCTTCTGAGCTTTTTACTTGCTGAAATTTTACAAATATCAAAATTCATTATTCATGTAACAGCTTAAGGAACATACCCTTAACATCAAAGTGAGTTATGAAAATGTTCTAGCTCCTACAACAACTCCTGCCATGGCTTCCTCATCTTCTTCCATTGTTGTTGCACTTACCACTGCCAAGAATTTGCCAGATGTGTAAAAAATATAACCTTTTAATAGAGACCATTTCAAGCACTAGCAAGATGAAATTCACGACATTTTGGATGTGCACAACTTGGCTGAATATCTGACCTTATCTCCCTCAGAAGAAGACTGTGAAGACTTTGAAGACTTTGACAACAAAATGAAAACTTGAACTGCAAATAATAAGATTTGCAGGCACACGATTTTAAGTGCCCTTTCAAGCAACCTCTATGACATATACTACACTTACAAGAAAACAAGAAAGATACCCTATGAGTTATGGAGGGACAATAAGCCAAGTTTATCATACCACAAAGTGTAGGGGTGCCTAGTGAAGGTTCTTAAACCAGCACCTAAAAGAATTAGGTTGGGACTTAAAACTATTGACTGTTTATATATAGGGTATGCCCAGAACAATTGTAGTGAATTGATCTGCCTTACTTCCTAGCAAGATCAACTACTACCCAGGACCTTGAGCAGGATAAAACCAAGTTGCTGATTTGCAAGACTAAATCTAGAGAACTTAAGTAAGAATTCCCAGAAACAAGAACCAAGATTCAAGATCAAGTTTAAAGAAAACCAACAAGAAAAACAGAGAGATATTTACGTGGTTTGATTTTAGAATGACTCAACCTACATCCACGGGAGAAGCTTTTTGATTGGCTTTTATTGATTAACAATGGAGAATTTGTTACAGAGTAATACCAGAGATTACAGAGAATTATTTAGAACCAATTCTTTTCCCTCTCTTATTCTTATCTCTCAAGAATCACACACTAAAGGGAGCCTGTTACTTAGCTTCATAACTGCATCAATAACAAGAATCATGACTTCAAATTGCACAACTTGCTGACATGTGGATAACGTAAATAATGACTCCAAGCTGTGGCAGATCACATGACTCTCACATATATCACCTAAGTGATGCTCAAAACGACATGTCTAAATCTCTGTTTTGAAGTTAATTGGTTAGAAATGAAACAAGTGCTTCTCCACGTGACTTCAGCATATAATATCCACACATAAAACGCTGTCGTTTCAACCTCCAAAGTTTGATTCACTAATATCCTTCACAATAGTGCAACTTATAGATTCTTAGTCCAAGAGATAAGGGATATTCGTTTGAGGCGGATACCATCATTGAGTTTAAGAATACTGAGTTCTTTGAATCAAATTTTTCCTAAGAAAACTAATATTAATTATTTACTTAAAAAAGAATCAATTGGTGATCCTCTTGAGAGTTCAAATGTTGAACTAAGGAGAAGTAAAAGGATGAAATGGGCACTAGTTTTAGTGAATACTACTATGTTTTTCTTGTTGAAAATAATCCTCAACTTTTAGAGAAGCAATGGCTTCTTGTGATGCACCTCTGTGGAGAGAAGTAATTAATACCGAGTTGGATTCCATTATGAGCAATCATGTATGGGAGTTGGTTGATTTGCATGCAGGTACTAAACTTATAGGGTGCAAATGGATTTTTAATAGAAAATTGAAAGCTGATGGATCAATTGATAAATATAAGGCAAGATTAGTTGTTAAAAGGTTCTCATAAAAGAAAGACATAGATTACTTTGATACATGTGCTCATGTGACGCGGATTACATCCATTAGAGTTTTGATTGAACTTGCTATAATTCATAACTTATGTATTCATCATGAATGTTAAAACTGCCTTTTCAAATGGAGACCTCGATGAAGAAATATACACAAGTCAACTTGAGTGCTGTGTAGTACTAGGCACTGAGCATAAGGTATGTAAGCTAGTTTAGTCATTATATGACTTAAAACAAGCACCAAAATAATGGCATGAGAAATTTGATCAAGTATTAGTATCAAATGGATATATGATCAATGATTCAGATAAATGTATATACTTTAAATCCATTGGCAATACTAGTTATGCGATCATTTGTCTCTATTTTAATGACGTGCTTATCCTAAGTCCTAATTTGGGAATGATAAATGAGACTAAGAGGATGTTTGCAATGATAAATGAGACTAAGAGGATGTTTGCTTCTACTTTGATATGAAGGATATGGGAGAAGCAAATGTCATATTAGGCATCAAAATCACTAAGACTAGTGATGGTTTTAAATTATCACAGGAACTATATATTGAGAAAATGTTGAAAAGGTGTGTGTATTATAATGGAAAATCAGTCTCTACACCCTATTATGTAAATACCCACCTTAAGAAAAATCTAAAATATAGTGTTGATCAATTGAGATATACCCAAATCATTGGTGGCTTAATTTAATTAATGAATAGTACAAGGCCTGACATTGCATATGCTGTAGTCAGACTAAGTATATATACTCAAAATCCGAGTAAAGATCATTGGGCTGCCATATTAATTATGGACTCAATTATAACAACAATCCACCAGTGCTAGAAAGGTATAACGATGGAAATTGGACTTCAGGGTCCGGTGAAATCAAATCCACTAGTAGTTATATATTTACTCTAGATGAACGTGTTGTGCCTTGGAAATCCTCCAAGTAAATATGTATAACTCGTTTTGCCATGGAGTCCAACGTAATTGCCTTAGAAACGGCATGTACTAAGGCTGAGTGATTAAGAAACCTCTTTTCAGATCTTTTCATTTTTTCTCACCCTCCTAACCCAATGTCTATACATTATAATTGTTAGCCCACTATTGCTAAGGCAAAAAGTAAGATTTATAATAGGAAAAAAGCAATTTGTTAGCCCACTATACGTCTAAAACATAATATTATAAAACAATTGTTAGAATCTAGGGTAGTGACCCTAGATTTTATGAGGTCAGAGTCAAATTTGGCCGATCCTCCGACAAAACCACTAAACAAGAGGTTAATAGTAAGTATGTCGAGGGGTATGAGACTTTTGTCTAGAACAAATGACAAGAGTAATGGTAACCCTACTTATGTGATTAGAGAACCCGTGAAGTAGGTCCATAAAGATAATAACAAATCACTTGTTTTCTGGTGGCACTATCGATTTATATATTTGAGTCCTCCCTATGGCGAGATAATTGCTAATTGCAGTGATTTATGTTAAGCTATTATGCTCTTTATGAACTCTATAGCGTACTTTTTGTATAGTGGTGTGTCTAAACTGCAGAATACACTTGATGGAGGTTCACCTATATGAGTGTGGAATTGGGTCGATTCCTATGAGAGATAGATAGGTATCTTTAGAGCACTCATGAAAACCAGGAAGGCATAGGGCTATTAAAGTGCCAAACTACTGAACAACAATGTCTTGATATAATTTAGTGTGAGCTTCTAATCCTCTGACTCACAAAATAGGAATTTTGGTACATAGAGACTATATGTTTCACCAAATTCCTATGAAACATGATTAGTTGTTCAATGATTGGTTTATAGCCTGAAAGGCACCAACTCACGAGCATTAAATTCTAATATTCCAATAAAGTGTATATAAGTGTCAAGTGTGTTTTGAAATTTGAGGGAGATTGTTGGAAATTGTGAGGTATTTCAAAATACAAAAGTTAATAACGCATATTTAACCTTCACACACGAGCTCATGAGCTTGGCCCATTTCTTACCACTTGATGAAGCTTATATATTCATTATTTTGGATTGAAAAATTAGTTTGAAATTGATTTAAATTGGTCAAGCTGAGTATATCTACATGCTAGAGGCTGTCGCTTGTTTTTAACACTGTAATTGCTTTATATCTAGTTTTAAAATCAGTTTCATGCCCTGATTCGTGGCAAAAATCAAGGGGATGACTATTGTAATTCAAGGCTATAAAAAGCTAGCTGCAGTGACTGATTGTGAATGAAAAAAAATTTCTTATCATCTTCTTCATCTTCATCGAAACTATACACTTTACTTGGGAAAACAAATTAAATTAGTTGTTTAAATCAATTGTAGTTTAGTGCGCCATTATAGTTGGAACACCATTGAATCTTGGAAGATTAGGCTGTTTTTCATTCATTTACACACTCGGAAATTATCCGAGAAGGGCAAAATCTATTTTTTAAGGACAATGCTTCATTGGCATGCCTTGGCTTTCTTATTTATGAAATTCTAGTTATGCAACCCAAGAGGGGGGTGAATTGGGATTCTAAAAATTATTCAATTCTAAAACAAAATATCATGTAAATCTAAAACGAATTTAAAGTAATAACAATTAAATCAATCACAATATAAAAAGATAAGGGAAGAGAGATTCAAACACGAAGATTTTACATGGTTCGGCCAACCTCGCCTACGTCCACGCCTCCAAGCTTTCCAGGCTTGACGATTTCACTAAGCAAGCCTCCAAGGCTTCAAATGCTTACACTTGACTTCCAAGGTGTCAATGAAACTTTACAACAAGAGATTATCCCCAATCTCTTAACCCAAGTGTATCCCAACACTTACAATCACTCAAAGTAAAAGATTACAAATTGTTTTTCTCTCACACAATATTTAAGATTACAAATCAATGCCCAATGTGTAAATAGATGAAGTAAGAATGTGTTTAAAGCTCTATGAAGATTGTATTCTCGAATATAAGCTCAGTGGTAGTGTTGTGATCAATCTCTATTTGAATTTGAATGAGCTTATTTATAGTTGGAGGTGAAAAACTAGCTGTTACAGACTATCTGCCCGAAAACGGTTTGCCGTTAACCATTAATAGTTAACTGTTTAGGTTGGTCAAAGTTACCGTTGGGCCAAATTTCAAATAAACGGTTTACCGTTTAGGCTTACCCTTTCGCCGTTAAATTTTGTAGACCTGCAAGATAAACTTCAGCTATCCGTTTACACTAAACGGTTAAAGATTTGCACGAAATGACTTTTCTGGAATTTATCAGTGAGTCGTTTATCATTAACAATTCGCCGTTTGTTTTCAGTAACATGCAAAACAAATTAGCCTTATCCGTTTCTATTAAACAGTGCCAGATGAGTACAATCTTCCATTCTAAATTTTATCGGTTAATTATTTAAAGGGAAATCGGTTTACCATTAAATTCGAGTAGCCTTCCTAGCATTTTGTATTTTCTATTTTTCTGAACCGGTTAGAGCTTAAGCAATTTGTTAGTCTTTGGTTTTAATCGATTAACCATTTAAAGGAAAATCGGTTCACCATTTGTTTCCAGAATCACAGTTTTAGCCAGATATTGCAGAGAATCATTTTCGAATTTGAAATATAACAATTATCCAACTTTTATGAATATAATTGGAATGATTATAAGGCTTTTGTTTATTAATGAATAGCTCCAACATTTTAATTAAAAAAATATTTAAAGTTTATTATCATCAAAATCAATATTATGAACATATACATGTTAACATTCTCCCCATTTTTTATGATGACAAACTTCATTCAATATTTTGCTCCCCCTTAATATATGCTCCCCCTAGATGTATGACCAATTTAAAATTATGTCCAATAAACATATTTTTGCTCAAGGAAACATTTAAAAAACAAAATTCATTTTAAAAGTGAATTATACAAATTATAATTTTTATTCTTATTAATCATTATCTCCTATCTCCCCCTTTTATCATTATACAGGAGCATTAACATAATCTATCCCCCTTCATCATTAAAAAGAAAAGAAAGAAAAGAAAAACGTAAAGTATAGAGTTGAGAAAACAATTACCCAGATTAGGCAAGCAAAAATTTTGGCAGAGTTTCCCCTTAAAATAGAACAAATCCTCTAATACAAAATGAGATTAAAACACTTCCAAATATATTAACAAGTATCCATATACCAACAACTCCATCATCAAACATCAAATCATTTAACATGAAGAACATCACAAAAATAATCCATAATCAAAATCATAGAGAAGTAGCAATGTATACTAAACAAAATATAAATAGCAACACATAAAGAAACAGAATATGAAATGTATGTGCGAATATAAGAGTTAGAAACTAAGAAGGTGGTGAAGATGTGCTCCCCGGATCATAACCAAAATAATAAAGAAGAGTGCGCTGTCCAGCTATGAGCTCAAACTGCTGGAAGGTCTGAAACTGAGAGCGTAGCTGTTGCTGGTCGTGAGAGAGAGTGTCCAATCGGTCTAGAATCAGCTGCTGCCTCTCAGAAATCCTGCGAACATCATCAGCCAACTGCTGCAAAGTATCCGAAATTGGGGGCTGAACAGAAGCTGAAGACTACGCGGGAACAAATGATGGCTTAGGAGCGGAAGGCTGCACGGGAGTTGGAGGTGCTGCAGAAGTGGATGAAATATCAGCATCCATTTCACGCTCCTCTGTATCAGAATCAGATGGAGGTTGGGGAGCAGAACAACGATGTGAAGGTGGAGGATGAGCTCTTAGTCTAAAATATGGAAGTTGATCGGGAGAATAAACATTGTTAAGCATCCGATCATCCTCTGGAGCAATCAAAGTATCCTAATTTTTGGAGGTGTCAGTCTTGATCCATTTTCCATTCCGTCTAGAAAATCCAATACTAAACATGGCCTCCGGATCAATTCGTTTGGTCTCCGTATAACTTGCATCTAGAAGAGGCACCTCAAAGCATTGCAGTATCTTAGTAATGATATCGCCATACGGAAGCAAGCAGTGGTTAACTGAGGGAGTACTCAGCATATGCCTCACAATAATATAATAAGCCAATGTCTAACCTTGTGACCTCATCCGAGTGACCCTTCCTAGGTGTAATGATATACTTTAGAATGGTGTGGAGGATACGCACTTGAAGAGGTAACAATTGAGACCGAAAAGGTAAATTGCAAATGTCATTAGTCAAGTCCCGACGACGACAAATATTTCGGACACCAAGATGATGAGCAAAACTACTAAATGAGAGGGCTTTCTTGGATGTATATATTCAATGGCCATTATTAGAAATTCCTAGAATATTGTTCAAAAGATCAACATCAAATTCAATAGGGACACCCCCAACCTGAGTAACAATCTTATCTAAGCGAGTTGAGAAAATTTCCATGTTTGAATAGAAAACTCGCACTAAATTTGGATAAACGCGGTCATCAAAATCAATGGCACACTCCCAAGGTTGAAGCATATCCCTAACACTTTTACCATACACAATTAAGGTTCTAAAATCTTATATGTCAACATAATAATAATCAAGTACCTTTCTACCATTGAAGCGGTCCTCGAAACGCTTGGCCAATGAGGGTATAGGGAAATGAATTCTTTCGAATTCAGAGACTGCCCGTGGTGGTATGGGATTCCTTTGAGGCTTATCTTTCCTTCTTCGAGTTCTCCGAGATGACTCAGCCATGGTGAGAAATAAGAAAATTTGAAAGATTTGAGGGAGATGTGAGTGGAAGAAGATGAAACGATTATTTGGTTAAGAATGGGTAGAGGATATAATTTTGAGACTCAATGTGGTCGAAAAAGGACAAGAATCAGGTAAAAAATAATGAAACCTGACCAGCTGCACTTAGGGTTTTGATTTGGGATTTTTCAATTTCAGGCTCGATTTGAAGATTTGAATAAGTGAACGTGATCTGATGATGATGGGAAATGATTTTATAGGTGTGATTTGGCAAGAAAAACAAGAGAAATGAAGGTTTGAGGATAGAGAAAGCTTTGGCTGCGCAACAATGGCTGAAACGGTAAGAGGGCAAATGAAGAAGGAGAAGAAACCCTTGGAACAGTATTATATTTCATGAAAATGGCTAACCGTTTATTTAAACGGTTAGGGAGTAACTTCCAAAGAGCAATTAATAGGAAACGGTAAAAGGTTAATCCGTTAACCGTCAGAGAGTAAATTTACAGACATTATATATATATATATATATATATAATCCAAAAAAAATAACACAAACATATCACTTATAAACATTTCATAGATATCAAAACATCAACCAATCAATTTTAATAGACTCTATATCATTAATAGAAATGTTAATGCGAAAATTTTATCATCTCAAGTTCATGCCGAATTTTTGAAAATTTCTTCGCCAAGAGGTTTTGTAAAAATATCGGCAAATTGTTTTTCTGTAGATATAAACTCTAATGCAATATCTCCCTTTTGAACATGATCTCTCAAGAAATGATGTCTAATTTCTATATACTTGGTTCTAGATTGTTGAATGAGATTCTTTGAAAGATTTATAGCACTAGTGTTATCACACTTAATAGGAACTTGTTCAAGGTTAATGCCATAGTCTCTAAGTGTTTGTTTCATTCAAAGAGCTTGTGCACAACAACTTCTTGCAGCTATATATTTAGCCTTGGTAGTTGAAAGTACAACGAAATTTTGTTTCTTGCTAAACCATGAAACAAGTGAGTGACCTAGAATATGACAAGTTCTACTAGTGCTTTTCCTATCAACTTTGTAACAAGAAAAATTTGCATCCGAATAGCATGTCAAATTTATATGAGTTCCTCTAGGATACCAAAGGCCAAGATCTATAGTTCTACTTAAATAACGGAAAATTCATTTTACAGCAAGTACATGGAATTCCTTAGGACATGATTGAAATCTTGCACACAAACATACACTAAACATGATATCGAATCTACTTGTAGTTAAATAAAGTAAAGATCTGATCATACCTCGATACATTTTAATATCCACTTATTTGCATTTTTCATCTTTGTCAAGCTTGGCTGTTGTGCTCATCGGAGTATTTTTGGTCTTTGAGTCATCAATGCTGAATCTCTTGAGTAAATCTTTCATATACTTGGCTTGATTTATGAAAATTCCTTCCTCATTTTGTTTTATTTGCAGCCCAAGGAAGTACTTCAACTCTCCCATCATACTCATTTCAAATTCATTACTTATACAAGATGAAAATTCTTTACACAATAATTCATTAGTAGAACCAAAAATAATATCATCAACATAAATTTGAACAACAAGAATGTCTTTGTTCTTATGCTTGACAAAGAGAGTAGTATCCGCTTTACCTATTGAAAAATCATTATCTACCAAGAAATTCTTAAGTCTATCATACCATGCTCTAGGTGCTTGTTTTAATTCATACAAAGCTTTAAACAACTTATAAACATGATTTGTAAATTTTTCATTTTCAAAACCAGGGGGTTGTTTTACATACACTTCTTCCATAATATAACCATTTAAGAAAGCACTTTTCACATCCATTTGAAATAAAATGAAATCTTTATAACATGCAAATGCCAACAACATCCTAATTGATTCTAGTCTAACTACGGGTGCAAATGTTTCATCAAAATCAATTCATTCTTCTTGATTGTAACCTTCAGCCACTAATCTAACTTTATTCCTTACAACCACACCAGATTCATCCATCTTATTTTTAAATACCCATTTAGTACCTATGACGGATTGATGTTCCGGTTTAGGAACTAATTCCCACACATTGTTTCTCTCAAATTGATTTAACTCCTCTTGCATTGCCATAATCCAAGATTCATCATTTTCTGCATCCGCAAAGGATTTGGGTTCAATTTGAGAAATGAATGGATTATGCTCACAAGTGTTCCTAAGTGATGATCTAGTTGTATTAGCTCGTGAGAGATTTCCTAAAATTACATTCTTAGGGTGAGAAGAAACATACCTCCACTCTTTGGGGAGTGATTGAGAAGTACCTTCATTTTGCTCTTTATTCGTTTCTTCACGTTGCTCATCTTGATTCCCATGAGGCGCATCCTTTTGGTTATCTTTTGATGACTCTTTTTGTAATTTTTCATCTGCATCATTATCAACAACAACTTTCTCCGTAGAGAAAGGGTTAGATTCATCAAATATAACATGCATAGATTCTTCCACAACTAGAGTTCTTTTGTCATAAACTCTATAAGCTTTGCTTAAGTTTGAATATCCAAGAAAATACCAACATTGAATTTTGGATCAAATTTGCCAAGATTATCTTTTGTATTCAAAATAAAACATTTGCATCCAAAGATTTTGAAATAACCAATGTTGGGTTTTCTATCTTTCCAAAGCTCATATGGAGTTTTATTAGAATTACGTCTTATCAACACATGATTTAAAACATAACAAGCGATGTTAATAGCCTTGGCCCAAAAATACTTAGGCAAAGAATTTTCATTCAACATAGTTCTAGTCATTTCTTAAATTGTCATATTCTTTCTCTTAACAACTTCATTTTCTTGAGGAGTTCTAGGTGATGAAAATTGATGCTCAATGCCAAAATCTTTACAAAAATTCTCAAATGTATGATTTTCAAATTCTCCACCATAATCATTTCTAATACAAGTAATAGAATACCCTTTTTCATTTTGAACCTTTTTACAGAAAATTCTAAATGCATCAAAGGCGTCATCTTTATTAGTTAAGAACAATACCCATGTGTATTTAGAATAATCATCCACAATCACAAATGCATAATATTTTCCATTTAAACTAGCATACCTTGAAGGTCCAAACAAATCTATGTGAAGAAGTTGAAGTGGTTTTGAAGTGGAAATATGATTTTTGTTTTTAAAAGATGTTTTGATTTGTTTTCCAAATTAACAAGCTTCACAAATTCTATCATTTTGAAAACCGATTTTTGGAAGACCTTTGACTAAATCATTTTTCGAAATATTTGAAATCAAATCCATACTTGCATGTCCTAGTCTTCTATGCCATAATCAACTATCATCATGCAATGTTGAAAAACATTTATCAAGAGTAGATGCACATTTTATGTCAATGATATAAACATTACCACATCTATTTCCAACAAATAAGATCTTGCCATCACATGAATTATCAATGACACAACTAAATTTATCAAAAATAACTTTATAACCTTTGTCACATAATTGACTAATACTAATCAAGTTGTGTTTCAAGTTCTCAACCAAACATACATTCTCAATTAGAGTTGAGGAAACTTTACCAACATTTCCAATTCCGAGAAATTTTCCTTTTGAGTTGTCTCCAAAAGATACATCTCCACCATTTTTAATTTTGGTGAAGCTTGAGAACCATGCATAGTTTTCGGTCATGTGCCTTGAGCAACCACTGTCCAAGTACCATTTATTTTTCTTCTTCTTTAAGCCCTGAAGAGAAAATCTCAAGTTTTAGGTACTTAAAACTTTTTGGGTCCTTAAGAGTTAGCAATGGTTCCTTTTGGAACCCAAATGCATTTCACACCATAATATGCATTTCTTCACAAAGTAGTTCTTATAATATTTTTGTTTCAAGTTTGGCTTATAACAAATACCTCCTTTGTCAAACACATATTTTTGTGAATTGAGCATGTTATCCAACATCTTTTGCCCATTTGTAAATTTCAAAATAATCTCATTTAACTCATTGCTCTTTTTCTTAAGCGTTTCATTTTCATTTTTCAAATCATCTATGTATAATTCTAAATGCTCATGCGTTGTGCTAGGTTTCTCATTTGATAATGCAATTCTATCATGCAATGTTTTGTTCTCTACTTATAGGCATGTAATTTTTGTATTTAGAGATTCATTTTCATTTTTGAGCTTTACCATTTCTTTTTTAAGACATACATTTTTTTTACCAATCTTATCAACTTATTATGCAATTCTTTAAGAGCATCATACAATTTATCATAGGTAGGATCACTTACCTCATTGAGATCATCATCATCTCTTATTGCCATAAGTGTTAGGTTTGACACTTCTTGTGACTCTTCTTTATCACTTGAATCTTCATCGCTATCATCCCAAGTTGCAACCATGACTTTCATC
>NW_006262139.1:7460494-7476387 GCF_000493195.1 Citrus x clementina | reverse complement strand
TTCTCCCTTTGGTTATTGAAGTTTCTGAATTTTCTTCGCTCACCGATTTTCTTGAAAATTTTTTTGAACCTCCTTGCTGGCATGGCCAAATCTTCATCATCCGGTTCACTCTCCTTATCACTCTCATATTTTGAAGCTTTGAGAGCAATATTTTTTTTCTTCTCCTCATGCCCTTTCTCTGCTGCCAAATCTTTTTCATATGAAATGAGAGAACCAATTAAATCATCAAGAGGTAAAGTTTTTAAATTTTTGGTCTCTTCAATAGCAGTTCTTTTAGGTCTCCATTCTTTTGGAAGTGACCTAATGGTTTTCTTTACTTTCTCACTATTTGAGAAAGTTTTTCTTAGGGCTCCTAGAGTGTTCACTATGTCCGTAAATCTAGTATACATAGAGTAGACACTCTCATTTTGTTCTATTTGGAACAATTCATATTGTTGAGTGTACTCACTAATTTTAGACTCTTTCACTTGATTTGTGCCTTTATAGACAACTTCAAGTTTGTGCCAAATTTTATTGGCACTTTCACAACTAGATACTCTATGAAATTCTTTCTTATCAAGTGCACAAAACAAGGCATTCATAGCTTTGGAATTTAGAGAAGCTTTTCTCTTTTCCAGTTCATTCCATTCCCATGAAGATTTTGGAATATCTTCCCTAACTTTATTTTTAGTTAAGGGCATAAAAAGACCATCACATACAACTTCCCAAATTTCATAATCTAGTGCTAGTAAATAAATTCTCATCTTAATTTTTTAATACGGGTAGTCATTTCCGTCAAAGAACGGTGGTCTAGTTGTGGGTTATCCTTCCCTAAAGGTTTAGTCATTTTGGGTTGCCATGGATCTTTTACTCTAGACGGTTAAGTCCTAACAAGAGAACCAAGCTCTGATACCAAATAAAATTCTAGTTATGCAACCCAAGAGGGGGGGTGAATTGAGATTCTAAAAATTATTCAATTCTAAAACAAAATATCATGTAAATCTAAAACGAATTTAAAGTAATAACAATTAAATCAATCACAATATAAAAAGATAAGGGAAGAGAGATTCAAACACGAAGATTTTTACGTGGTTCGGCCAACCTCACCTACGTCCACACCTCCAAGCTTTCCGGGCTTGAGGATTTCACTAAGCAAGCCTCAAAGGCTTCAAATGCTTACACTTGACTTCTAAGGTGTCAATGAACCTTTACAACAAGAGATTATCCCCAATCTCTTAACCCAAGTGTATCCCAACACTTAAAATCACTCAAAGTAAAAGATTACAAATTGTTTTTTCTCTCACACAATATTTAAGATTACAAATCAATGCCCAATGTGTGAATAGATGAAGCAAGAATGTTTTTAAAGCTCTTTAAAAATTGTATTTTCGAATATAAGCTTAGTGGTAGTGTTGTGATCAATCTCTGTTTGAATTTGAATGAGCTTATTTATAGTTGGAGGTGAAAAACTAGTCGTTACAGACTGTTTGCCCGAAAATGGTTCGCCGTTAACCATTAATGGTTAACCGTTTAGGCTGGTCAAAGTTACCGTTGGGCCAAATTTGAAATAAATGGTTTACCGTTTAAGCTTACCCTTTCGCTATTAAATTCCAGAGACCTGCAAGATAAACTTCAGCTATCCATTTACACTAAACGGTTAAAGATTTGCATGAAATGACTTTTTTGGAATTTATCGGTGAGCCGTTTGTTTCCAGTAACCTGCAAAACAAATTAGCCTTATCCGTTTCTGTTAAACGGTTCCAGATGAGTACAATCTTCTATTCTGGATTTTATTGGTTAACTATTTAAAGGGAAATCGGTTCACCGTTTAATTCCAATAGCCTTCCCAGCATTTTGTGTTTTCCATTTTTTTGAACCGGTTAGAGCTTAAGCAATTTGTTACTCTCTGGTTTTAATCGGTTAACCGTTTAAAGGAAAATCGGTTCATCGTTTATTTCCAGAATCACAGTTTTAGCCAGATATTGCAGAAAATCATTTTCCAAGTTGAAATATAACAATTATTCAACTTTTATAAATATAATTGGAATGATTATAAGGCTTTCGTTTATTAATGAATAGCTCCAACATTTTAATAAAAAAATATTTAAAGTTTGTTATCATCAAAATCAATATTATGAACATATACATGTTAATAATTTCATAAAGACATGTAAATATAGTCTTTTCCCGATCCTTTGGAGTTATAACAATTTGGTTGTAGCCTGAATGCCCATTTAGGAAACAATAGTATTGCTTTCCAGCTAGTCTATCCAACATTTGATTTATGAATTGAAGGGGTAAGTGATCCTTTCGAGTGGCTTTGTTGAGTTTCCTGTAATCCATACATACCCTCTATCCAATCACTGTTCTTGTAGGAATAAAGTCATTCTTCTCATTTGCTATCACTGTTATTCCTCCCTTTTTTGGAACACATTGAATGGGGCTCACCCATGAACTGTCTGATATCAGGTATATGATCACAACATCTAACCATTTGATGATTTCTTTCTTTACAACTTCCTTCATAATGGGGTTTAACTTTCTCTGTTGGTCTACTGAGTTACTGTAGCAGTATTCTAACAAAATTTTATGCATGCATATGGATGGGCTGATCCCTTTAATGTCTGCCATGGTCCATCTAATTGCTTTTCTGTATTTCCCAAGCACATTTACTAGGCTCCATTCTTGACCTGCATCTAAAGTAGATGAAATGATTACAGGAAGTGTGTTGTTTTGACCAAGATAAGCATATTTCAAATGTGAGAGTAACAATTTTAATTCAAGAGTAGGAGGTGATTCAATAGATGGTAAAGTTATCTTTACTTCCCTATCTGAAAGATTTAGATGTTCAACAAATCTGCTATGTTTGTTAGATTGCCTTCCTTCCATCTAATCTATCTGGTTTGCTGCAACATCTTTTTCTTCAAAGCTCTCAAAGGTGGCAACCTTGATGACCTCATTACTGCAGCATCTGTCAATTCTGTCTGCTACAACAAAATCTACAACACTCAGGAGATTGCAATCTTCTGCCTCATCGGGATTCTTTATAGCCTCTAATACATTGAATGTGACTTGTTGGTCATTCACCCTCATTGTTAGCTTTCCTTTTTACACATCTATCAGAGTCTTCCCGGCTGCTAGGAAATGTCTTCCAAGTATAATGGGCACCTCTTTATCAGGTTCAAAGTCTAATACAATGAAGTCTACTGGAAATATGAATTTGTCAACCTTCACAGTACATCCTCAATTTTTCCTTCAGGATATGCATGAGATCTGTCAGCTAATTGCAGAGTGACTGTTGTTGGCCTGCATTCTCCTACTCCCAACTGCTTAAATACAGATAATGGCATCATATTAATATTGGCTCCCAAATCACACAGTGTTTTGCCATTGTACCTAGTTCCAATGGAACATGGTATTGTGAAGCTTTTTGGATCCTTAAATTTTTGAGAAATTTTACTTTAGAGCATATGACTGCTTTACTGTGTTAAGCAACAGTTTCAAATTCTCCCAACCTTTTTTTTCTTGCCAAGATGTCTTTTAAAACTTTCACATAATTAGGCATTTGCTCCAATGCTTCCACAAAAGGTATGTTGATGTGTAATTGTTTCAGCACTTCAAAGAATTTACTAAACTATTTGTCTTGTTTTTATTTCTGGAATCTCTGTGGGAAAAGAGGTGGATGCCTAAATTACTGGGTAGCCTCATGAGGTACCAATCTCTATTCATTTAATTTATTTTAAGTTGTTACCACTGGTGTTGCAACTTCTTCTTCAACATTTATTGGTTGATTCCCTTCCATAGTTGCTGTAGCTTGACCACTAACACCAGTATCTTCATGGTTGGATTGCTGTAACATGCTCTCATCTTGAGGTGGTTCTTGTGAGGAATTAAATTCCAACTTTTTTTTAGTCACATCAATATGGACATCAATATTCTTTCCAGATCTTAAGTTGATTACTTTGCAGTGTTCATTTCCCTCTCTTCTTGGATCTTCTGTGTTGCTGGGCAAGCTTCCCTGAGATCTGCTACTCATTGCTGTGGCAAGCTCAGGTTTCTTAGAGATACAACTTGACTTTGTATAATTGCTTCATTCTTCACAATGTATTCCTTAATCAGTGTTTCTAATGAAATAAGAGGATCATGACTGGTGTGTTATTGCCCTTGATTTTGCTGATGAAAACTAGGTGGTTGAGTATTTCTGTTCTATTCACTCAATATTGGAGCATTTCAATTTTGATTGCTCCATGAAAAATTTGGGTGTTGCTTCCATCCAGGGTTGTAAGTATTTGAGTACGGGTTGTTTTAAGGTTGTCGGTTGAAATTACCCACATAGTTTATTGCTGCTGGATTTCCATGACAGTTATCAAATACATGTTCTTTACCACAATACACGTAAGACAGTTCAGCAACTTGCTTTACTGCTGATGGAGCAGAAGTCTTGGCTTTTACCATGTTAGTCAATGAGGTTACTTGCACTGATAATGCCGTAATTGCATCTATATTATGTACCTCTGCTGCTCCTCTTACTGCCGTTTGTCTAGTTGATGGCCATTGATAATTATTGTTGGCAATTCTCTCCAAAATTTCATAAGTTTCAGTGTAAGATTTAGATAACAAAGCTCCATTTGCTGAAGCATCAACCATCAATCTCGTACTTGGATTCAATCCATTGTAGAAGGTTTCCAACTGTATGCAGCAAAGAATGCCATGATAAAGACACCTTCTGGACAGTTCTTTAAATCTCTCACAAGCTTCATACAAACTCTCATATTCAAGTTGACGAAAAGAAGTGATCTTATTCTGCAATTTTCAATTCTTGGTCGGTGGAAAATATTTCATTAAGAATTTATCAGCCAATTCATTCCATGTAGTGATGGAATCAGATGGTAATGAGTTCAACCATGCTCTAGTTCGATCTCTTAAGGAGTAAGGAAAAAGCCTTAGTCTTAAAGCATCTTGTGTTGCTCCAGCAATTTTAAAAGTATCACTCACTTCCAAAAACAACTTAAAATAGAGGTGAGGATCTTCAGTTGGTAGTCCATTGAATTGACCCACTGTTTGAGACATTTAAAACATCACTGGCTTAAGTTCAAAGTTTGCAGGTTCCATTTTAGGTCTGACTATTCCAGGATGTACAACTTAAGGAGTTAACGCAACATAATCTATGATAGCCCTATCTTTGTCATCTACCATGTAAATAATATTATTGTTGCTTAGTTGTCTCTGATTAACATGCTCATTCTGCCCCTCTTGAATGTTGACAGGTTGAAATGGCCCGTGAGGGTCCAAGTTTCCCATATCCTGCAGATTATCCATGTCTGAAACATTTTTTGAATTTCTTTATTCTCTCCGCAGTCTTCTTACAGTCTTTTCAATCTCAGGATCAAATTGGAATACAACAGATCTGTCTTTGCTCGTGCAAGTGTTGATCTATCAATAAATAGAAGAAATTAGATCAAGTTGGCACTATCAAGATTTACTTCACACTTCGAAAATAACCAATCAATCCCCGTCAACAGTGCTAAAAACTTATTGGTTAATTTTCACTCAATTGCTATTGATGCTAATGTGCAAGTGTACACAACAAGTAATAAAGTGATGAATATTCTAAATCGTCTCCACATGGACTGATGTTACTAGAAATGCTACAACAATCACAATAGTGTAGTCTACCTTTATTTCAAGATGAACCTAGTTAAAGTTGATTATTTCTGAAATTAACAATTTTAAGGAAATAAAATAAATAATTGCAGTAATGAAATAGATTAGATAAATTGCGTAAAAAACTCAAATGAGAATGAAGTACCTGAATGATCAAACTCTCTTCAAGGGTTGACTGTTTTTCATCAAATTAACACCAGTTGCTACAATAATTCCTACAGCACTGGGCAGAATCATTTTGCATCCTCAGTTGTCGCGTGTTGGACTTCTCATACCCTTAAATATCCTAAATTCAGGAAACTTAAATTAAGATCAAGTATTACTCTAATAATATCCACTAAGACATGCCTTTTTGCGGCTCTATCTTAACTTGAACCATTAAATAGGTGGTCAACCGAAATAACAGTTATAATAATAGCTATTAGAGTAACATGCTACAACAATCGTACAACAACTCATAAGAACAGTCAAACACCCATTTAGATTATTTATCACTCAACTACAAGCAAATTTACTTCATACTTTGAAAAAGAAAAACAAACAGCAAAATATTGATCATGAAATACATCAGTTTAATCAAAGAGTTAAGAAAAGAACAAGTAGAGAACGATAAAGATTGAATCCAAATAACTCAGTTGAATTCTTCACTGATGCAGACTTGGTTCCTTTGAATTCTGATTGTTTTCTTTTTTTTCTTTCGATTTTTCCAATGTTAATTCCTTGCCGCCGTTTTATGTGATGAGCACCCCTTTTTATAATTGAAAACTAGGGTAAATAAAAGCCTAGGGCACGCGTGAGTCAGATTAGGAAACTGCAGATCGCAATTCTGCAGATATCCCGTGCTAAATTTTCTCTTTCTTTGTTCCAGGATTGCTACAGCAATGGTTGATCCAGCAACAGCTATAACACTGTACTGCTCCAGATTTTGTTTCACTTCTTTTGTGGCCATATTCTTTCTCCTTTTTGCCATCATATTGCATTAGCATCCCTTCTATGAATTATAAACTTCTGGAAACATACAATTATGCACATGATTTGAGCACGAAATACTTTAAATCAAGCAAAACTTATTAAGACTAAAGTAAAATGAATGTTTATGCAAAACATAACAAAAATGCAATAAAAACACATCATTTACTCTCTAAGTGATCTTGATTTAAGTTTAGAATTGCCATAATAACTCTGATTTTATAGAGTTATCACACTCCCTTAGTATACTTCTTAATTTAATTTCATTTTTTTATGAGTAGTATAATCCTAATTTGGTGTATTAAAGTTCATCATTTTTTCTAATATTATCTTTTAGCAGTTTTTGAATTTTAAATTCATAAAAACATCCACACCTTCAATTTTTTTTACACAAAAGAGGTACTCACATATATGGATACTACAACAAAATTAAAATCCAAATGTCTCTAGAGAAGAAAAAACAATTTTTGCTAAATTGTGAGCCACCACATTAGATCTAGGTGCATGTTTAGCTATAGTAGGAGCCCTAGTAATCATAAGACACTTGATCTCTGATATTAGCCAATCAATCTCTTTTCTACTAGACAAGCTTCCATCAATGAGACTAACAACATTTATAAAATCAAATTCTTCAATCAAAGGAGTTAGACCCAAGTCAATTGATAGCTTAATCCCCTGTAAAAATGCATCAGCTTCTGCAAGGTCCACATCATTAGGAAAAAGGCCTTATATTGACTGATGCTACCCATAACTTCTCCTTTTGAATATTTGATAATAGCCCCAAGGCTACAAATACCGTCTGGAGATTTAATAGTTGTATTAGTATTAAGTTTGTACCAATTATCTGCTGCATCATCCCATTTTTCTTCCTTATGATTATGATCAATAGAAGCCACTATTGCAAGAGATTGTTGTGCTAGTTTGTAGTTCTCAATGACATATTCAGCTTTGATTACTGAGTCTCTCCACATGATTATGAAGATTCAAGTTTTTATCGTTAGAGAAAGAAATTCTTTGGTGAAAACCATAACTTATAACGCAGGAACATTCATGTTGTATCACCAAGAATCGATAACGAATTAGCTAGAAATTTCTTGGTATCATGCAATAGCCTATATCGCTGCTAGCAAGCAAAATGTCATCGACATATAAAATTAGAAAGATATACTTGCTTCCACAAAACTTATGGTATATACAATCATCGACTAAATTCATCTCAAAACTAAATGAGATGATCACTTGATGAAATTTGAAATAACATTGTCGAAATGCTTACTTGAGAGCTCATTGATGGAATTTTTAAGTTTGTAAACTATATTCCTTGGGTTTCTTGATACAAAATTTTTTAGTTGCACCATATAGATCGTCTCATCAATGTCACCATTGAGAAATAACGTATTTATATCCATATAATGTAACTCAAGATTAAAATGCGCCACTAATGCCATTATGAACATGAAATAGTCTTTCGAAAAAACATGAGAGAAAGTCTCTTTATAATCGATGCCTTCTTTCTGTATAAAGCCTTTTGCAATAAGACGTACTTTGTACTTCTCCACATTGCCTTTCGAATTCCTCTTGATTTCAAATACCTATTTAAAACCAATAAGTTTTGTAACTTCTAGCAATGGGACAAAATCCCATATGTCATTGTCCTTCATGGACTTTATCTCTTTATTTATGGCATCAATTCATTTATGAGAGTTAAAACTTTTCATGACTTGATGGAAATTGATCGGATCATCTTCTATCACTCCAATGTCTATCTCATGTTCTTAGAGAAATATAATGTAGTTATCTGGCACTGCACTTTTCTTTTCTCTAATGGATCTTCTTAATGACATATGTTCTTGAGGTGTTAATGTTTGTTCTTCTGGAGCAACTCCTTGTATAAGGGTTCTACAATATTATCTTGATATGTTGTATCTTGAACAAAGTCAGGAATGAAACTCTGATTAATGCCAATCACACCTATGAAAATATTAACATATTTCTCTTCAAAGACAAAGTTCCTAACTATATCTCCCCTTACAAACTCGATATTTCCTTATTCGAAAATCGACTTAGTCATGGGATCATAAAAATTGTACAGCTTAGATCGCTCTAAGTATCTAGTAAAATAGCAACTCACCATCCTTGACTCTAGTTTCTTCTTATTAGACCTATAAAGACTTCCCTCATTTGGACATTACCAAACATACAAGTATTTTAGATTAAGTTTCTTACCTATCTAAAGCCCGTAAGTGCTTCTCCCCAGAGTGATTTTGGTAAACGTCCTATTTCATCTTTTAGTAGCACCATTCACAGTGAGCAAACCCAGTATAGTGTACTATGGGATCATATTGCATTTCTTTAGGATTTAGCAATTGATCTTAGACGTTGTTCACTTGAATTGTCATATCTTCTATAGTATTCACCACCACAATTAGATCTGATGCTTTTGATGCTTTTGTTGAGTTGGTTATCAATTTTAACCTTAAAATTTTTAAACATATCTAAATATTGTGATTTTTCATAGAGGTGATATATAAAGTTATATATAGAAAAATCGTCTATAAACATCATAAAATATTGATGATCATTCCAAGCAGCGTAGGAAATGACCCACGAATGTCCGTATTTATAAGTTCTAAGACATTCAAAGTTCTATTGGCTTTAATTCTCCTTTATTGGTGTGTTTCTCGTTGATACAGTTAACAAAAATATCAAAATTGTGAAATCTAAAACGTCAAAAATTTCATCTAACATAAGTCTCTTTATTCTGTTTAAACCTAGTCTACTAAATTGTAGGGATTCATTAAATAAAATAATTGTATCAAGCAGATAAAGATTATTATTGCCTGACAAAGAACTGAACCAACTAGTTTTGAATAATGAAACAAAGAATTTTTCATTTCTGAATGAGTAAGAACAACCAGATTTATCCAAAGGCAAAATGGAAATCGAATTCTGCCTAAATGGTGGAACAATAAATGTTTCATTAAAATCCAAATAAAATTTAATATTTAATAATAATCTATATTTTCCAATTGCTTCAACTTCAACCGTTTTACCATCACCGACATAGAAGTATCTTTCATTATTATTAGGCTTTCAGTAATTCAAGTAATCCTGAATAGACACACTGATGTGAGTCGTTACATCAGAATTTGTCTACCACGTGTGTTTAGGTATCGAAGTTAAGTTAAGTTAACCTTAGAACAAACCAAACCATGCCCTTTAGCTTTGTAAAAGAAACAACCAATACTTTTCGCATTATCTATTTTGTTTTGTTATTTCTTTTGAGGCATTGTATTTACAGCTTCCTTATGCTTGTTCTTCTTCTTGCCTTTGCCCTTATTCTTATACCTTATTGAAATTAGGCTTGTTAAGAGTGTACCAATTTCAATATTTTTGTTCTTAACAAACCTCTGTTTAATTTTTGGAAATAACTACTTAACTGTTATTATCTTTTTAGACATTAAGCCCCTGAATGCTTCTAGAATGGCCTTCTTCTTAATCATGATACACATGGGATTTGATCTCTCACATCTTTCTATTTCTCTTTTATCCATAAAAGGTAAGGGAGAATCAACCTTTAGCGCAAGGTCAAGATCTATGACTGCGAGAACTATCAAAAGGTTCTCTTACCATGACTTGAAGTCCGAGCTATTTAGCATAAGAATAGAATTGATGTTGGTAATAATATTAGCAGTAGAGATAACTGAACAGAGAACAATAAACAAACAAAACAAGCTCCTATAAGTCTTAAAACAAAAATAAGTTCAAATAAATGTAAACCCCATCTCAAGATATCGAACACTCCATTAATATTTCATTATTGAACAAAATATTTACTTGTAAATGATATCTGGTGTAGTAATCAAACACTAATAATAAGAACATGCATGTTAAACAATAAATCTTCCTTTGAGTTGATATATTGATCACATATAAAACTGAATAATCATCAGGTGTTTATTAGCACAGGGGCACATGTAATTCTATTAAATATGAATCTTCCTTTGGGCTGATCGATAGTTACAAAAGTTACATATGCATAACAATTTAAATTCCAAAATAAATTAATTTTCACATGAGAGGACAATTTAGTGACATGTTGCATCAATTAATTCATCTCAAAATATATATAAACATAACAACATTTGGATTTAAAATTGCACAAAAAAGTGTCCGTAAAAAATAAAAATATTCAGGTCAAACGGTCAACATTGACAATTGATCAGTCACTATTGACTAGTTAAAGGCTGGATCAATTTGAGTTGACTCGATTCGGATCCTGACTAGCCCAAATCAAAACCCTAACCCTTTTTTTTCTATTAATTCCTTTATCTTTATGGGCTAAACCTTAATATATACATTTAATCCATCAAGCTCAATCTTTATTGGACCCAAAATTAAGTTTCATTAAGCCTAAATAAATTTAGAACTTAAATGAGAATCTTTTTAATCATTCTGCCTAAAAAGAATTTTGTAATACCTTAGAGACATCCAAAATATAAATCATTAAGCCTTAATCATCTTTTTCTTTTCTTCTTTTTTGATATGGTAGCCATGCTACCACTCTTTCTTCCTTATGCAGCGCCCATGGTTGCAGCTCTTAAGTTGTGTGCCACGCTTGGTGGTCATGGCTTGGCTACTGCGTGGCCAAACGACCACGCCTTAGCCATTCCTTTTTTTCCTCTTCATTTATTTATTCCATTTTTTGTTTTACTTGATGGCTGCCAATTTTCCATAGGCTACAGCGACATGGTGGCTGCGTCTATATCACCATCAACCTCGGCATCAGCGGTTGCCATTGCCATCAACCATAAAATCTTGAATCTGGATTTTTTTAAAAATTTTAAACTGTAAATCCAAATTTTTCCAAAAAAAAATCTTAAATTCCAAAAAAAGCAACCACAAATTTGTTCTTAAATTCAATCATTTTAATAATTCTGTATTATTAAATTCAAGAACACTAGAGATTTAATCATCAATTAAAAATAAATTTGATTCTTAATGATTCAATATGAAGACGCTCTAATGTCACTTGTAAGAACAAGAGATCATTTGGTGAAAACCATCACCTATAACCTAGGAACATTCATGTTGTATTACCAAAAATTAATAACGAATCATGCAGAAGCGTACTTGAATCCATAATGTTGAAATGCTCTATCGGGTTGTGTGGTTGGCCTTTCATATCAACATGTTCTCCTAGAGAATCCTTTAATTTCTTTGTGCTCTCTTTCTAATGATGAGATGTCGAAAGAATAGAAAGATATGTGTGACCTAAGGACTATGACCACTTATGTAGATAACTTTTCCTATTATTTTTAGGTATTCCTATTTCAGCCCATCGTAGAAATGAAAATTACCCCTTTAAGTCTCCACACATTAAAGGCCCACATCCTATTAGATACATTAAAGTCCATATTATCGAAAATAGTAATAGATCGCTTTTAATTAGGTTTAACCATATATGATAGTTCATATTACATAATTATTCACATATAAGCTCAACATTAGATTAAAGATCCGACAACGCTAGATTAGAAAATCCAACATCTATCCCTCCAAATTGACCAAGCCTAGACCACAAAAGACATGAAATTCTCCTAGGACATAGAACCAACCAATGTTTGGGCAAAGAATGATAAGTTGGTGCTTTGGTAATTATTCATAGAATTTGCAAAGATTAATGACCGCCATACCTTTTTTACAATTGTACATCCCACCAAAGTAGAGAAGCTATCTTCCACACTATGTTGCATCTTTTGACAAATAGGGGATTGTATGATCTTCCTTTTGAATAAATTAATTGGATGGATATCCGATCTAATAAAGCTCTCTACATAAAAAATTCTTATCTTGGGCGAGATTGACGGAAACCAAATGATATTCCATCATGCTTGAGATGACGATGAACTTGAGGGACTTTGTTGAAGATTGAAGTGCAGTGCCATCTGGTACCCACTTTTGATAGAATACACTCCCCTTTTGTCATAAAACCAACATACTTGGCTAGGGCATGAATGATGAAGAAGAGGAATATTGGAAATCATTTCAGCATCTATTAGCAAAAAATGAATCCGAATGAGAGTTATATTCAAGCTCCCATTACTATTTATAAGCTCTACTACCTTTGTGTCACTTGTTGAGGTTTTTGGAGAGACAAGCTTGAAAGAAACTAATTTAGGAATCTAGTTATCTTCTTACACGTAAATATCCTTCTCATCTCCTATATGCCAACATAATCTAGCTTTCATAATTTCCCTTCCTCATAAAAGACTCTTACATAAGAAAGATGAATTCCTCCCACTTTTACTACTAAGAAAATCAGAGTTAGTGAAGTATCTGGCTTTTAAAGTTTTGGCCATTAAAAATTCAGTATCTTGTAAAATGCGCCAACTCAGTTTGCCCAGCAGAGCATGGTTGAAAGACATTAAATCCTAAAAACCTAGGCCACCTTCCTTTTTTGTCCTACATAAATTCCTCCACAAGAGCCAATACATGGCTTTCGATTTACCGTTGGTACCCCACTAGAATCTCGTAATACGCTTTTGAATATCTTTGCACAGCCCTTAGGGAAATCCAAAGACACTCATCGCATAAGTGGGGAGATCACTGCCTTAATTAAAATTTCCTTGCGTCCACAAGAAAACAATTTTGACTTCCAACTGTTAAAGTAGTTTTGTTTCGGCCAACCATAGAGGGGAACCCCAAATACCTTTTGTTAGGATTATGTGCTCTTTAAAGCAATTAATTAATTTATTTTCTAATTAATAAAATATTTGAGATATTTTCTAATTAATAAAATATTTGAGATATTTTAAACCAAAGAAAAGAAATCCAACAAACTTATTATGAATTTGTGAATCTTCATCAAGTTCATATATTCTTTTTTAGGAGAAATTTGGCTTTGAGAAAGGTTTTGAAGGGCGAGCATGAGCTCAGGGGATTTTGTAATGGAACTCATCCATTGCTTTACTTGGTCATCAGAAGAAATAGATTTGTATTGGGCTCCATGTTCTTCAACCATTTCTATCCAAGATTTAATGGGCATGGCAGAAGAAAGTAGTTTTTCTTTAGAAGGAGTTGACTGGGGTTCTTTAGGAGGTTCTTGAGAACCAGTAATTTTGAGAACTGCTTTACCTTTGTCTTTCTTCTTTGGCGGCATTATCTGTTTTGTAAAGCAGTTTCCTTCTGGTATTAGAGCCAATGGGAGGATAGTGTAAAGCAGTTTATAGTTCTGTGTTTTATTTTGAAGTTTTGTTGTGTGGTGAATCCTTACTGGTAGTAAGTCCCGCCATAGGATAAGGTCATCCGTTTAGGGCTGTAAAACCATACCTGTAGCCATTCTGACAAAACCATAGATTGACCATAGGTTTTTACTCATGGACCCTATACACTGTAGAACATCATCCTTTTCTAGCTCTTCTTCCGGGAAGACTAGTGCTTCAAAGCATGTTGTGAGTTCAGAAGAATTCTTTATTGAGAACTTTGATAAAGCAATTGATTGTTGGGAACTTCCAAAAATTTCTAAAGAAAAGATTTACAAAACAAAAAAGCTTGATTTTTTAAAGAGTGATTATATTATTAAGACTGAAGAACGTGACATAACTCTTTCAAATCCATTTGAAACAATTCACTTGTTTTCTGAGCATTCTTTAAAGAAATTAAAAGAAAAGAATTTCAATTATATTCATATTGGACTAATTCAAGTCGGAATAAAACCCTTAACCAAAGAAGGCTTGGATACTTCTATCCTTGCTGTCCTAAGAGATGGGCGATTCATCTCTTTTGATGATTCTTTGCTAAGTAGCATCGAATCCAGTCTTTGTAAAGGTCCAATTTCATTTGATTGTTATCCAAACATAACAATTTCACTTAAAGATAAAAATATTTTGAAAAGCATGATTTTACAAATCAAAACTCATAATTATAATATGATTGAGGGATCCATCCCAGTTGCCTTAATTTTTAAAATCTCGTATAAGGCAATGATCACTGCATTCAGTACACAACATAAATTCCAGTCAAAAAGAGATGAGACTCTTCTCTTGCAGACTGATTTGTCTAGAGCCAACACTGTCATTCCAAAACATATTCAATGGAAAGATGTCCATCTTCCAGAAGAATGGATTCTTGAAGGAGCCGCTCCACCAGCGATTCCAAAACAACTTGAGCCCAATACGGAGTTGCAAAATGTGACTCAATATTCTGATGGAAAAGTCAAATTGTCATTTAGAAGATCTGCTTCAACTAGATTTTCTGATAAAGAGTCGTGCTCAAGTATTCCTTCACTAGAAAGGAAATTTACAAAAATCCCTTCTGTTATAAATCTTCCTTTTCAAAGTCAACCTAGGTTTTCAACTTCAGATATACCTAGTACTTCTATACGATCTGTTGACTATGCCACTAGTGTTCCTCACCCTATTTACACTAATAGTCAACATGAACAAAGACAGGAAGAGAAGGAACCTTCTCCTCCAACTTCCCCTACATTTTCTGCTGTTACAGAAAATGTTATTAATGTCATTAAAAAGGAATTTGATTTGGATAAAGCTTTTCTGCATAAAGACTTTTATTCTTATTTAAACAAAGAAAAAAGACTTTGGTTTTTCAAACACTTTTTAAACCAAAGAAAAGAAATCCAACAAACTTATTATGAATTTGTGAATCTTCATCAAGTTCATATATTGTTTTTTGATTGGTTCGAGATATATTCTTCTAATAACAACATCTCTTACCCCTTCAAAGAGTCAAACCCTATTACTATTAGGAAGAAGACCACTGAATGGAAACTCTCCGAAAGTAATAGAACAATCGATTCTAAGCATCCACCCCTCCGGAGTGTAACCGTTGACCACGGCGAACCTCCTATAGAAATCAGAGCTTCACCTTACAAAATCCCTAAGCCTAATGATACTGATAGTAATTTAAGTAGTATTATCCAATAGAATAATTTCTGTAATGCTAACTTAAATACAATCGGAAAGCAGTTGACTAGGATAGAAAACCAAATCCAGAAGTCAACCATTACTGTTCCATCAATTTCTCCTATTCCAACAAAATCGGATTCTGACAAAAAGCTTAAGGAACCTATTTTCAAACCCTTTCAGGTTTTGAAAACTAGCCAAAAGCTTGTTCAAGAGTCAAAATCAGATTTTGCTAAAGCCATTAGAGAACAATTAGATAGGATAGAAGCTGCTTCTTCCTCATCTAGCAAAGTTCAGATAGCCCCTGATACTCCTCAATCTAGCAAGATTGGAGTATTAGAGAAAGATAACCAAACT
>NW_006262139.1:7459441-7460083 GCF_000493195.1 Citrus x clementina | reverse complement strand
CCAAAATGATGGCATGATGAATATCATTTGTGAGGACAAAAGAAGTTTTAAAATCAAAACCATTATTATGGATTGAGGCTTCAACCTTGGAACTGACATTCAGTTTTGAATTATTAGCGGCAGAAAGTCTAACCAACCACGATCCAATTATTTTATTAAAAGTAAACAATAAAGAGTTTTTACGAAAACACATCCATCCTTCGATCCTATTTCCTTCTGGTATCAGAGCCAAGGGGAGGATAGTGTAAAGCAGTAAATAAATCATCTTGTTTGGACTTAAGAATGGCATTAATTTTGTTTTGGTAAACAGAACAAGCTTTGACAATATTCAAATTCCTTGTTTTGGGTTTTTCAATAAAAGGGAAAACAAGTCTCTTATTTGTTGCTTTGAAGGATATACTATCATAATTGACAGTATATGAAGTTATAAGATTTATAAAAGGAGTTCCCAAAATGATGGCATGATGAATATCATTTGTGAGGACAAAAGAAGTTTTAAAATCAAAACCATTATTATGGATTGAGGCTTCAACCTTGGAACTGACATTCAGTTTTGAATTATTAGCGGCAGAAAGTCTTTCTTTTGTTTTTTCATGAAATCTTTTGGGGACGATGTCTTCAAAATAAGATGATGATGAAGAC
>NW_006262139.1:7435877-7458186 GCF_000493195.1 Citrus x clementina | reverse complement strand
ATCAGAGCCAAGGGGAGGATAGTGTAGAACAGTTTATAGTTCTATGTTTAAAGACTTGTGTTTTATTTTCAAGTTTTGTTTTGTGGTGAATCCTTACTGGTAGTAAGTCCCGCCATAGGATAAGGTCATCCGTTTAGGGCTGTAAAACCATACCTGTAGCCATCTTGACAAAACCATAGATAGACCATAGGTTTTTACTCATGGACCCTATGCACTGTAGATCATCATCCTTTTCTAGCTCTTCTTCCGGGAAGACTAGTGCTTCAAAGCATGTTGTGAGTTCAGAAGAATTCTTTATTGAAAACTTTGATAAAGCAATTGATTGTTGGGAACTTCCAAAAATTTCTAAAGAAAAGATTTACAAAACAAAAAAGCTTGATTTTTTAAAGAGTGATTATATTATTAAGACTGAAGAACGTGACATAACTCTTTCAAATCCATTTGAAACAATTCACTTGTTTTCTGAGCATTCTTTAAAGAAATTAAAAGAAAAGAATTTCAATTATATTCATATTGGACTAATTCAAGTCGGAATAAAACCCTTAACCAAAGAAGGCTTGGATACTTCTATCCTTGCTGTCCTAAGAGATGGGCGATTCATCTCTTTTGATGATTCTTTGCTAAGTAGCATCGAATCCAGTCTTTGTAAAGGTCCAATTTCATTTGATTGTTATCCAAACATAACAATTTCACTTAAAGATAAAAATATTTTGAAAAGCATGATTTTACAAATCAAAACTCATAATTATAATATGATTGAGGGATCCATCCCAGTTGCCTTAATTTTTAAAATCTCGTATAAGGCAATGATCACTGCATTCAGTACACAACATAAATTCCAGTCAAAAAGAGATGAGACTCTTCTCTTGCAGACTGATTTGTCTAGAGCCAACACTGTCATTCCAAAACATATTCAATGGAAAGATGTCCATCTTCCAGAAGAATGGATTCTTGAAGGAGCCGCTCCACCAGCGATTCCAAAACAACTTGAGCCCAATACGGAGTTGCAAAATGTGACTCAATATTCTGATGGAAAAGTCAAATTGTCATTTAGAAGATCTGCTTCAACTAGATTTTCTGATAAAGAGTCGTGCTCAAGTATTCCTTCACTAGAAAGGAAATTTACAAAAATCCCTTCTGTTATAAATCTTCCTTTTCAAAGTCAACCTAGGTTTTCAACTTCAGATATACCTAGTACTTCTATACGATCTGTTGACTATGCCACTAGTGTTCCTCACCCTATTTACACTAATAGTCAACATGAACAAAGACAGGAAGAGAAGGAACCTTCTCCTCCAACTTCCCCTACATTTTCTGCTGTTACAGAAAATGTTATTAATGTCATTAAAAAGGAATTTGATTTGGATAAAGCTTTTCTGCATAAAGACTTTTATTCTTATTTAAACAAAGAAAAAAGACTTTGGTTTTTCAAACACTTTTTAAACCAAAGAAAAGAAATCCAACAAACTTATTATGAATTTGTGAATCTTCATCAAGTTCATATATTGTTTTTTGATTGGTTCGAGATATATTCTTCTAATAACAACATCTCTTACCCCTTCAAAGAGTCAAACCCTATTACTATTAGGAAGAAGACCACTGAATGGAAACTCTCCGAAAGTAATAGAACAATCGATTCTAAGCATCCACCCCTCCGGAGTGTAACCGTTGACCACGGCGAACCTCCTATAGAAATCAGAGCTTCACCTTACAAAATCCCTAAGCCTAATGATACTGATAGTAATTTAAGTAGTATTATCCAATAGAATAATTTCTGTAATGCTAACTTAAATACAATCGGAAAGCAGTTGACTAGGATAGAAAACCAAATCCAGAAGTCAACCATTACTGTTCCATCAATTTCTCCTATTCCAACAAAATCGGATTCTGACAAAAAGCTTAAGGAACCTATTTTCAAACCCTTTCAGGTTTTGAAAACTAGCCAAAAGCTTGTTCAAGAGTCAAAATCAGATTTTGCTAAAGCCATTAGAGAACAATTAGATAGGATAGAAGCTGCTTCTTCCTCATCTAGCAAAGTTCAGATAGCCCCTGATACTCCTCAATCTAGCAAGATTGGAGTATTAGAGAAAGATGACCAAACTTCTATAGCCTCTTCGGATGTAGAAGCCTTTCAAGAGGAACCCACTCCTAAAGCAAACAAAATTCATTGGGAATTAGCCATTCCCACTGTCAGGACTCCACATGATCTAGCGATAGATAATAGACCAAGTGCATTAAATCAATCCCAATACAATGCATCTTCAGTCTATGAATGGAATATTGACGGTATGTCCGAATACAATATCTTAGGATTGTTGCAACAGATGACAATGGCAGCCAATGCCTATAAAACCCAAGCAGGAACCTCTGATCGTGCTATACCAGAAATCCTAATTGCGGGTTTTACTGGTCAACTAAAAGGTTGGTGGGATCATCTTCTCACTAATCAGCAACAATTAGAAATTCTAAATTCCATTCAAGTCGATGAAAATGGAGTCCCTATTCTTGATGAGTTCAACAATCCAATCCAGGATGCTGTTGCTACTCTAATTTTAACTATTTCCCTCCATTTCATTGGTGACCCTTCACACCTTCGTGATAAAAACGCTGAGTTACTACATAATTTAAGATGTAGGAAACTTAGTGAATTCCAAAGCTACAAAACCTCTTTTTTCACCAGACTATTTCTAAGGGATGATGCAAATCATATAACCTGGAAAGAAAAATTTCTTGCTGGATTACCTACCCTTTTAGGTGAAAAAGTAAGAAATTCCATCAAAGCCCTTTATGATAATCGTATTCTTTATGACGAGCTTACCTATGGTGAACTTGTCAGTTTCGTCAATAAAGAAGGTTTAAAGATTTGTCAAGATTTGAAATTACAGAAACGACTTAAGTGGGAGCTTAAGAAGTCTAAACAAGAATTAGGCGGTTTCTGTAAACAATTCAATTATGACCCCTTTAAAACTTCTTATTCCAAAGATTGTAATGGCGAGTGTTCTACTAAACCTCGCAGGAAACATTACAAATCAAAAAACTCTAGGAAACCCTTTCGTAATTTTAGAGAACTTCCTTATAAGAAACCTTCGAGGCCTTATAAGAAACCCAAATTCTCTAAAAGAAAAGAGTTTAGAGCCAAACCAAAGACCCCTTTCAATTACAAAGAAGCTATATGCCATAAATGTGGCATGAAAGGTCATACTGCAAATTATTGCAGGATGAACAAAAAGCTTCATGAACTTGACCTCGATGAAGAGATCCTTTCCAAATTAGCCCCCCTTCTGGTCGAATCTTCTGATTCCGAATCTTCCATGTCGGGAGACAGTGATCCATATCAAGTTGATGAGCTTTTTGACTCAGATGACTCTGTATCTAGCAGTAGTGAATCTGAATCTGATTCATATTTAAAGAAAATCAATGTTTTGACTAAAGACCAGGAAACTTTTCTTGAACTTGTAAAGCATATTTCTGATCCAAATCTTCAAAAAGAATATCTTGATAAACTTTTGAAAACTTTGGATTTTAATAAAGCCGAGACTTCTAAAGTCACAATTGTTAAAAAGAATTCTTATGATCTTACTCAAATTTTAGATAAAAAGAAAACAAAGAAGACGGTTCCTAATATCCAAGATCTTCAGAAAGAGATAAAAGAAATCAAAAGTGAAATCAGAGATTTAAAAGAAAAACAAAAAAGTGATTCTGATACTATCCAACTCCTTTTACAAAAATAATTGCAGGATAATTCAGACAATGAATCTAATCCTGATGATGGTGATGATATTAAAGTAGAAAACATTGAGTCAGTACCCAATGATTTTCTATTTGTTTTAAAGCAAATCACCACAAGAAAGTATTTGATTAAAGTCACTTTAATCTTTTCTGATGATTTTGCAATGGATGCCATTGCCCTTTTTGATACTGGAGCCGATTTAAATTGCATTAGAGAAGACATCGTCCCCAAAAGATTTCATGAAAAAACAAAAGAAAGACTTTCTGCCGCTAATAATGGTTTTGATTTTAAAACTTCTTTTGTCCTCACAAATGATATTCATCATGCCATCATTTTGGGAACTCCTTTTATAAATCTTATAACTCCATATACTGTCAATTATGATAGTATATCCTTTAAAGCAACAAATAAGAGAATTGTTTTCCCTTTTATTGAAAAACCCAAAACAAGGAATTTGAATATTGTCAAAGCTTGTTCTGTTTACCAAAACAAAATTAATGCCATTCTTAAGTCCAAACAAGATGATTTATTTTGTTTACAAAAAGATTTGGATTTCCAAAGAATTGGAAGTCAATTACAAAATGATTTTATGCAAAGAAAAATCTCCGATTTCAAAAGCCTTATTGAAAAAGAAATATGTGCCGATTTACCATCTGCTTTTTGGAATAGGAAACAACATTTGGTAGATTTGCCTTATGAAAATTCGTTTGATGAAAAACAAATTCCCACTAAAGCACGTCCAATCCAGATGAACATGGAATTGGAACAACATTGCAAAAATGAAATCAAAGATTTAGAGTCAAAAGGTCTCATTGTTAAGTCAAGGTCCCCATGGTCTTGTGCCGCTTTTTATGTTAATAAAAATTCTGAAACTGAAACAGGCGTGCCTAGACTTGTGATAAATTACAAACCTTTGAATAAAGCTTTAAAATGGATTAGGTACCCAATACCTAATAAAAAAGATTTGCTCCAAAAACTTTGTTCAGCTTTCATTTTTTCTAAATTTGATATGAAGTCTGGTTTTTGACAAATACAAATCCATCCTAAAGATCGTTACAAAACAGCTTTTACTGTTCCCTTTGGACAATACGAATGGACAGTAATGCCCTTTGGTTTGAAAAATGCACCCTCAGAATTTCAAAGAATCATGAACGATATTTATAATCCCTATTCTGAGTTTTGCATTGTTTATATTGATGATGTGTTGATTTTTTCTCGAAGTATTGATCAACATTTCAAACATTTAAAGACTTTTTATCTTGTTACAAAAAAGGCTGGATTAGCCCTTTCTAGTTCAAAAATTTCTTTATTCCAAACAAAGGTTCGGTTCCTTGGCCATCATATTTCCAAAGGAACTATCACTCCAATAGAGAGATCACTTTTGTTTGCAGATAAATTCCCAGACAAAATTCTGGACAAAACCCAATTACAAAGATTTCTTGGTAGTCTAAATTATGTTCTCGATTTTTGCCCTAATATCAATAGGATGTCTAAACCTTTGCATGATAGGTTAAAAAAGAATCCTGTTGCATGGTCAGAAGAACATACCAAAGTTGTTAGATTAATAAAGCAATCTGTGAAAAATATTCCATGTTTATTTCTTGCAAATCCTGCATTACCTAAAATTGTTGAAACTGATGCATCTGATATAGGTTATGGAGGTATATTAAAACAAAAAGAAAATGACAAAGAACAGATAGTACAATATGTTTCTGCACATTGGAATGATTGCCAGAAAAATTATTCTACTATCAAAAAAGAAATTCTTTCTATTGTTTTATGCATATCTAAATTCCAAAGTGATTTACTAAATCAAAAATTTTTACTTAGAATTGATTGCAAAGCTGCAAAACATGTTTTAGAAAAAGATGTTCAAAATATTGCATCAAAACAGATTTTTGCATGATGGCAAGCTATTTTAAGTGTTTTTGATTTTAATATTGAATTTATTAAAGGTGACAAAAATTCTGTTCCTGATTTTCTAACCAGAGAATTTCTTCAAAACAGATAATGCCGCCAAAGAAGAAAGACAAAGGTAAAGCAGTTCTCAAAATTACTGGTTCTCAAGAACCTCCTAAAGAACCCCAGTCAACTCCTTCTAAAGAAAAACTACTTTCTTCTGCCATGCCCATTAAATCTTGGATAGAAATGGTTGAAGAACATGGAGCCCAATACAAATCTATTTCTTCTGATGACCAAGTAAAGCAATGGATGAGTTCCATTACAAAATCCCCTGAGCTCATGCTCGCCCTTCAAAACCTTTCTCAAAGCCAAATTTCTCCTAAAAAAGAAATTGAAATTACAAAACCTTCTTCCCAAAATGTTGTTGTATCTGCTGAAAGCTCTTCTTCTCAAATTGTGCTTTCTCAGCCAACACCTTCAAAGAAAACCTCCGATTGGTTTGATAAAACCCATTTCCAAAACATTCTTTCTATGGAAGATGGATTTTACCATACTGATCCTTTTCAAAGCATTTCAAAGTTTTTCCCGAAAGGCTGGTTTTTCAAACCATGGGATTTGACAAAACCCCAGTCTTACTATCAAAGCATTTTAGAAATAACTGAATCAGTTAAATTCAAGCATTTCTTCCTTGACAAAGCCCATTCAGAACCGGCTTATTCCACGGCCACAATCCTAAAAGTATTAAGCCCAAACCAGTGGGGTGACCTACTCCACAATTTCAAAACCTTCCCTTTAAATTTTGAGACCCGTTTACCTCATTGTCGGACTTTTTCCTACTGGGATTACCAACAAGCATGGTATAACACCTTTTTTTATCCAAAACCCTAAAAAATCTCACTCATGGTTATTTTTCTTCAACACAAAGATAACCGTTCAAAGTCTCCCAAATTGGTTTCATCACTGGTGGAATCTTTTTGGCCCAATTCCACAAATCCTAACACCAAACGCCACAAATTGCCTAAACATCTTCAAAGCCCATTATTTACCTTCTGACTCAGAAAAAAGATTTTCTCCCTTTCTTTGCTTTTGTGCAAATTTCTTCCTACCATGGGTCTGTTCGTGGAACCTCCGTTTCCACACCCAAGATTCCCAAGTCATCTTTCAAAGAACCTTTAAAGTCAAATGGTGGTCAAAATTTGATGAACAGTCCAAATTGACTGTTAACATGATCAAAGATTGGCTCTCCTCTAAAAACCTCCTACAACCAACCCTGGAAGCCTCTAAAGCCCAACAGACCTTCCTAACCCAAAAATCCAAAGCCCAGTCTCTATTGGCAAGCGCCAAAACTGAAGATGAGTATTTCAAAGCCATGGAACAGCTCCTCGCCTCAAGATCAAAATCCTCAGTTGCAGACTCCTCTGAAGACGAAGATGATGATGAAGACGAAGTGCCTTTCATTTCCCTTGGAGACGAAAACGAAGATGATTGTTTCGGCATTTTCTCTCCAGTAAAGCATTGTAAATGATTATTTGATTATTTACTTAAAAAAAAAGTAATTTCGGGTGGTCCCCTAGACACAAGTGAGAGCGCACATGTCTCTTCACCCGTATTGTATGTCAGTCTGTATTTCCGTATATGTACAAAGCATCTACTATTCAAAGATACGATCCAATTGTTACTGTGCACTTAAAGTCCCGCTACAGTGAACAGTTTAAAGATTTTTGTATAAAAACCGAGAGGAAGACTCAGACTCCTCAGGTTTTTTCATTTCTCATTTTCAGAGCCTCTCTCTCTACTTCTCTTCCTTCTCTCTAAAACTCTCTCTCTCTCTCTCTTTGGGAATAGGAATCTGGAATCCGAAGACAAAAAGGAATTACTCCTGTCTTCAGATTAATTTCCCATAATTTCCCTTTCTTCTCTACAAAGAAAAGCAATCAATGGAAGCATTCCATTTTAGTTTCATTAAAGCACTTATAATTTTATTTAAAGCCATTTCAATTCCATGTACTTTAAATTTCTGCAATTTACTTTTCTGCAATTTAATTTTATGCACATTTAAATTCCAGCAATTTATTTTTAAAGCACTTTTCTTTTCAAAGCATGCTTGCAGACTGGTTTTTATCAGATCTGCCATAAAATTTCTACGTTCCTCTGAGGCAAAGAGACCGGATCTCGATCCTCAGTTGTAAATCTTCTCTTCTCCCTCCATTCCTTCTGAGCACCATTTCCGGGATTCCGAATCTGGTACTGTGTATGTACCCAAACCTCTAAAAGAACCTAATCTAAATCTGATAATAGCCCAATAAAAAGAATCAACCACGTTTAAAGCAACTTAACTTTATTTGGTAAAATAAAACTGATTTGGTATATCGGCTGGAAACCCGAACGTGCGGACTATTGATCTGTTCTAAGTCAGATCTGGGTCCAAAGGCTTCACTTTGTGTAGCATCGATCTGGTTTAACAACGCCACGTACCAATTAGTTATTAAAAATTTGACCAACCGCGTTCAAATTTGTTTGATCACTGTATGATCCAAAGAACTCCATAATCAAACCTGGTAAAGCTTCTTTAAAATAAACCAACTGCGATTAACAATAAAGAGTTTTGACGAAAACACATCCATCCTTCGATCCTATTTCCTTTTGGTAATTAATAAAATATTTGAGATATTTTCTAATTAATAAAATATTTGAGATATTTTCAAATATTTTGAATAAGGTCTGTTTAATCATATTATATGTATTTATGTGATCATCATATGGATTCATAGAAGACATAAATACAAGTTATCTTATAATTAAATAAATTAAGTTTGCAGTTGATAAATAGAGTTGGACTCTCTATTTATGTTTGGACTGCAGTAAATTCATTGAATGATTTATCTTAATCATGCATGAATTTACTAGTGTAGTTTGACTACATTGAACTGGATTACATATGAGATTTAATTAACCTTAAAATGACTGTCAGACTTATTTAATCTCAAAGGTATTGATTTTATTGTAATTTTAATCTTGAGTTAATTATAGTTTTATGTTTGTGATTGTCATTTTATTTGAGTTACCAATGGGCGCGACATACATTTGTAGTCAAGATTATCCTGTATGTTGATGGAAGCAATTATGAGCAGTGAGATTATAGATTAACAATATATAATTTGTACAACATATCTATTGATGAGTTTTCGGTACTTGATCATAGAATTCTCTGACCAGTGTGTGTCAGCATAATTAGTATGTTGAAAATGATCATTAGAGAAAACCAGGAAGTGTCAAGGAACAAGATGTAATTAAATTGATTGGACAATCGAGATATCAATTTATTTAGCGATTTGGTATAAAGGATTGTTCAGTAAAGAAATCAATGTGGCATGGGTTGAATTATTATTCGAGAACACTATCTTAGATATCATACAATTATCGAGGTCAATTCCAATATTTTAGTGGAGTAGATTTGGAATTAAATAATTGGGCTAGTTTAATTATAGGACTAATTATTGTAGCCACTATTGTATATACCTATATAATCCCCAGGTTAGCTCATTTAATTGATTGTGCCGCTACTAGATTAATAAGCAAGATAACTAGCTATTTTGGTTAAAAGTCTAAATATATTATTTAGTGGGAGGCTCTATTTAATATGCTTATGTGTAAGGGGCCTTCTATTATTTTAGAAGGTGGGCCCCTATAACAAGAATAAATAAGGTCACTTTTGGTTTTATTATTTTTTAATTTAAATCAAATTTGATTTAATAAAATTAAAAAATATATAAACATGGAGCCCAGAGTTTCCACCAAATAGAGATATAAAAGAGTTTGTTTTCTTTAAAAGGTGAGAGGAGCCACAATATATAGATCAGAGAAAAAGAGTTTTTCTCTCTAATTTTAAGAGGAATATTTTCTCTTGCTAATTACTTTTAGTAGTGATAAATGCACTCACACGTCAAGTGCATATCAAACTTGAGTCATAACTTGAAAGATCATTGGTGATGGATTATGATTTAACAAGATTGGTGGTGACGAATCATGATCTAACAGGAGTGGTGGTAACGGATCGTGATCTGGGAGTTTAGATTATTTTAGCGAAAAAGCAAAGGTACAATGTCTAGATTATGGTAATTTTATTTATTGTATGAGAGTTGCGATCCAAATATTTCCAGTGTAAAATATTTTTCAAACCAACACCTTTCATACAAGGAGACAACCTCAAGATTGAACATTTTTTTTAATCTTATTAACAGTGTTTTGATGCATATTCGGGCTGAAAAAGTTGACGGTTTTTCTAAATTAAATAGCAGGCCCGAAGCTGCAGTGTGAAGATCAAATACTGATTTCAAGTGATAGCATTCTTCAATTGTGGCATGGAAGAAAAAAGGATTGTGATCTACAAAAAGAAGATAAGAGGTAACATAGTTATTCCCATTGAAGCCAATTCCGTGAATCAATTTTGTTCGACAGCTTTACTAATAAGATTTGAAAAAGCATTAATACAAAGAATAAATAATTAGAGGATAAGGGGTGTCCCTGTCAAAGACCTCGTTGTGGATGAATGTCGCCTTTGACTTCTTTGCTAAGGCAGATTTTAAAAGTTGTAGTGATGCAGCGCATTAACCACCTTCTTGAAAAGCCAAATTTTAATATTGTTTACTCAAGAAATAGCCATTCCACCATATTATATCCTTTTCTCACATCTAACTTTAGAGCCACCAAACCTTTCCATCCCGTTAGCTTGCTTTTAATTTGGTGGAGACATTCATAACCCACCATAATGTTACCTATAATCTGTCTTTAAAAGGGTAAAAGCATCTGAAATGGGGAACTATTTGATCAAGTATTGATTTCATGCTATTGGCAATTGATTTGCTAATAAGTTTATCGATGACATTTCATGCTATGGAAATTCAATTACTTTCGTCAGATTCTTAGTTTTTAGAACCAGCACTATGTCTGCTTTGTTCAGTGCTGCTATATCACCCTTTTCTTTGAGGATATGTAAACATGTTTTCACAAATGTTTCCTGAATTGAGGGCCAGTATTTTTTATAGAATTCAGATGGGAACCCATCAGCACGTGGGGCCTTTAAAGGAAGCAACTGTGTCCAAGCTACAACGATCTCCTCTTCCGAAAGTCTCATTAATTTTTGAATTTATCTCATCAGTCACACGGGGATCAAGATTTTCTAAAGCAGTAAATAATGTCTCAGTCAAAGGATTTAAGAACTTAAAGAGCTGCATAGAGAAAGATTCAAATACCCTTACCATCTCATTAGAATCCTCTACTCAAATCCATTCTTGTCTAAAATCCCATTCACAAAATTCCTTTTTTTTTTTTGTAATTTTTATCTAGTAGTTGCATGAGCATGGAAGAACCTGGTATTTCTATCCCTAAGCTGTAGCCATATGACTTCGGATCTCTGTTTCTAATATAAATCTTCCTATAGTAGAAATTTTTCCATCCGTTCCTTTGCTTTTTGGATTTCACAAGGATTCATTGATTATGAGGAGCATTTTTTAAGTTCACGCAAATGTTCCTGCAGGAGCTTATATTCTCTATCATTGTTATCAAAAGTGCTATTACTCCACAAGCGAAGTCGTTCTTGAGTTGTAGAAATTTTAGTTTGGAAATCTGCAAGCTGATTACCAGTAGATGAATTGCCATCCCCAGAACAGATTTCTTTAATAATGTTTTTGCAATCCTTATAGTGGCTCCAATACTGCTTCGTAATGAAAACGTGACTATCTCTGATGGTTTTCTCTTCTCTGACTGTTGTTACTCTTTGCAAATTCCATTCTAATAGGACATGATCTGAACCAATAGCTTCCTTATTATATATGTAAAATTAAGGAAGATATTCTTCCACTGTCGATTGTAAAGAAACCTACCCAGTCTCTCCTACACAAAATTTGGGCCATTTCTTTTATTCAACCAAGTAAACATGAAGCCCTTCTATCCTTATCTGTTAACTCGCAATAGTTAATAGCCTGTTTGAAAGCATACATAGCTTCCATATTTCTAGGAATCCCGCCTTTTTTCTCCCATGGGTTTAGAATTTCATTTATATTCCTCGCCCACAAACCACAAAGCCAAGGAAGATTGAAACTTGAGGATAAACATTATAGAAGGCTCTAGGTACCACGCCTTTACAATGGATATTATGGATTAAGGTGCCGATAATACCCCGTAAATCTCTAATGAATTCCTCTATCAGACATAATTAAACAGTCTATGTGATACATGCTGAAAGAAGAAATTCTCAGGTCTAGATCCGAGTGCCAAAACAAGGCAAGACCACCACTGAATCCACGGCCATTTACGGCAAAACAATTCTCAAAATTTAGGTTTATTTTGATTCTTTCCATTTGCAACACACTACATTTAGTTTCACAAATAAACAAAATATTTTATTCATACAAGCGAAGCAAATTTTCAAGTGCTTCGAACGTTTGGGTGTTACCCAATCCCCGAACGTTCCAACATAAAATGATCATGGCTCTCAGGGGACTAGCTACCAGCCTCCGCCTTTAATATATCTCTGAGTTTATCAAGGGAATAAAGACTTTGGATTTGAAGGGATCCCACCTTCTGTTTGGTTGTATAAAACTAAAAATACTTTTATGTAATTAAATTACCAAAAAGGATATATATTCATAATTATATAACATGTAACAAAATACATCCAAGTTATCAACTAATAAGAAAAAATTAGTTCAATCATTTCTTTAATTTTCAAAATTAAAAATTGCATCATTGATATATTCTCCCAAACAAATAATATTATCCAAATTAAAATGATAATAAATAATATAACTAAAATGTTAACGGAACATGAGAAGTGTCGCAATTTGATCACGTTCTTGGTCCATTTCACGTACGTTGAATGAACTTATACTTTGTTCTTCATTGTTCTCTTCCCTTTGATTCTCACTTTCACTTGTTGGAAGCAATTCGTCATCATTATCAAAAGGTTGAAACTCTTAGTCATTGTCTGCATATTTTCTTATAAAATTGTGAAGAACCATTGAAGCAATCACAATTTTCACTTGCTTACTAAAAGGGAAACTAGGCATTTGTCTCAAACATTTCCATCTATTTTTCCAAACACCAAAAGTCCTCTCAATTGTACATCTCAAAGAAGAGTGGGCATGATTAAATATTTCTTTTTTTCCTCTTGGTTGACTTCCACGTCGAAAATCTAGAAGATGATATCGTTCACCTTTATATCCCAATTGGTTCAAAATATTCTTAATATAAGAGCATAAATAAAATAAGATAAAGTAAACAATAGTCTTGAATATAAGAACAAGCTATAAAATAGAACTACAAAGCGTCTTTCATGAACTTCAACCACTCAATTTGAGCATCGCGATTCTTGATTGCAGCAAACATCTCCCTATTCTCCTTCTTAAGAAAAATTTTAGTGGCATTCAAATATAGCTCACTTTTTATCTCAATCTCAGGCATACTATATAGCACTTCCATTACTTCTGCAATGCTACATCCATTTTCACCATTTCTTATAGCTATAGATGGTCTACTCTCTACTGCCTAACACAAGCGATCCAATTGTTTAGACAATCTAACTGCAGCTCCATCTCGTTTTCGAATTGGTAATTTTCTTTTCCTTCCATTATCATGTGTAGATGCTATGGGAGTACCATTATCAATGTCAGTCTCAATATTCTCTAGTCCGCCAAAATTATTTGGTTCAATATTGACATTCTTCTCTTGAAAATACATATTATTATCCTCACCAATATATTCATTAGATGGTCCACCCTCACCATCATTTGGTACAAAACCCATAAATGGTGCCCATGATCCTTCTCCTATAGCAGCAACATCTTTGAATAAAATTTCTAGTTGGTCAGCATTTATCAAGCCTTTAGAACGAAATTTAATGCCTTCAGGTATCTCCTACAATATGCAAAAGGATTATATGTTAATCTAAGTTGCTCCCAAAATCATTTCCTATTACACTATAAAATAAAAAAGGTTAGAAATTTGCACCTTCAATTTTCTCTCCCACCATTCATCGCTACCAGTAATTGTCTGTTTTACAGGATACCATCCTAAACCAGTTTCATTTCTCAGCAAGTTTGTCCAAAGGTGCCAATCTTTTTTTAGGATGTCCCACTTGTTTTTCAATTGTTTTTGTTCATAATCTCTACCAGTCATGAAATGAAACTTAGCAATAAGAATTTTTCCACCCAATCTTATTAAAGTGACCATTTGGTAGATTCCCAGCCAATGTTTCATTCACGCAGATCTTAACAAAATCATCAGTGGTAACATTACCCCAATCTGCCTTTGATTTTTTTCTCTTTTCTTCTGTAGTAGTTGTCATTCTAGACAAAGGATAACTAATATTATTATATAAAAAAATAACGCACAAATAAAACAAAGATAAAATGAATTTCAAATATAAAATAATAATTGGCATGCATTATTGAATAATACAATAAAAAGGAAGATGAAACAGTAGCAAATGGTGCCAATAATTTAATTTATAATGAATAATATAATATAAAGAAAGATAAAAGAGTAGCAAGTATGGTAAGAGTGTTTCCAGAACAAAGAAGATACGAGTTGAAAAGGGGGAGTTGAAAAATGTTAGTGAATTTATATTGAATAATATAATTAAAAAAGATAAACAGTGGCAATAAACCTATTGAATATTATAATAAATTGGTCATGGGTCTTAAATACATATCAAGTACATGATAAAGACAAAGAAGAAAAAAGGTTAGAATAATATGATAAAGACAAAAAAGAAAAAGTAGCAGGAAACATTACCTGACATGCTTCTCACGGCTTTGACTTTGCTTTCTCAAGTGTTGGGTTAGGGATTGTAAAATTAAAGTGCTAGTTATTAAAAAAAAAAGAGAGAGAGAGAGAGATAAAGTGAAGTGGCGACAGCAATATGTTTATATGGTGGCAACAATTTTCGTTGGGTAGGTTTTATACAAAGGGTATTATGTAATTAATGAAATATGTCAAGGATATTTTTGATATTATATATTTTTTGGAAAAGCTCTCTAACCTCTATTTCAAAAGCTCAAATTTTGGGCTTTTGCTAATAGAGGTAAATTTGCTTATTTAAGCTAAAAAAACTCTACTAAAAAAATAACCAAACACTATAAAAAATTTTAAAAAGTGCTTATGGAATTAAATAAGCACTTATGACTTTTAAATAAGTCATACCAAACAGGCTCTAAGCCATACCAAACAAGCTCTTAGTTATTAGATCTTTGATTTGTTTGTAATTTGTTTTCCAAGTCCACTAACTTTCTATATCTCTACTTCCAGTAATTGTTTCCTCATGGCCAGTAGTTTCCACTTCTTTTTTTATGGGCTATTTTTCGGTTTCTATTGTGGGCTTTTCTGTGATAAGCATGACAATAGCCTGAATGATTTAGATGGTTTCTTTGTTGGAAGTTACTAGTTACAATATTAGAAGCAACAACTCCTTTTGCCTCGGAGATATTTCTTTGTTTTCCGGTTCCTGGCCTACTGTATTTGAGTTGTCATCGTTGTTGGTCGCCGCCTTCTCATTAATATTAGGCAAACTGTCAAATGAAGGAATGTTTTGGAGTTGGGAGGCAGCATGAAGAGTGCTACTTTGGATTTGGTTAGGGTTAAATGGAATTTATGGTTCCTGATGTTCGAGGAACTGTTCACTTAGAAGCCTTTATCAATTTTTGATTTCTGAACCTGATTCTTCTCCACCGGTGGCATGGCTTTCAGTGATGGCTTAAATTTAAAATCCATGGATTAAGGCTTCTATTTTATTTTTTTTTTGTTTTGACCACGAGGTATTCTGGGGAGGGCCCCAACTGTGGGAGGCACCTTTAAGCCCGTACCACAACCTAGACTAGAAGTCCCCATTTGAACTGAGAGGCACAGGTTCTCCCAACAAAGGCGACTTCCCTGCGACTCGAACTGGGGAGCAAACCCAGTCAAGCCACTTAAGGAGACACCATTGCCAGTGGAGCCAACACTTTGTTGGTGGATTAAGGCTTCTATATTTGTATTGGTTAAAAATTCTTCACATTCATGATAAAAGATGGCGTGGGCGACCACATCAATAACAAAAATCTGACAGCCTTTCAGACCTGGCTGGCAGTATTGCTACATCTAGTTGTAATCAAATGCCTTATTTAAGAGGTTGAGTTAATTATGTTGATGTTAATACTGATGCGAAGAAGCTGGCATGAATAATTCTCTGAGGGGCGCATGTTCACTTCTTCTACCGTGCCTATTTGGCTGCCTATGAAGTGCCCCACCTCTTTTGTCATACGTACAGTTGGTAGATTTTGAACTTAGACCCAAATTAAGGCATGAGAGAAATCAAGTTTGTATGTGGCCCTTATTCCTGTTGGCTCAACTAGAATAATAAGTGCATTTTAAAAAGCACCATGGTCCCCTTTAAGCACACGAATACGATCCATGTGTGAGTTGAACTAAAAAAGGAATTTATTACCCCCAAGGTTGTATGTCCTAACTGCATTGAGGGGCTTCCACATTTGCTAAATTGCTGCCTCTACCCTTTCTCTCTTTGCCAATTTATTGGATAATATTTTCTCCACTAGACTCAGTTTTAACTTTTTCTCTCTTACAATGCCTAATGTTGCGGACCGCCCAAATTCCTATCCTAAGTGCCCACAATTTCAGGTTAAGAACTCAAACATAAGCCAAGAGTGCCAGTTTGACTCGATTCTAGAATTTTCTAACAAACTCTAGCACATCTCAAGCTTGTATATATCTAGAATTCTCTACACATCTCTAGCACTTGTAAATATCTAGATATTTAAGTAAGTTGGTAAAATTCTCTAGAACCCTAAAGCTTGGCAAGCCTCCTTATAAATAGGGCATGACATTTGGCATTTGAAGAATTAAGCTAAGAGCAAGCAACTCAAGTACTCTTGTAAGCACTCTTGTAAGCTCTCTTGTAAACACTTTGTGAGTAATATAATTTTTTTTCTTTCAGCTCAATTGCTCTCTTCTCTCTAACTCTTTCGAAAACCTCAAGTTGTCGAGAAGCTCAAAGGTTTACTTAGCAACTTTGGGCAAGAGTTGTCAAAGTGCCGCACGGATTTGTTGCGCAAAACACTCATCTAAAACACTCATCTCATGACAGTAAACTCCCTAACAATGTGGCAATTGCCCCATCTTCATCAGTAAGTGATAAAGATCGACAAAGTTACAAGATCTCCTCTGTACCCATAGGATTCTGAAAGAGAAAAAGAAACATGTAGTTGTAAAAGAAGTTACTAGAGGATAAGAGTTGAGAAAGATAAGCTTTTGAGGGTAATAACTGAGTGTGGAAAAGTTTGACATAGTTCAAGAGAATAGGTTGCAGTGAAAACTTATGAGAACCTAAAAGAGAATTCACCATTCGGAGTGATTGATTCACGTTCGTTAACGTGGAGGAAAGCTTCCACAAATGAGAATTTAATTTTTTAAAATAAATATACAAATGTCATAACATCATTTATTTACTGTACAGTTGACATGCTACCTTCAATGAATTTTAAAATTTCCGGAGAAATTGACCTTACATTGTATATGGTTAACAGATGATAATGGCTAGCTATGTACAATGGAGAGCGATGGTTGGTGATTTGAGATGTGACAGACGAATTAAAGTAAGTGTGATGTGAGATTTGGCGAGGATCAGAGGACAGAAAGCGACGCATGGAAAAGAAAATTTGTAGCTCTAAGTGGCAAGAGCCCCCAAAGTTGTAAGGGTTGGAAGGTTGGTAGTTTGAATCCAATTGGGTCTTTGACTACTTGTTTCTGTGTTCAAAGGTTTTGACAATAGTTTTACAGATGATTAATTCAATTGAGTCGATCACTCTTTCTGCTGCAATACATTTTCAAAACTATTATATATAGACAAGGGCAGAGCTGCAGTCCTTTAAAAATACCTTTATTTTTACATTTGTTAATATTTGTTGGATTAAAAATGAAGAAACGTATTAAATTTGTTAAAATATTTAAGTTTTTATCTCCATGTACGGACCCCACCTAATCACTCTCCCTCCTTTTTCTTTAACTTTCACATACTCTCACACACACTCTTTCTCCTCGTGCTTATCTCTCTCTCTTTCGTCTATTTTCTTTAGTTGATCATCATCAACATAAGGCTTATTAGTGTAGGAATCCCATACGCTGCAACTTTATTGTATCTTAAGAGGTTGAAGCCCAAAAGAGATTCGTAGATCTTTCATGCCTTCAACAATTTCAATGTGAATTTATTTCAATATGTTTAATGCAATTTTCAAGGTTCAAAAATACCATCAGTGACCCCTATCTCTATTTATCAGTAAAAAAGTTTTAGAAAAGTTTATTTTTTATTGTATGAGGTTAAATTGATGCCTTTAAAATCATGAAAAGGATTGTTTTAAGCTTTGTTTTACAGCTTTTGTTATGTTATATGATTATGTAATATAACAATCTCATTATTTTAGACTTCCATTAATTATGCACGACTGAAGCTACAGCTAGGAAAAGACATAAGAGAGATAAATATGAGGAGAGAGAGTGAGAGCACGAAAAAATAGGGGAGAGTGATTGAGTGGGGTCCGTGTATGGAGAGGGAAAACTTAAATTATTTTAAAAATTTTAATCTGTTGATTCATTTTCAATCCAACAATTTTTGGAGGGCTGCTCAAAACATTTTACCAACAGTTGAGAATTTATGGAGAAAGAAAATTGTGGGGGATCCGGTTTGTCAAAGATGTTATAATATGAGAGAAGATGTGTTTCATGCTTTACTTGGGTGTAAAGTTGCTCGAAAGGTCTGGAAGTTGACAGAGTTTTATGAGGATATCAGGCAAATGGCCCATCAGGATATGCTGAGTATGCTACAAGAATTAGCTGTGAAGAGGAAGAAGGATGAGATAGAGCAAATAATTGCAGTTTGCTGGGCAATATGGTATTCAAGGAATTGTTTTATCTTTGAAGGAAAGATGGAGGACCCCCAAGTGTCAGCTGCAAGAGCCACAGCCATTGTGGCTTCTGATAGGAGAAATAAACCAGGAGATGGTCAAGTTTTGTCCCTGCAGCAGCATGTTAATAAGCAAACTTGGGAACACCCCCCCCCCCCCCAACCCCCCCACCGGGAAGGTACAAAGTGAATGTCGATGCTGCTATTCAAATGTCAAAGCAAAAAGCTGGTCTTGGAGCAGTAATTAGAAACTCAAGTGGAGAGATCATAGCTGCAGCAGTCCAGAAAGTTGTATTAAGAGAAAATGTGGCAATCATGGAGGCTGAAGCAGTTGTGCTCGGTATTCAAGTAGCACAGAAAGCAAATTGTGCTCAATTTATCGTTGAATCAGACTCTAAGGAAGTTGTGGAGCTCACTTTGAACAAGAAGGAAAGCTTAGCCAAAATCTGTTGGAACATTGAAGAAATCCAGTCAGCGTTAAAAAACCAGGTCTCGGCAGCCATACATTTTGTCCCAAGAAAGTGTAATCCAATAGTTCATAACTTAGCTAAAATAGCTTTAGGATATGAGGATCCTATCACCTGGATAGGTGATTTTCCAGTTCATGTACTGATGTTGTTCTCTAATTCTTAATCAATAGAAAGCTTTACTTTCTCATAAAAAAAAATGTTAATAACTGTTGTTAAAATAACAGTTACTAACAAAATGTTAAAATAAGAGAATTTTTAGAGGGTTGTTGATCTGCCCCACACACACTATGTATGTGTGTGTGTGTATTGAAGGAGATGTTTGGTCAAATTTTTGTAGATTTTATTTAACCCATTATTTTCCTGTCTATACGTATATCTAAATAAATACTTTTTTTGATGAAATACTAAAAAATAAAATTAGACAAATTTGGTTTGGATAAAATAAGAAATTATCTCATCAATTTAATATATAAAAAATCACTTATCAAATGCCTAGAAAAATGTATTTCTAATTTTTCAACAGACAATCAAAAGCCTTCCTTTTACCAACCGGATAAGGGTAAGATAATAAACTTAGGGAGCGTTTGCTTTTTCAACTTAATGACTTAATTAACTTACCTAAGGTAACAAGTCTTTTTTTTTTCAACTTAATGAAAATTTTCATTCATTAAGTCATTAAGTTATTAAGCCAATTTTTTTTTTAACTTTTTACTTCATTTAAAAAGTCTAAATGATATCAAAAAAAAAATATTCTCCAAAAATAACCTTATCTAATTAATTATTTTCATCATTATGTAAATGAAACTTACTAATTAGCATTATTATTCACTCCATAACTTGTGATAATTGATAATATAGTAGTAGATTATTATTATTATTATTATTATTATTATTATTATTATTATTATTATTATTATTATTATTATTATTATTATCATCATCATCATCATCATCATCATCATCATCTTTCTATATTATTTGAATTAGCGTTATTTATCTTTACAATTTTTTCGAATATTTTTCATATAGTGCATTATAAACTACAATAAAATTGATGAACGCGCTCTAGTTTAGAATATTAAAGGATTGCATTCACTTGAACATGATATATGTTATTATAAAAAATTTATCTTTTTTATGTTCCTTGAAATATTTATTATTTATTTAGCATTCAAAATTTGTAAGGGCACAAGTATAAAAGTACTAATTTTGAGACTTTTCAAGTTAGACAAAACATATAAAATAATATTCAAACTAATTTAGGTCAATTTAGATTTTACAGAAAAAATAGACACTACCTTACTAGCGAAGGCAAAAAAAGAAAAAACGATAATGAGAATGGGGGTATTCATGATAATGGATGGACAAAATGAAAATCCTAAGTAGCCAAATCCATGATAGATATTTCAAGTTCATGAAAAGATTTATCGAAGGGGACCCCTAGCCTTCAAACTTTAAATATCAAATTTTTAAATCTTTTCATACTTCAATCAGATGCATTTATTTGTCTCTCTTATTTTCTGTGACTTTTCTAACCCAAGAAGTTTAGGTTAGTATAGATTGTTGCACCGGCTTTTAATCACAAACTTGTAGCCATTTTTTCCCCCCAGATATTTCGATGGTAAGATTTGAAGTAATGGAGGTGATCGTGAAAATACAAGAAAAAAGTTTTCTATTTTCTTTTTTGAGAAATGTAAGGGTTAATTCTAGAATTATGGTTGGTATATTGAGTAGATCCGTAATTTGGAAGTTTTAGTGGTGGGTGTAATAAAAAAAATGGGTTTGAACCAACAAGCGTATAAATTAACTGGCATAGGGTTGTTCTAACTTAAGCAAGCTCCTCGGTTCGAGGCTTGGAAATGCAGCTACATTAAATATTTGTTGGGAGAGCTTTGACACCTTAGTGGTCCTACCCAGCTTGAATCTGGATTAGTCAGGGCCCAATATAATTTTCAGATATCAGATGGTTTAATACACTGAAAAAAAAAAGTTTGATAAGGAAATTGATTGGATAAATAGTCACATCTATTCTAACATTGTTTGCCCATTTAATTTTTATTGGTTTGACTTTGGTTTTGACTGATGCAAATGAAAACTGGGTATTGTACAACCGAACGAAACTGAATAAAATTGACCAAATCAAATTGGTTTGGTTGGGTTCATCGATTTTCTACTCGCTCTAGGCGTATGGTTGGTTTTGTCCCAAGTTAAATTGAAGCAAACAAAAACTTTCGAGTTCTATTTTATTTCATTTCTAAAATATAAGTCGTTTATACATACATACATACATACATACATACATATCTATATGTATATATATGAACATTTAATTTTAAAACGAGAAAATAATCAGTTTTTAATTCGGTTCAAGTTAAACTTGAACTAAATAACCAATCGGTTTTAGTATTTTAAAATAAAAATATATTTAATTTTGATTTGTAAACTAAACCAACCAAATCAAATAATGCAACTAGTTAAAAAAAATTTTAAACCAAACTCGAAATGCCCACCCTCACGCGCGTCACACCTTTAAAGACGTTTTTTTTTTTAAATCTCACAACCAAACACACCTTAGGATGAGCAGTGGGATGGGATAAAGTCCAAATCAATTTTTTGGTTTGCTTAGAATTCGAACTAAAGTGTCGAGATAAATAAACCTGGTTGAAAGCCTCAAGCCTAAATGGCAATTTATTTAAGTATGTTTAAATTATCATATATAATTTTTGTTAACTTCCACCAATAAATATCACCCTTATAAAATAAGAAAAAAATAGTTGGTAGTGTAATATATTACAAAAAAATATATTTAATTAATAATGAAATAATTTTTTTTGATATTATGTATAATACAGGGCAAGTGTATAAGTCTAACATAAACAAGTTATAATTAAAGTCTACAGCCTAACATAGAAAGCCTAAAGGAGCTCACACGGGAAATATAATAATAAACATCCACAATCACATGAGGAGACTCAAACCCTCTACATTAAGATCAAAAGGAGAAGGTGTTGACCAATTCAACTATAAAGTTGTTATAATTACTAATGAATTAAAAGTGAGTTTGGTTACAATACAAAAGCATGTGATGTTGCATTATTTTTTTTATCCAAACATGTTTTTGGAGTCCGAAGTTTGGACCATCTTAGAATTTGCATTGACAAGGTGTACGTCCCCCATTTAATCCCGAGGGCAGCTATGTTGCGTCTTCGGTTTGGTACCCAAGTCGTTTGTCCTCTAGCATAGTCACCGTCGGATTTC
>NW_006262139.1:7371345-7435777 GCF_000493195.1 Citrus x clementina | reverse complement strand
AAGAGACACAGAGACACAAGAGAGTAACCTAAGAAAAAGGTGATGGGCCGGTAACTTGAAGGAATCAACATGTTGACAAAAAAAAAAAAAAAAACGCCTGTAGTGGGTTGGAAGTTGTTAAGTAACGCATGTAAACCAACAGGAAAAAGGGTGCATGCAAGTATTGGTTAAAAGCAAAGCGTTGGAAGCGTGCAAGTATTGGGTTGGGGTAAGATTGATTTGAAAATTTCGAAAATAGTGACGAAAATATTTGGAAGTGGATTTAAGGTTATGCATTGCGTACTTGGTGGGAAAAAAAGGGAAATATCAACTTTAATCTTGAAAGTAGCCTGGCATGAATTTACAGTTAAGTTACCCTATATTTCGTTTTTGTGGAAAATTTGCGTATGAGTGAAGTAAATGAAAACCATATTAAAAAAAAAATTGAAGACCAATTATGAGCGTGTAATAATAAAAAAATAATATAAATAAATAATGATCAATCAAGGATGACAGTCTAAATTTAGGTGAAGGATAAGTTGAAAGAGGAAAAGAACTAAGAGAAAACTATCTTGGGCTTATTGAACCAAACACCCTATCGTAGTTATTCTCATAAGCAGTTTGTCGTGGGATGAGTGTTTTGCGAAGGAAACACGTGCGGTAGTTAGATGACTTATAGCATGCAAGTCGCTAAGCAAGGCTAGAAACTAATGAAGCAAGTGTGCTTGTGGAAATGTTAGAGAGAAATAAGAGCAGTATAGCCAAATGTAAGTCAATTACATAGTAAAGAGAAATTAGAAGAGAACTTTTTATAAGAGTTATAGAGCTTGTACATGTTCCAGTGGGTTTGTGTGTATGGTGTGGTTGTGCAAAATAGCAAGTGTCATGGGGTATTTATAGGCTTGTTAACAACTTGCCTCACGGGATGTAAATGCACAATTCAAAAAAACTGTAGTTATTTACAAATTGTAGAGAAGTCTAGAATTTGGGCAGGCTTGGATGGATGCTAAGCAGACCATGATTGAGTAGTTGTATTAGGCGAGCCATTACTAAGCACATCCTACTTCGAAGAGCATCTCAAGTTGAGTGCTGAGCACAACTCGCTTCTAAGTGCACTCCGCTTATAGGTGGACTTTTGCTAAGCGCAATCGCGCAAGCAAAATTAACCACCAATTGCTGGAGATTTAAGTTGCTCGTGACAAGGAGCTATTGTTTGTTGTAAGTAAAAAAACAAAGTAAAACGTTAAAATAATTTTGCAGACCAAGGCCATAAGTTGATGGGGAATGTCGTAAAAGATGGTGGGATTGGCTTAATTTAGTTTAATTTGATTCCAATATAGGGTTTGATATGAACAGGTAAAGTATGAACAATAAAATTTTGGTAAACGAAATTATGACGTGATGATATACTTTTTCACTCGAACAAGACTTCTATCATATGTATTTTAAAGTAAATGTTTGACCAATGTAAACAATAGAAGATAAGGCTACGTTAGAAGTCATAACAGTGAGTTAATTGGTAAAATTATTTTTTGATAGGATATTCTCCCATAATCTATTAATTAAGGGTACTATTCATTGATGACAAGGTTACAAATACATAATAGCATAAATATTATGCAATTTATTTGTTTTCACATTGAATGAATAATTGATATCTTAATTATGCCAAACCATGTTGGACTCATATATGACATAAGGTATAAGTAATGTGACATAAACTCATATTTACATATAGAAATTTTGTTATGTTGAATGAACTAAACATAGACTGTATAACGACACATAAATTGCTATCGAAGCATTTATATATAATATATATCCCCTTAAAATTGCCAAAATGTATAAAACACCTTGTCCACTTCTTTCTCAAAATGAAGAAAAGATAAGCATATTGTAATCCAACTTCGTATTTGGAGTTAACGGGTGTGTAGCGTATTTTACAAAGTTAAATTAATCCATCTATAGTATCACTATTGATATATATTCATTTCAAAAAATAACGTTGACCCATAAAATATTAGGAGAGGCGTGTGTGTTAAAATTGTAAAACCTAACGTTTCCTTAAATTTTCATAAAATAAGAGGGGTTGCAACGTTAGTATTGCTCATTTCCGTGCGGCACTAACACCTTATGGAACTCCTGTGTTGAATCTAATGTTTGGATATGGAAAAAATAGAAAAAAATAACGGGGTGTATGAAATCATGATTGCATGCACGGCGGATCCATCGGGCTATAGCAAACACTTTGGTAATACAGTGTATTAGATTGTGAAATATGTTTCAAGACGTCCAACTATAGCTATTTGGGTCGCAAATATAATTCATTTCTAGGTGAACAGTAAAAGATAAACATAGTTTTGTTTCCATACATTATTGTGGAAAATAATGTATCCAAGAGATTTGAGTTTTCATAATGTTGCAAGTACTCCCCTTGAGTTTGGAACTGGCTTTGAAGGTGTAGAACATCCTGCGTTTTATGCCGGTAAATCTAACCTCGTTTTAGGTGTTGTTGGCACCCCGGCGATTGAGGAATAACAATCCCATTATTCTTTGTGTCTTCCTTGATTGGCCAGTAAATATTTGATGTGAATTACTGAAGTTATGACCTTTGTTGTTGGCTTATGATATTCATTGTGGCAGTCTTATTTAGTGGCTTAATGGTTTTTAATATCATCATGCGCTGTAATTCACCTAAAGATTTGTAGTTTGATTATAACGTTGATGAACCAGCTGGACAATAATGTGATTAAGTACAAAATTTCATACCACTAATAATACAAAAATAGTGTTGGTGTAAACAAAAGATACGAAAACATCTCCATAAGTAGTGTCCAACTATATTCGCTGTGGAAAATCCCTGTGAAGCTGCTAAGAACGTCATGGTCTCCATCCGTTGAGTTGCACGCGCATTGAAAATAGTTTTGGGAATAAATACACACTAATGAGATGAAAAGTTTATGATGCACCTTAGGACATAGATAAATAACTGCGACTCCTTGGGCTAATCTCCATCCGGAGAACCCGAGATTTAAAGACCTACAAAAGGAAATGTAATTAAGTTTTTTTTAAAGGAACGAAGGATAAATTGAATAGAATTCTCTTGCTGATTGTATCCCTAGTGCTGCTACTATTGTTTGGGTCCCACAGGATATCGTCATCCCATCGAGGTGACTGTGGTCGAGATTGGGCAATCATTCATTGAGAACAAAAGAAAATTGGAATTGATACATGACAAACACATTTTATTATATGTAATGTTGTATGATATGTAATAAACTATCATATACTTTATTAAAGGCAGATGTAGTTACGGGTTGTTACCTTTACATGATAATTTGATTCATCAGCATTAGTGAAATTGGTAGACTTCTTCACCGATGGCAAAACATAGTCATCTAATTGGCATTTCCAATGCATTATTTATGGAAGCATTTTCATTCCTTGTCCATAAGTTGATCTATATTCATCCGCTGACCAAAGCTTATGTATGTACGTGTAGATTTTCCCTCCCTATCCAGATAATTGCCATAATCTGCAAGAGCAAGTTATAAGTTCCTTGTTAACTTGATACACAAGTCCATGCCTACTTACAGTGACACCGTATTTTCCGAAGCCATATCAACAGTCCAACCTTTGCCTTAAAAAACATTATGTATGATTTGTTGTCTTGTTGTTGGTGTGAGTTTGTCATAAACCCATTCCCAACTAGCCATATATCATCTCTGAAACACTTTAGTAATTTTTCGGGTTATTGTTGTATATCTTTGTGAGACATTCAAGTCCAGGTACTTCGTCAACCATATCCGAAGTTGGTCGCTGGCACTTTTGGTTACCTCTGTGCTTTTCACCCATTTGGGCATGGAAAACAATGCCCACTTATGGCAGTCAGTGTCTTTTAGTCAATTATGGCAATCTAGATTTAACCTTTCTATGATAGACATTTGGTTTATGAAGCTATTCCTGTCTGAGCTCCAACATGCACCCTAAAATACTGAATGAATTCTCACATTAGGGAATTCTTTAAGCAATCTATTATATAGGTTGAAACAACATTGCTTGTACACAACATATGGGAGGAACTCTTCAACAGCCTCATCAATGCCATTATCCTCATCACCCAGTATGCACAGTCCTCCTCCATGCTCCAACCGCAGTCTGTGGCTTAAATTCTGAAGAAAAAAAGGCCCATGAATCCAAGTTCTCTTATTGAACCTCGCAAAAAGCAATTAGGAGCACTGCATTGTTCCCATCACAACATACTGCAACCAGCATCACACTCTTACATGGACCGTCAATCTCCTATCCATCAACTGTTAGGAGCATGCGATATCTTGTTTTAAATGCATATGCAGTGTCATACAAGAAAACAAACATGTAGTCAAAAATCTCGTTGCTGAATTGACGTTCTGTTTTTTTTTTCAATGAGAACGATGTTGCGGTCGTTAACATTCTCCATCTCGTGTTTGAACTATAGAAGTTGTGCATATGCCTCCGTATGGTCTATTCCAAGCGACATTGTTGCCACGCTGTCCACAACATTTAACTTCTAAAGCAGGCATTTTATCCCATAAGCTACTGCAATTTCATTCACTAAGATATCGAGATGTTGGTGTACATTTTGCTATGGAGGAACTTAGCTGTAATCCATGTTGTCCCCTACTGCAGTTTTAACAAACGTTTCTTGCACGTGTGCGTTGGAGTTATATCTGAGATGACAAATACATTGCATCTGCATTCTTTTATTGTAATGATTTTCCAATCACAATTGAGATTCAAACACTCACAGCTGACACAAGTACTAGTGCTGTCCCATCTTCATTACCATTTGATTATTGGTTCCATTGTCAAATAAAAAATCATCTTTATGTGTTGTCCTTTTTTTCCTGTCTCTTTTAATTTGAAATAACTCATCCTTGTATCTGATCCAACACTTGTCTAATTCTTCATCCTTTTTACTATAGTTAGGCAAATAAACTGTCTCATCCGCTGAATCATCATCTGCTTCCCACCCTTTATCGGATGGCTAATGCTACAATGTCGGGCGCTGAAGGCCCGGCACCATGCCGGAAACGAAAAAAAACCGTTGGATTCAATTAGATTGAATCCAACGGTTGAGATTAAATTAGATTGAATCCAACGGTTGAGATTAAATTTATATTAAAAATAGAAAAAAATGGGTGACCTAGTAAACCAATTCCCTGAAAAGAAAAGCCCACAATTTTCTCTCACCTCAATTCGATTTCTTTGCTTTCTCAAAAGAAAAATCCCTAAAATTTCATCTCTTTTTCAAATTCATAGTTTCAAGCATCCCAATTTTTTCACTCAACAAGATCAAATCCACGGTCTCTCTCGCACTAATCAACCAATCAGATCCATCTACTCAGGTATTTTGTTTGTACAAGAGAGGTAGAGAGAGGCAGAGGTAGAGCCAGTATCGCGCGCTACTTCTTTTCCAACCGTCCACCGTTACCTTCGTTGCAATGTTGTCTACAACATGAGCTGCCATCGAATGAGCTGCAGGAAGCTTTTAGGGTGGCGTATCCTGGAATGGAACCAAAAAAAGAGTTGAGGTTTATGTTTGGAGTCATTCTTGGACAGGAAGAGCAGCGCGGATGAGTTGCAGGAAGAGCAGTGTGGCTCGAGGTAACTCTTCTGTTCTCGTCATGTAAAGGACCTAGTGTTGTGATGCTAACTAGTAAGTCCTAGTTTTTTTATTATCTTTGATCATTTTGCACTTCCTCACTTGCATTCTCTAGATTTTTATATTTATCATCAAGGAGAGGTAAAATTATTATTTAGAGCTTCTTTTAAGTAGATTTCTAAACATCACAATAATGTTTTTCAGGGCATTATGTTCCTCAGTTAAGCAAAGCAATCATAAGGCACAACCAAGCAACTGGGGAAAAAGCAATTAATCTGAAGGGCTACATGATATAGAGTATTGTTTTTGAAACAGCAATGATTCATGCTCATGAAGTGTATGCAAACAACTTGAATGCTAATATGCTTGAGTAATGCAGGTGGGAAATGCTCTAACTGATGATTACCACGATTACTTGGGCCTTTTCCAGTTTTGGTGGTCGGCTGGTTTGATATCTGATGATACGTACAAGCAACTAAACCTTCTATGTGATTATGAGTCCTTTGTCCACCCCTCCAGTTCTTGTGATAAGTTCCTAGAGGTTGCTGATAATGAACTTGGAAACATTGACAAAATACAGTATTTTCACCCCTTCCTGCACTGCCAGTGTTAGCCAGTCAAATCGGCTGCTTAAAAGAATGCTTGTGAGTAAATCATTTTATGAACTATGTACTTATTAAATTGTAGGAACTTTCATATTCTACTATTTTCCTGTAGGTTCCATTTATGTTGAAATATGATGTCATCTGACAGGTTGTTGGTCACGCCAGCGAGAAGTATGATCCTTGCACTAAAAAGCACTCAGTTGTGTACTTCAATCAACCTGAGGTTCAAAAGGCTCTCCATGTTATTCCAGTAGTTGCACCGGAAAAATGGGAGACTTGCAGGTAGTTCTTTGAAAAAGTGCTAAAAAATTATTAGTCGCGTATCTATCACTGAATCCAAATGAAGGAGAGTATTAATACATCAGCATGGGCCTGCCTTGTTGGAATCCATTATAGAAAGTGGAACCTTAAGCTTGTATCCACAATATTAACAGCTGACATTTTACATCCTTCATTGTTGACTTAGGTGGCACCAACAGCATGCCCTCATGATTTTCTTTATTTTTACTACTTTGCAGTGGCGTGGTAAATAATAACTGGCTGGATTCTCCTAGGACAGTGCTGGACATTTATCATGAGCTTATACATTCTGGACTTCGTATATGGATGTTCAGGTTCTCTCAATTTCCGAATTTGCATTTACGTCTTTGCTTTCTTATTTCAAATTTATTCCTACACATGGTATGTTTTCCCCTCACTGTGTCATCTCTGTTCCCTCCATTGTTTAGACAGAGATTTGCTGACATTCTTAGTTTTGTTTGATTTTCTATACGACAGTGGTGATACAGATGTTGTGATCCCAGTTACGTCCACCCGTTACAGCATAGATGGGAGGATGGACCCAAGAGTATGCAGGACTTACCTTTGTCACCGTGAGGGGAGCAGGCCACGAAGTCCCATTGCAGAGACCCAAACCTGCTCTTACACTAATCAAAAGCTTTCTATCAGGAAGGTCAATGCCATGCTTGGAACGAGTCAGCCTCAGTGACTCATGAAGCTTGCATTCTCACTTGAATTGTCAAATAAAGAAAGCATTTGTGATTCTTATAAAATCCGAAGCAACTTTTGAGATCATAATGGAATTCATCAAGTTCTTATTTTCTTAGATATCTTGCAATGAAGTATGGGGAACCATGTGTAATATGTAGTCTGTGCAACTGCGACGGGTGTCACATTAACAAGATAACAATAAATTGAGAAAACAGGATAAGAAATTACTTTAAATTGAATGAGCATCTTGTCACTTACTATGTTTTGTCATCGAGGGACATGTAGATATTTTAAGTGCAAACGATACTACCTTCAATGACTCTGGAGCTGTATACTCCAAGCCAAAGCCTTTACATGCTGAAGGCAGTAGCCAAAATTCTACAGTGGATGGTATCTTGCCTCTGAATGGAGGATCTAATTCCCAAATATAATTATTGGGTATAAGTTGAATTTAATTCAATTTAATGTATCTTTATTAATAAAATCTAGTTTAGTAAAATAACATGAAATGTTTCAAGAAAATATTATAAGCATATCCTCTTCTTTAATTTTTGCCGTCATCTTTTGACACGAGTCGGTAGAAGAAAAACTTAACCAAAGAAATGATAAATCTATAAACCGAAAATGGAAAATACTAAAAACTTGAGATTATTGGAAAAAATTATTGAACCTGTTGCCGAGTTGAGCGTGCAGATCAATGACCATTTTTTCTTCATATTCTGATAAAAGACGTCTTTGACAGCATTTTCATAAGACAAACTATGACTAACAGCAGGATGCTCAAAGAGTAACAGCAGTAAATGGAGCATTATTTGGAAGCTTTCTCTCCCTGAGAAGATGTATGTGATTTTTGTTTGGAAGGCAACGAAAAACTTATTGCCGACAGCTGAGAACCTATGCAAACGTGGAATTATCCAGGAGGCTCACTGCAAGAGATGTGGAAATAGAGTGGAAAATATTCTGCACGTGCTGGTGACATGCAAAGCAGCAAAAAAGGTCTGGCAACGTTCCCCTGTGGCAGATGCAGTCCATGAAATAGATAGCTCAGACATCTTTGGAGAGCTGACAAAACTTCAGAGGAGCTTAAGTAATGACGATTTTCGATCAGTTGCAAATTCTACAATTTTTGATCAGTTGCAAATTCACACGAATCCTCTGTTCAATTGGAACCCGGCAACATGGACATGGTCACGAATGAATGAGGCATTTGTTGTTTTTTGTTGGAGACGAATCCGGATAGCCGGTTATTTAAACCGGAAATCCGGTTTCACGTGGGCTACTCACTGCCCACAACCGGATAGCCGGTTATTTAAACCGGAAATCCGGTTTCGCGTGGGCTACTCGCTGCCCACAACCGGATAGCCGGTTATTTAAACCGGAAATCCGGATTCGCGTGGGTAGGTCACTGCCCACAACCGGTTAGCCGGTTAAAAATTTCCGGATAGCCGGATTCTCGAGTATATAAACTGTTCATCTCCTTCTTTATCTTTCGGATAACCAGTTAGCTTTCTCTCTCTAAAACTGATTTTTCCTTTATCGTTTTCTCTCCAAACATGCAACCGCGACGACCAACATGCAACAATAGACGTAAAACATGAAACCCGCAACAAGTCACGTTAAATATGCAATTTATCACTTCAAGTATGCAACTTTGATGTCAAAAATGAAACGGGTGAGAATATTCGGGAATATTCTTTATTTTGGCTTTATCCAAAACATGCAACATCCGACGTCAAACATGGAACCCCAACGTCCGACATGCAACATCCGACGTTAAACATGAAACTTACAACACTTCACGTGAAATATACAATTTATCACGTCAAGTTCGCAACTTGGACGTCAAACATGAAACAGGTGAGAATATTCGAGAATATTCTTTATTTTGGATTTATCCAAAACATGCAACATCTAACGTCAAACATGCAATCGGAACATCGGACATGCAACAACGGGCGTTAAACATGCAACCTGCAACACTGCACGTGAAATATACAACTTATCACGTAAAGTTTGCAACTTCGACGTCAAACATGAAACGGACGAGAATATTCGAGAATATTCTTTATTTTGGCTTTATCCAAAACATGCAACATCCGACGTTAAACATGAAACTTGCAACACTTCACGTGAAATATACAATTTATCACGTCAAGTTCGCAACTTGGACGTCAAACATGAAACGGGCGAGAATATTCGAGAATATTCTTTATTTTGGATTTATCCAAAACATGCAACATCTAACGTCAAACATGCAAGTCGAACGTCGAACATGCAACAACGGACGTTAAACATGCAACCTGCAACATTGCACGTGAAATATGCAACTTATCACGTAAAGTTTGCAACTTCGACGTCAAACATGAAACGGACGAGAATATTCGAGAATATTCTTTATTTTAGCTTTATCCAAAACATGCAACATCCAACGTCAAACATGGAACCCCAACGTCCGACATGCAATATCAGACGTTAAACATGAAACTTGCAGCACTTCACGTGAAATATACAATTTATAACGTCAAGTTCGCAACTTGGACGTCAAACATGAAACAGGTGAGAATATTCGAGAATATTCTTTATTTTGGATTTATCCAAAACATGCAACATCTAACGTCAAACATGCAATCGGAACATCGGACATGCAACAACGGGCGTTAAACATGCAACCTGCAACACTGCACGTGAAATATGCAACTTATCACGTAAAGTTTGCAACTTCGACGTCAAACATGAAACGGACGAGAATATTCTTTATTTTGGCTTTATCCAAAACATGCAACATCCAACGTCAAACATGGAACTCCAACATCCGACAGGCAACATCTAACGTTAAACATGAAACTTGCAACACTTCACGTGAAATATACAATTTATCACGTCAAGTTCGCAACTTGGACGTCAAACATGAAACGGGCGAGAATATTCGAGAATATTCTTTATTTTGGATTTATCCAAAACATGCAACATCTAACGTCAAACATGCAAGTCGAACGTCGGACATGCAACAACGGACGTTAAACATGCAACCTGCAACACTGCACGTGAAATATACAACTTATCACGTAAAGTTTGCAACTTGGACGTCAAACATGAAACGGGCGAGAATATTCGAGAATATTCTTTATTTTGGATTTATCCAAAACATGCAACATCTAACGTCAAACATGCAAGTCGAACGTCGGACATGCAACAACGGACGTTAAACATGCAACCTGCAACACTGCACGTGAAATATACAACTTATCACGTAAAGTTCGCAACTTGGACGTCAAACATGAAACGGGCGAGAATATTCGAGAATATTCTTTATTTTGGATTTATCCAAAACATGCAACATCTAACGTCAAACATGCAAGTCGAACGTCGGACATGCAACAACGGACGTTAAACATGCAACCTGCAACACTGCACGTGAAATATGCAACTTATCACGTAAAGTTTGCAACTTCGACGTCAAACATGAAACGGACGAGAATATTCGAGAATATTCTTTATTTTGGCTTTATCCAAAACATGCAACATCCAACGTCAAACATGGAACCCCAACGTCCGACATGCAATATCAGACGTTAAACATGAAACTTACAACACTTCACGTGAAATATACAATTTATCACCTCAAGTTCGCAACTTGGACGTCAAACATGAAACGGGCGAGAATATTCGAGAATATTCTTTATTTTGGCTTTATCCAAAACATGCAACATCCAACGTCAAACATGGAACCCCAACGTCCGACATGCAATATCAGACGTTAAACATGAAACTTACAACATTTCACGTAAAATATGCAACTTATTCAATACATGCAACATCTAACGTCAAACCTGAAATCGAGACGTTAGACATGCAACAACTAACGTTAAACTTGAAATACTAATTTTTTCATTTTCAATTTCTTTATTTTTTGTCATTTTATTTAATTATATTATATTGTATTATATTATTCAATTTCTTTATCTTTTTCTATTAATTATATTATAAAAAATTATTTTTTGACATTTTATTTAATTTTTTCAATTTTATAATTTTTTTAATATATTTTTTTTTTAAAAAAAATGGTGCAACCGGTTTGTTAACTGGCTGCACCAAGTCTTTGGCTGCCAAATGGCAGCCAAAGACAGCCGGGCTCTCTTTTTGAGAGCCCGGCATGGTGCCGGGTACAATGCCCCCGGCATTGTAGCCAAACCCTTATCGGATGCCAATGAGTTTGGATAATACGGTGTCTTGCCAGGTGGTGATAGGTGCAAGTCTAAATTAATGGTATTTCTGTCATTATTCTCTGTATTAAGGGGAGGTTTAAATGTGGAAAGTACTTGTACCACTTCACAGTCTGAAATTATTTGTCTCCTCTTCGTTGAAACAAAAGCATCAACTGTTGACAAAATGGATATATTATTGTTGGTCAATTGTTGAGAGAAACTGGTTGACTCTTCATGGACATCAGTTACATGCAGATGGCCTCTGGAGATTTTATTCTTGTAAGTTGGTTCTATCATTCGCTCATCAAACAATACCCTTGCTGTTGAGAAAATATGCTCTTTAAAAGCATATGTGTTTATTTAATTGTAATAAATAATTTTTCTGATTAATAAAATAAATGAGGTATTTTATTCAAATATCTTAATTGCATTAATATTTTGATTAAAGAAATCGATGTGGCTTGGGACGAATTATTATTCGAGCATACAATTATGGAGGTCATTTCCAATCTTTTAGTAGAATAGATTTGGAATTAAATAATTGGACTAGTTTAATTACTTGCCTAATTATTATAAACACTGTTGTATGTTCCTAAATAATTCCCGGGTTAGCTCATTTAATTGACTACACTACTACTGGATTAATAAGCAAGATAACTAGCTATTTGGGTTAAAAGCCTAAATATATTATTTAGTGGGAGGCTCCATGCAATGTACTTATGTCTAAGGGGCCTTATGTTATTTTACAAGGTGGGCTCCTATGACAAGAAAGAGGTAACGTTACTTTTAGTTTATTATTTTTAATTTAAATCAAACTTGATTTAATAAAATAAAATAATATAAAAAATGGAGTCTAGGGTTTCCACTAGATAGAAATATAAAAGGACTTATTTTCTCCCAAAAGAAGAGGAGCAGCCACTTTATACATATCAGAGAAAAAGATTTTGCTCTCTATTGTTGAGAGAAAAAAATTCTCGTGCTAGTTGCTTCACTAGTGATAAAGGCGTCCACACATCAAGTGCAAATCAAACTTGAGTCATAGCTTGGAAGATTATTTGGTGGCAAATCGTGATCTAGCAAGAGTGGTGGTGACGGATCGTGATCTAACCGGAGTGTTGGTGACAGATCGTGATCTGGAAGCCTAAATCACTTCAGCAGAAAAAGCCAAATCGAATTTTCAAGGTACGATTTCTAAATTACAAATTCTTATATATTGTATGAGAGTGATCCTAAAAGTTTTTATAAAATTTTAAGAACTGATTTTTCTCCAACAATTGGTATCAGAGCCATCTCATATTAATATATAAGAATTTCGTATGAAATCAATCTTGATATTTATGTATTAGAGTGACACAATTTATTCAGATATATATTATTTGTTTAATATATGAATAAAGCATGTTTTAATTCATGGTTAGATTCTCTACTGTATTTTTCCTTTGGATCTGTAATAAGAGGGGTGGCTTATTATCACCATGTTTCCCTTTTGATTTATTTTACTATTATAGAAATTTTGTAAGCCAAAATCGGCGTAGAAAATTTGTAAATTGCTGGAGAATAATCACGCAACGACAGATCAGAGAACGAAGGCAAGAAATTTCAACGGCGACCAGCGGTGCACATTGCACGTCGCACGTACAGCGGCCAGCAGCGTGCGGCCCGCAGCACACGCTGCCCGCAGCACACGCTACCCGCAAGCACGCGCTGCACACGCAGTAGCTGCAGCAGCGCGAACGTGGGCTGGAGGCGTGCGCGTGCAGGCAGCTGGCGGAGCGTTTTGGTTGGTGTCTTTCCGGCGTTGATGACGGTTGTCCGGTGTGGAAACAGTGAACAACGGCTGGGCTTTTCTGGAGATGGTGGCAGGGGAAGAAGGAGAAAGAAAAATATGGACTTTAGGGTTTCATGATTTTTATCATTGAGGTCCCTATGGTTTTGTAATTTTTCTTTTGGGCAGAAACGTATTAATTTTTTGCGTTAAAGTCCAAAAATAATTTTGGGCTTAATGAATCCTAGTTTTAAGCCCAATTTCAATTGGACTTAATGGATTACAATGCATAGATAAAATTGAACACATTAAATTTATTTTTGATCCAAAAGTTTTATTTTGGTAAAAAAATTTAATTATTTATTTATTTCCTTTTAAAAATTAAAATTGGACCAATAATAAATTTAAAAGCTCAATTTCTCCTAGTTCATTAACAAAAACAAGCCTATAGAAGATGGACATTGACAAGAAGCCCAATGAAGATTATGCTTAGAGTTAATACATTTTTTTTTATTTTAGGAAAGCCATGAATTAAGATTGTTTAATTGTTTTTCTATATGTTAAGTTTTGGATGATAACATGTCATATATAGAATAGGTAGTGCTACTCTATGCATAATGGTACATGTCATTCATTAATTATGAATCTCATTATATTGTTTGAAATTTACATATACTTAATAATATAGGAAGCATGCAATTAATAATATGTATATTTTAAAAGGAAAAACTAATTTTAAAATATTGAGTGGGAGAGGAAAAATTCAAGATAATTTTCCTACGGGCTCTATTGTTAGTTCAATAATAAAATTATATATATACCTCAACTTCATAATACGGTGATGCTCCCTTCGGATGGTATATATATTAGATATTTTATTTGATGAGCTTCTTCAAAGATAAAATTGAAATATTTTTCAATCGATTGTTCACCCCAACGGCGACTATTAATATGAAAAATACGTATATTGAAACAATAGTTATACACTCCACTAAAATTTGTTATTAACCTTCCCAACGAAGGTTAATAACAAAATTATATTGAGTGGGAGAGGAAAAATTCAAGATAATTTTCCCACGGCCTCTATTGTTAGTTCAATAATAAAATTATACATATACCTCAACTTCATAATACGGTGATGCTCCCTTTGAAGGGTATATATATTAGATATTTTATTTGATGAGCTTCTTCAAAGATAAAATTGAAATATTTTTCAATCGATTGTTCACCCCAACAGTGACTATTGATATGAAAAATACGTATATTGAAACAATGGTTATACACTCCACTAAAATTTGTTATAACCTTCCCAACGAAACTCTGATAACAAATTTAGACCCAAAGGGATAACGATATGGGTAATTGGGTCTAGTAAGTGTAGACATGACTTTCCCAACGGATAGCTTGTCAAAGCGGTACTAGATTATCGTTACAATAAATTAAAATTCATTTATGGTTTTATGCATTTTTGTCATTTATTGTGAATATTATTTCAAATTATTTATGCATGGATATTTTATTTTTTAGAAAATGTCTTCCCTGAGCCTACTTACTATTATTTTGAGTCAAAACAAACTCACTGGAGAGAACTATATAGATTGGAAAAGAAATGTATTCATTGTCCTGACTGCTGAAAATTATAAATATGTTTTAACCCAGCCGTGCCCTCTAGTTCCAGCGGAAGATGCTTATAGAAATCAGAGGAGGCTTTATGAGAAATGGAAAAAGGCTAATGAAATGGCAAAATGCTACATTTTAGCCTCGATTTCTAATATTTTGCAGACCAAATATCAGAACTTAGAGACAGCCACTGAAATAATGGATAGTCTCCAACAGATGTTCGGGCATAGTACTCACTCCGCGAGACAAGCAGCGCTGAAAAGAATTATAAACAGTAAAATGGGGGAAGGGCACAAGAGTTCATGATCATGTCCTCAAAATGATAGACTATTTAAATGAGGCTAAGATTCAGGGAGCACCAATCGATGATAACTCAAAGATTGACATAGTGCTAGAATCTCTGCCAGAAACATTCAAGGAGTTTAAGGTCAATTATAACATGAACAAAAAAAACATGACTTAACTGAATTAATGAACGAACTTCATTCTGCTAAAGAGATCTTTTGTGCTGAGAAATCTCTGGGAAGCATAAATATTGCTGAAAAAGCTTCTTCTTCTAGACCTAAGTTGAAAGGCAAAGGTAAAAAGAAAGCTGGGAAAAAAGGACCGTCTACCAAGCAAGATGGCAAGCCGAAAGGCAAATGCTTCAAGTGTGGATAGAAAGGTCATTGAAAAAATAATTGCCCTAAGATTGTGAAATTAGGTATGGGAAATCTTTTTATAATTGAGGCATGTTTAGTTCAGAATCCTATTGACACTTGGGTGTTGGATTCAGGAGCAACTAATCATATTTGTAATTCACTTTATTGGTTTCAAGAAACCAGGAAAATAAGTAAAGGAAGCGTCAAGCTACAGGTAGGAACAGGACAGTGCGTGTCAACAGTGAAGATTGGATCTGTTTTATTATCTTGTAATAATGAGACGTTAGTTTTGAATAATTGTCTTTATGTTCCAGACATTAAAAGGAATTTAATTTCAGTAGCTTGTTTGTCAAAGTAAAGGTACACCGTAAATTTTGGATCCTCTGTTTTTATTTTTTATAATTAGAGACTTATTTGTTCTGGTACATTGGAAGATAATTTATATCATTTAAGTCCAATAATCCATTCTATGCATGACACAGTGATCAATAATGATGAGTATACACATTTATCTAAGAAAATAAACATTTCTTTCAACCAATGTTACCTCTAGCATTTACGCTTGGGTCATATAAACCAAAATAGAATACAGAGAATGATCAAAGATGGGCTCTTGGGTCCATTAGAAAATGAATCATTGCCACTCTGTGAATCCTGTTTAGAAGAAAAAATGACCAAAAGGCCATTCTCGACCAAAGGAGTACGTGCAACAGTACCACTTGAATTAGTACATACAGATGTATGTGGACCAATCAATGTACAAGCTCGAGGAGGTTATGAGTATTTCATCACTTTCACTGATGATTACTCAAGATACAATTATGTTTATCTGATGTGTCACAAGTCTGAAACTCTTGAGAAATTCAAAAAGTATAGGGCTGAGACAGAAAAGCAATTAGATAATAACATAAAGAAACTTCGATCTGATCGAGGTGGTGAATTTCTCTTAGGAGATTTCAAAGAGTATCTGGTTGAAAATGAGATTATATCTCAGTTGACTGCTCCGAGAACACGACAACAAAATGGGGTAGCTGAAAGGAGAAATAGAACTCTTTTGGATATAGTGAGATCTATGCTTAGTTATTCGTCATTACCAATCTCATTTTGGGGACTAGCACTGGAAACTGCAGTTTACCTCTTGAACTTAGTTCTATCTAAGTCACTGCTTAAAACCCCAATAGAATTATGGTCAGGTCACAAACCAAGTTTACGACATGTCCGTATTTTGGGATCACCAACACATGTGCTGAAACCAAAAACAGAAAAAATGGATTCACGTTCTGAGGTTTGTATGTTTGTGGGGTATCCCAAAGGAATAAGGGGAGGTTTATTTTATAGTCCTCAAGATAGGAAAGTGATCGTGAGCACACATTTCACTTCCCTCGAGGAAGACTATATGAATAACTTCAAACCTAAGAGTAAGGTAATACTCAAAGAACTGTCAGGTGATCAGGTTGATGCTCAACTTTCAACGCCTATTACAGAATAGGAAGAACAACAACAACCAACTGATCAATACATGATTATACCTGAACAACCATCACTTTTAGAACCTCGTTATAGTGGGAGGGTAACTAGGTTACCTGCAAGATACATGTTATTGGGAGAAACTTATACAGCTATCTAAGATGAACATGTACAAGATCCCACTAGCTACAACAAAGCTCTAATAGATAGAGATGTTGAATTTTGGAAAAAAGCCATGAATTAAAAAATGGAATCTATGTATTACAATAAAGTCTGGGAACTTATAGAGGCAACAAATGGGGTAAAACCTATAGTGTATAAGTGAATCTACAAGAGAAAAAGAGGAGTAGACGGAAGGGTGGAAACATTTAAAGCAAGATTAGTAGCCAAAGGGTTTACTCAGAAAGAAGGAATCGATTATAAGGAAACCTTTTCTCCGGTTGTTATGCTTAAATCCATCAGGATTCTGCTCACCATTGCTGCAGTGCTAGATTATGAAATTTGGCAAATGGATGTCAAGACTGCCTTTTTTAACATGCATCTTGAAGAAGACATCTACATGCATCAACTAGTTGGATTTATACAAAAAGGCCAAGAACACATGGTATGTAAGTTACAGAGATCCATTTATGGATTAAAGCAAGCATCCCGGTCATGGAACATTAGATTTAATCAAGCGATTAAATCGTTTGGATTTATTCAAAACATTGATGAACCATGTGTGTACAAGAAAATTTAAGGAAAATCTGTAGCCTTCCTAGTTCTTTATATAGATGATATTCTCCTAATTGGAAACGATATAGGAGTATTGACTACAATAAAGAGTTGGTTAGCAAAACAATTTGATATGAAAGACCTGGGAGAGGCAAGTTATATTTTTGGTATCAAGTTACTATGAGACCGGAAGAATAAAACTTTAGCCTTGTCTCAAGCGGTCTATATCGATAAGATATTGGCTAAATTTAGAATGAAAAATTCCAAGACTGGTTTATTGCCATTCACACATGGAATTGCATTCTCTAAGGATCAATCACCTAAAACATCTGAAGAGATAGAGAGAATGAGACGAGTTCCCTATGCAGAAGTTGTTGGAAGTCTCATGTGTGCCATGCTTTGCACTAGGCTAGACATTTATTTTGCGGTAGGGATGGTTAGTAGATATCAATCTAATCCTGGACGTGAACACTGGACTGCGGTCAAGCCTATAATGAAGTATCTAAAAAGAAATAAAAATTATATGTTTGTGTATTCTGGTGATGAACTCATTCCAGTGTGAAACAATCTTGTATCGCAGACTCCACAATTGAAGCTGAATATGTGGCTGCATCCGAAGCTGCAAAAGAAGTTGTATGGCTCCGCAAGTTCTTACAAGATCTTGAGGTGGTACCTGCTGTAACTGCACCCCTTAAACTATTTTGCGATAATAGTGGTGCAGTAGCTCAATCTAAAGAACCACAAGAAAAAAAAAACATATTGAGAGGAAGTATCATCTTATAAGGGATATAGTACAGAGAGATGATGTGGAGATTACTCAGATTACATCACAACAAAACTTGGCAGATCCTTTTACTAAGGCCATATCTGGGAAACCTTTTAACTTGCACTTAGAATCCATGGGCATGCGTGAGATGCCAAATATGCTTTGAGAGCTAGTGGGAGATTGTTGAGAAAATATACTCTTTAAAAGCATATGTGTTTATTTAATTATAATAAATAATTTTTCTGATTAATAAAATAAATGAGGTATTTTATTCAAATATCTTAATTGCATTAATATTTTGATTAAAGTTCATTTAATCATTTTATATGTATTTATGTGATCACAATGTGGATTCACAGAAGACATAAATACAAGTTTTCTTATGATTAAATAAATTTAGTTCGCAGTTGATAAATAAAGTTGGGCACTTTATTTAAGTACACACTGTAATGAATTCATTGAATGATTTGTCTTAATCATGTATGAATTTATTGATGTAGTACGAGTAGATTGAACAGGATCACATATGAGATTTAATTAACCTTCAAATGACTGTAAGACTTATTAAATCTCATAGGCATTGATTTTATTATAATCTTAATTTTGAGTTAGTTATGATTTCATGATTGTAATTATTATTCAATTTGAGTTACCAATTGTGGTCAAGATTACCCGGTATCTTGGTGGGAACATTTATGAGTATTGGAGTTATAGATTAACAATATAGAATTTGTACAACACATCTCTTGATGGGTTTTCGGCACTTGATCATAGAATTCTCTGGCCAGAGTGTGTCAACATATTTAGTATGTTGAAAATTATCATTAGAGAAAACCAGTAAGTATCAAGGAATAAGATGTAATTAAATCGATTGGACAGTTGAGATATCAATTTAATTAACGATGTGGTACAAAGGATTATGCAGTAAAGAAATCGATGTGGTTTGAGACGAATTATTATTCAAGCATACAATTATGGAGGTCAGTTCCAATCTTTTAGTGGAGTAGATTTGGAATTAAATAATTGGGCTAGTTTAATTACAGACCTAATTATTATAGCCACTATTGTATGTTCCCAAATGATCCCCGGGTTAGCTCATTTAATTAATTGCGCCACTATTGGATTAATAAGCAAAATAACTAGTTATTTGGGTTAAAAGCCTAAATATATTATTTAGTGGGAGGCTTCATGTAATGTACTTATATCTAAGGGACCTTGTGTTATTTTACAAGGTAGGCCCCTATAACAACAAAGAAGTAACGTTACTTTTGATTTATTACTTTTGATTTATTATTTTTAATTTAAATCAAACTTGATTTAATAGAATAAAATAGTATAAAAAATGGAGTCTAGGGTTTCCACTAGATAGAAATACAAAAGGGCTTATTTTCTCCTAAAAGAAGAGGAGCAGCCACTTTATACAGATCAGAGAAAATGATTTTTCGCTCTATTGTTAAGAGAAAAATTTTCTCTCTATTGTTGAGAGAAAAATTTTCTCGTGCTAGTTGCTTTAGTGGTGATAAAGGCGTCCACACGTTAAGTGCAGATCAAACTTGAGTCATAGCCTGGAAGATTATTTGGTGGCGGATCGTGATCTAACAGGAGTGGTGGTGACGAATCGTGATCTAACAGGAGTGTTGGTGACGGATCGTGATCTGGGAACTTAAATCACTTCAGTGGAAAAAGCCAAATCGAATTTTTAAGGTATGATTTCTAGATTACAAATTCTTATATGTTGTATGAGAACAATCCTAAAAGTTTTTATAAAATTTTAAAAACTGATTTTTCTCCAACACTTGCAACATTCCTTTTCTTCACACTATCATCACAATTTGTCAACGCGCCAGTAATGGGTGTAATGCGTTTTTTTGTTGTTGAACCTTTGTTGGATGGCCTTTTGCAGCCCCTATAATACTCAGGCGATCCAGTCACTAGTGTCCCCCCTTCTCGCAATCCGTCTTAGGATGTTGTGGGTGAAGGTGATGAATGAGACCCATCTTTGGGTAGAGTGCAGTCCATTTTTTTTTTTAATTACCAACACTAAATTAGTCCACTACTAGACCCTCTCATCAGCAACCTGCCGTGGAATCAATTACTGGGGGTTAACAATCATCACTTTCAAACAAAGTAGCATGAAAGATTACAAATGAATTCCCGATTAAATGAGTGCATAAACTAACTTTTAGTTTGTATTAACCGGTGGAAATTGTGGAAAAAAGTTTGACTCTAGGAATTAACTGATGTTGGAAGTTACTTGCATCCAAAGCACAATAAGATACTAATGGTCTTCAATTAAGAAAGGCAAATTTGTTTTGTTGAACAATAATTAGGGCAAATTCCATAACCTGAAAATAATTTGTGCTTGAAAACATACCAATTTAAGGATGGTGCCTCATATGTCGATAATCCGTTACTCATAATTAGATGTTGGCATAACTACAACACGAACTGTAAAATACACCAGACACATTATGATTTATTATTGTCTGGCTAATCTGTCGATGAAGAAGTTTCAAAGTAGCAGTAAATGTGACTCTTCGGTATAAAATATTCTGCACCGCAAGAACACTTTTGAAGAAGAGTATCTAATGTTCATATACAAATAGTAAATTTTGTACATGAACATCGGAGGGCTGAGAAAATAAACCACTCGTTTATATAAATAAGTGCAGTACTTCCATTCACTCACCTAAAAAAAAGGCAGCATGATGGATGGCAAACAAAATTCACTGGTGAATTCCAATCACGTTAACACCTATCCCAATGTCGCATATAGTTAGATTGTTGTTAGCCTATTTTCATGTCAAAGTTATTCCTCACAACCTACAAGCAATGTACCTATGGCATGGTCAGTCACTTCCATAAAGAACGACGGAGGATAAGCAAATTGATGTTCCTATAAATTGATTTTGTTAATAGAAAAAAGAGCATATACTGTGACTTATGCAATCAACAAAATTTGCTACATACCTTACGAATTTTGCTTAGTCCAGTGATGGTTGTAAATCCATGTGGCCCCTTCCTGTTTTATGTTGTACTCATTGGCTTACGCATTCCCCACAAACTCATTCCTAGCCACATTGAAGGACTACAGATTATGATCGTGGGTTAATTCTAAAACATAACAGGGTGCTTTATGCAGAGATATCTCTTAACTGCAACAACGACAATGAAGCATTGATGGATTAACTTATATTTTGAATTGAGAGGGAATTCATGGTTCGAGGTTCTCCAAGATTTAAAAGTAACTCCAACCAATCTCACAACTTCATTTTGAGAAGGTGTGTACCATGCCGCCAAAATTCATTTTGTGAATTCGCGAAGATTTATATACGTCAACAGTGTACATAACATGTGGCCAATATCATGCCTTTTTCATTAGCTGAATGCGAGGCCCCCAAAGTTTGGTTTTTCCACGGGGTTACCAACTTGAACATGCAAATTTAACTGCAACATAAATCCAGATTTGGAAGCACTGCTGAATCCTCGTGTTGTCGACTGTAAATCATTAATGGGCTTTTGTATTTCGGCCTGCTTTGGTTTTCCTGTAAAAAATGTTTCACTCGTCCGTTGAAGTCCAGGACCCATTGTTATGATCGCATTCTCATTCCAAGTACTAAGGTTGATATGACTACAACTCAACACTTTTTAAGCCACTTGTTGTTACAATCTTATGCTAACAGTCAGGACATGTTATTAAAATTGATACATATTTGCTAATTGCAGTGCCTAACAGTAATGAAAACATTTATTTACCGATGCGTTGTAATGGCATCACTAGTATAATTTTAATGGACTAATATGAAATATGTAAGTAGATATAGTCATTACATATATATATTATTACTTCACCGGCGAAATTGGCACTTCGAAGTAGCTAGCCCTGATGTTGCAATTAGCTTTGGATGAGTCCTTCCATGCTTTAGGCTTCTTTACATAATGTCCACCTCTATGTAACTATATTAGTATTAACAACTATAAAAAATATAAGGTATGTACACTTACACTATACATATTAATATATATTTTTAAAGTTAACAAAAAAATAATTAACTTTCATAAATAACATTAGTTTTATAAGGCTGCCTCATCTTTAAAAAAAATCAATTTATATTTTTTATTAGTTTCATCAAGTGCAAAGTAAGAAAAAACGATAGTATTAAATTCTTTTTTCAAAGTCACGCGAAGCGCGGTTCTATTTCCTACTTAATATAGGAAGTGGATGCATGAAAATTACAATTAATTTTGAATTGTAATGGTATCAAAGATAGTAGCCCACCCAAATCCACCATGCAATGGCATCAAAGGCAGCCCCCACACCATCTCCACAAGAACTATGGAGAGAGAGAGTTTGTGAAGAGTTGACGAGCGAGCCCCCACCCAGCTCCACTAGAACCATGGAGAGAGAGAAAGTTTATGAAAAGATGACAAGAGAGAAGCAGATGTGGGCTTAGAGGTGGAAGCTAGTCCAGTCAATTTTACAGCAGTTGAACGATTGAGAAGGGTTAGATGTCGCGACAACGCAGAGAAGAGGAACAGAGCGACTGATGATAATGAACACAACGGCTGATGATGCTGATAATGACCGTAGAGAAGAGGAAATGGCTGAAACGATGACGACGATTATTTGATTTGATGAAGAGAAGAGGAAATATGGTTAGCAGCCCGCGGATTGTACAAGATGCTCTTGCAAATCTAAAGTGAAGAGAAGCGGTTTATAAAGAATAGAGAACACTATATAAAAATAAAAATTAAGCACTTGCAGATTTGCCTCTTGGAAGGAAAGTTATGGGTTGTAAGTTGGTATTTGGTTAAGTATAAGGCCAATGGATTAATTAAGAAAATCAATGCTAGGCTAGTAGCTAAGAGATATACATAGACATATGGAATTGACCACCAAGAGACATTTGCCCTTAGTTTAAAAAATGAACTCTATTTGGGTCCGATTGTCGCTACAAATTTAGAATGGCCCTTACAATAGTTACATTTTAATAACCCATTTCTTTATGCAGATTTAGAAGAGGAGGTGTATATGGATCCTCCAACAGGGTTTGAGAAAACATTTGAAAGAGGAAAAGTTTTCAAGTTGAAAAAGTCTATCTATGAACTCAAGTAATCACTTAAAGCCTCGTTTGAAAGATTTGTTAGATTTATTCTCAATTGTGGATATCGACACAGTTATAGTTATCCTGCCATGCTTATTAAGCATGTTAAAGAAGATAAGCTCGCTATTCCTATTGTGTATGTGGATAATATTATCTTGACTGAAAATTACAAAAATGAAATTGAAAGACTTTAGAGATTGTTAACTAGAGAGTTTGACATTAAAGACCTCAGTTTTCTAAAATATTTTCGAAGAATTGAATTGAAATCTAGTTACTTGGAGAAGCAAGAAACAATTAATGGTTGCAAGATCAAGTGCTAAAGCTAAGCTTATAGCAATAGCATTAGGGATTTGTGAACTTACGTAGTTGAGAATGTTTTTGATTAAGTTGAAGGTGTGGAAAGTTAGATCAATGAGATCGTATTGTGATAATAAAGCTACCATTAGCATTGCTCATAATCCAATTCAACATGATAGGACAAATTGAGACTGATAGGCACTTTATCAAAGAGAATTTGGAGAGAGGTTTGGTATACATTCAATATGTTACTACTCAAAAGTAAGTGTTTTATTTTATTTTTTTAAATAGAAAGTACACCTTTCATAAATGATAAATATTTCCGGTTGATGTTTTGTATTTGTTCTCTGCATGAAAAGCAAGTGATTGATATTCTCATTAAGGAATTATCAAAATAAGTCTTTCAATCATTGAATTTCAAGTTGGGAATGATAGATATTTTCAAGCCAACTTGAAGAGACAGTGTTGAAATTTAGAGATTGTAGCCTAATCTTATGTGAATGTATTTATTCTTTCCTTATATAGTTTATTTTCTTAATTTCCTATAACTTCAATATCTAACCTAGACAGAGTAGTATATAATGTAAAGATTGAACTTACATGAATAAGAAATATTTTTTAATTATTTTTCTCATTAACTATTATATTTTATAAGGAATATAGCGTCCGATTAAAAACAAGGGAAAAAAAAAGGCCAAAATATAGCGTCCGATTAAAGAGACCCAAGAATGTAGATGCTGTCCTGTGCGGGTGTGAGAACATTCCTTTCTTCTCTTGCACAACATATTTTTGTGACTTTCTCGAGAAAGTGAACCCCTGATTTTCTCGAGAAAGTAATAGTCTCTGCATCCATCCCACGAGTTCTTCTAATTTGTAACGCCACCAAGATTTTGATTTTATTTTATTTTGTTGCTCAACCCAAATGGGGTGCCCAAGCAACGGAATCAGATACAATGGGTCCCTCTGCGCGTGCCCACCGGGGCAGCTTTACAACGGCACAAGCAAAAGCTGTGTCTTGTTCGGGGAGAGGTCGTTGATTTCCACTGACGCCGGTATCGACTATTACGGCGTCTCCTTTCCTGAAACCTTGTTTGCATATGACTCCATCAAGAAGTTCAGCCAATCGCAGGCTGTCTTCTTGGAGGCCACGCTCGTCATGCTTTTGAGTTGGTTGGTTTGTTGTTTCTTCTTGAGGTTTACGAAGCTTGGTGACGGCAGAACCATTTGGTTTAGACTCAGATGGTGGATTAGTCGTCTTGATATTTGCTATGCTACTAGGCATTGGCTGGTAATACTAATAACAATTATTCATATGATCTGTTCATAGTTGTTGTGATTTTGCTGAATTCTGAGAGTTAGTTCAACCGCTAGAGTGTTTTGACATAAACCCACTTTTAATTGTTCATTGATTGTCTATCCATTATTAAATGTCGTGCTAGAATATGCACTCTTTAGAATATGTTTATTATAGTTAAATTGTTTGATATACACCCACTGTGCTTTGCACTTCAATCTCAGACATACTGCTGTTGTGGGATGTCATCTTTACCTCTTAAGTTTAACCGAGTAGTTGATACCTCAATAATAGTTGCCTGAGGAAAAGTGAGTGTTTACCAAGTATTCTAGTCTCTCTTACCTTCAAATATAAGCAGCAGCACAAAAGTTTCAGCTGAATTTTAGCTAGGATGTCATAGCTATAATTGATCAATGGAGAGTTTTTTGTTTTTGATGTATAGGATGATCAGAAGGTGGTTATGAAGAGAAAAACAGAGCTTGGCGGGACTTTTTCCATAGCTAGTTGGATGCTGTTCATTGGTCTTTTTGCTGCGTGAGTATACTTTATCTGTGGGAAACCATTCTTCGCTTTTCAAACAAGATGAAACAGGGATCGTTGGTGACATGATTGTAAATTTTAATTGCATTTCAGGTTGCTTTATCAAATTATATCAAAGAGAACGATTGAGGTGCACAATGTGAGAGCAACAAATGCACCTGATTTAGCTTCATTCATCAATGATTTGGAATTTAATATAACCACTGTTTCTAGTATGACCTGTTTGAACTTACGTGGTCTTGGAACCTTAGTTACTGGAACTCCTGGCTCTGTTGACTTTAGAACTGCTCCTCTTTCAAATTTTGCCAACTATGCATGTCACAATACAAGTTTTGGGCCAACCCTAAGCTTTAAGTGTAGCAATTGCCATCGAATTAATGATTATACCTATATTTCATGGCAGTTTGTTGATATTCCTAACAATCCTGCAATCGCCGTTGGTTTTCGTTTCAATGTTACTGCAAAAACTAATGCTAGAAAGAAGCATTTGAGTTTTGTGAGTGGCACACTGAAGAATGCTAGCACGTCTGATGATAGACCAGTTACATTCAGGGGGAAGGATGCAAATATTTTGAAATTTAATTTATTTCCCCGGTTATATCATAGTCTAAACAATCTGAGGCTCCTCCAGCCTTTATTTCATGAATTTCTCCCTGGATCCTTCTTTCGTGAGACTAATACACTGCAAGCCTCCCTTCAGAATTCGAACGATGGACTTATAAACACTACATTGCTTATCAACTATCTTTCAGCCTATGTTGTTGAGATCGAAAATCGAAGTATAATTGGTCCTGGTAAGTCATATTTTGCTACTTGTGAATATAAGTTCAGTCATAGATATGCATTCTGTTCAAAACACAATCTGCATGTTGTTTAACCATAACTTCATAAAAATTGTAACTTGGACATGATGTTACTGAAAAATTTGGCATTTGATTTGTATTCTGGTGATTATGTTTTTGCATGCATTTCTGTGTCTGAGGGAGGGAGTAATGTCCTTGATTTTGAGGACAGGGAGAGTAAGAAGGGCAAGAAGATATGAGAGATGATTTGACCATGTAATTTAGGGTTTCTTTTAGGTTGGGAGAGTGATGTCATATTGTACAACTTCCCTAATCATTCCCTTGTCTGCAATCACAATGTGACAATGACCTACTAGTTGACCTGGTGGGTCTCTGCTGTGACTTGAGTTTGACCATTGATGTACTCTTTTGCTTGGTTTTTTGAGGTTGTCCTGCATTATACGTAAATGTTTGATACTTTATTCTGGTGATGTCACAACTCATAATTAAGCTAAGTTGTATTATTATTGTAGTGTGGCATTACTTTCCTTTTTGCTGTTGAAGTCCACTTTTTGTTTTTCATTTTGATTTTGGGGTTCTGGGACCACTTTGCAAAACTGCAAGATCTTAGGGGTGCCTACATGATGTACTGTCAGTCTTATTACATTCTTACTACTACCATTAGTCTAGTAGATCTTTGCATTGTCTTTGATATATTGGTATTGTATCTTTGCTGTTGCAGCTTTCTGCTCTTCTATAAATTTATTTTTGTTGAAGATAGGTCGAACACTGGTGTTAAAATGTTGATTCTTTCTTCGCTATGCAGTGAGCTTTGTTGCAGATCTTGGTGGCCTATATTGCTTTAGTATTGGCATATTTTTCTACTTGTTGGTGCAAGTATGATTCCCCTCTGAAGCTGTCTTCTTCAGTTTCTTTTCATTATAAAAATTTTGTAAAATGGATGAATACATTTATGCGTGCATCTATGGTATATGATTTGCTTCCCTTTTGCATCTGCTTTCTTGATTTCCTCAAGACAAGGATTTCATCCTAAAGATTTATTATAAACAGCATGATTTCTGCACACAAAAATGATCAGTATTTTTTTTTAAACACTGAAGTTAATTCAAGTGTCATAAATAAGTCATGAAATATCAAAACATGCAGAAGTCTGTATCTGCCCTAAGGAATGAGACATTTTAACTTGAAGTTAACATTTTAGACAGAATCTCTGTGATATAAGCCTCATAATATCTCTTCCAACTTTGCTTACTCACTACTGCAAGAATTGTGATGCAACATGCTTGTGCGCTACATAGTCCTTGTTTAGTGAAAACTGTATTTTAGTCGCCATAATAGGTGTGGAATTGTCAGGTCCTATAATTTCACTACAGATAATGGCAAAAGCATTAAAGACTGAGAAGAGGGATAATTGTTGAGTGTTTAGACCTTGATTTTTTGGCCTAAGACACGAAACTGTGTATCACTTATGCAGCCACTGAAGAAGAGTGACATATCTTTGATTATTTTTATTTATTTCAACGTTTTATTAGGTGTTTAAGCAATATTTAACCTTCCTTAAATATTTTCTTAATTGATTAGGTTTTATTTTACTTACTAGGAAGTAGATTTCTTTTGATTTTTAGTTCTGGTTGGGGCTAACCACTGCAAAGTTTTTTTTTTTTTCACGTTTGAGGCAGATTTTGATTTGTCAATGATTATTGAAATAAAGTTTGTGATATTCCCTTATTTCTTCTGTATCTTTGTCCCCATTTTGTAAAAACTGTCCTCTTTCTCATCTAAATTTCTTCTTATCCCCTTGATTTTTCTATTGTTTCTTCCCTTTCTTCCTATATTATTTTATTGGACAATTCATCCAACATTGCTCAGGTTTTCCTAATTTTCTTGGTTACAGTGCGAGTACAGAATCAAAAAACTTCGCACTGAAGATAGCATTTTGCGAGCAATAAAAAATCGTCGAAAGGCTCAAGATCGCTGGGATAAAGTACTGTCTCTCTTATCTGAGGAATTAACTTGTATTTATTCTATTATCTTTATATGCTGCTATGATTTCTATATTACTCCTATTTCAGTTGAATTGACTAACACATGTTTTTTATAACTAGCTGAGGAAATATGTAACGTACACTTGGGGTTGCAAGACATTGCATGATGACTACAATAATGCGAAAGATGGATCAGCCTGTTGTAATCTCAGAGTTCCATCATTGCATCATAATGGATCACTTCGTAAAAGTGTGTCATCACAGAAGGGAAGGCAACGAAGCAGTCTGGACTCTATCAGTTTTAACAAGAAAGTCACCTCATCTTCTGAGAAGGTTAGGCTCTAGGAATTTCTCTCTACATTGTGGTCAATTTATAAGCTCTATCTGGAGGGTCTCTTGTTTGTGATTTTCCTTCCTTGCTTTTACTTTTTCCAAAGTCAGTGGATCTTTCAATGTGCAGAGAGCTACTCGAGAGGGCACTCACACTCTGGATGAGGAATCTGTTGTAGCTGGAGCTACATCAAACACTGAAGGGAGACTGTCAAATTCAAGGGGTGAACCTGTATGATGGTTTCTCTTTTCCTTGTATACCATTTAACTTATTTAGCATGCTCTTAGGATTCAGCCTTTTACATTTACCCCTATCTTCAATCTGCTTTTAAGTAATTTCAGTTTGGTTGCCATTAGCAGACACATCTAATTCAAAGTAAATAATTTTCCATGTTTTGATTGTTTAACTATTTTCTTACTGCTGGTATGCTTAGTTCTTGTATTTTATAAATAAATTTTTCTTTTACTTGCCAAATATACAGTACTATGTTCTGAAGCCCGCTGCATTTTAACCATTCTTGACTAAATGCTGACCCATGTGTTCAAATTATATCATTAGCCTGAAAATAGGTTTCAGACTATGAGATCTTTATAATCTAGAGTCGAAATAAAATGCTATATGTTGTTATTTTGTTACATATAGTTTATACCGAATTGCCAAAATACGTATAGCTGATAGATAATGCAAAGGCTGTTTGATAATTGGATATTCTTTTCCTGGGCAACCTGGATTAATGTACACGGACAAGCTTGGATAATTTATTTATTTACTGACATTGGGGTGATGTTGGATTTTTGTTTTTAACTTTTTTTTCCCCCTTAATTCTTGATCGTGGAAATATTTTTGTTGCAAATGGTGAGTGTTTAGTTACCCATCTTCTATGCTTTTGTCCAGAAACAAAACCCTGAAATGCTAGGCGTTGCTAACACTGGGAAGAAGCATTTTCATCATCCAGATGTTGGAGTTGCCATCAAACCTCAAGCATTTTCTCACGGTGATGATTATATCATTCCTCCACCACCTCCACTTGGTAAAATAATCTTCTATGTTTTCGCCTCCTTCTTTGTGTTTACCTCAGCCAATGTTATTTTGTTTATCACATGGGTTGATGCTGCTGATATCTACTCAAGCTTAGCTCTTTAATCAATGATGAAACCAATGGTTGTTTGCCTTTATTATTGTTAGTGTCTGTGACTGGCATATGTGCAATCAAAGTGTTTTTTCTTCTTCTTCTACTCCTTATGCATGTGGTGCAGGAATAACTTTCTTGGATTATTGCACACACGGGTATATTGGTAATGATAATATCTTTTTTCATGCAAGTTAGAGGACCAAATACTTTTATGCCTTTTGAAATGTGCGTGTCTATTTGTAACCTAAAACTATTGCTTTCCCCTCTTGTGAAGCCAGTTGTAACAAAGGGGAAGGTACTAACATGTTAGATGACCTATATAGAAAAGATTCAAAGGTCTAAACACAGAACTGTCAACATTGAGTCGAATTTACATCATTTGCAGTCAATCTAAGAAATCGCGAGAACAAGTTTCAGAGGAAATATTGGTTTTTTGGACCGGTGATCTAAATGTTGGCTTGATATTCAGAATACTTGCACGAATTGACTGGCCGGAGGGTAGGCATAATCAATGGAGTAGACTTTTTGGGAGCATGGATGGTTTGAATCTATTACCAGAACCTTTAATGGTTTGACATTATAAGAAGCTGTTTAACTTTTAACTACCAGCATAGTATGCCTTTGCGGTTCCCATTAATGTTTAGCATCAAGAGTAGAAATGGATTTACAAACTTGTGCTGTGGGGTTGTTAGACTGGAATGGTTTGCATTGGCATCTGTTTTAGAATTTATTATAAAAGTTGTGCCAGTTAACTCTGGTGTGCAACTTGGGAATTCCATTATAATTCTTGCTTATCACTTCCTCGGAATAAGCTCTTGAAATGCATGACAAACTACTGGTAGGAATGTAAAGACAATGCACTGTCCTTTCTTTGATTTTTATAACTCCTGTATGCAAGCCTGAATCCAAGTGACTAATGGAATGAGTAATTGTAATGGGAAATATTTCCTCTAAAATTTTGGGAATGGAGTTGTATCTCATTTGTGGATGCTAATAAATTTTTGTTGACCAAAATGATATTTCCCTTGGGGATTATAAATGTCATTTCCTTTGGGGATTCATGTTGATTATCCAATAATGTTCAAGATTCAACCTACTTGCCCCAATACATTGCAATTTGTAGTGTAACACATAGACATCCCTTGTTTGTATGAAAGTAGGTTGAACGTATGGGACAGATACTGATGAACACAGGTCTTTTAATGTGATACGGCAAAATTCAACTTCTCCAGTTTATAACTACCAAATATTTATTTGGGTACTTAATTGAGACATTCTTTGTAGTTCCTTTGTTTTTGTAACTCTGTTGTTCCTCCTATGCAGTATTAAAGGACGATTCTGAAATCGAGATGTCTGATATCCAGAAGAATTTCCAAAGTTTGTATGACTACAATATGACGCTGAGGGATAAATTAGTGGCCACACAATCTTCTCTTCGTGCTTTGGCAGCTATGTCCACATCTCCAGTATCAGAAAGCCAAACGCAAACCTAGATTTTGCTAATCAAGTAGTTGTTACACTTGGTCAGAATTATGCCTGAGCATGGCTCCAAATTCATGGAACGTTCTGTAGATGTTTGTCATTGGAGTGACACTGTTAGCCAAACTGGCCCTTTGTAGACCTCCCACTCCCATAGCCTCCTCAAACAGTGATTCGTCAGGTGAAATCGCACCATATTCAACGTTGCTGCTTAAAGAATGACATAATACTGAGGCCGAAGGGGAATTACATTTTTGACTCTTTATTTGATGATGACAGGAGAGATTGCTTGATATTGTCCGTCGTTATAGCTTTTTTATGCTTCAAGTACAAGTTTGCTAATGGCTGGGCCTGCAGTTTTGAGATTCTTTGTGCTTTCTGGTCTTGCTGGGATATATGTATTAACAAAGCAAAGTGCCAGCGGAAAGTGCCGTGATTTCCTCTTGTACAAGTCTTAACCTGTATAGCGTGGGAAACTCTGCAATTTAATTTAATGTTCAATTATCTCATCTTTAAGCTAAGCAGATTCTGTTTATTTTTGTTTACTGATAGAGCTACAACTAGGGAGAAGGTTACACTTCAACTTTTTCATGATGCTTGATGCACATTGTTGGCAAAATAGATTTGAACATAGGAATCCCTAGCAACAAATTTGGAAACGTAAGATGATGTGAGCGCGTGATAATTGTGGAGTAGATTTTGAGTTATTGCTCGTCAGATTTATGTTGTTGGTATGTTATAAGTGTTTATTTAGTCTTATGAGCTCTTATTAAAACTTATGTTATTGATTGATTGTTATTTTAGTAGTCTTTAAAGATTAAATGAGCTATTTTACCTCTATTAATAAAAGTGTAAATTTTAAATTTTTAGGAATAGAGATTAAAAGATTTTTTCTTAAATATTAAAATATTTAAAATATTATTTACTTATTTAATAATTTTATTTTATTTTTTATAACATAACATTAAAAAATTTATTTACTAGTAATTTTATAATTGTTAATAAAAGTTCTCATTGCAATTAAATAATTAATTTTTTTTAAATAAGAGTTTTAGTAATAAAAACTTTTAAGTAAAATGTATTTGAAAATCTCTACTAACCTTTTATAATAACAAAAAACTCTAGATATGGGGTGCGAGTAAATTAAGCTTTTTCAATTAGATACAAAAATCTCCCAATAAATATCTTTAAGATATTTTTAGTATGCTCTCTAAAAATTAAAAATTTTCAATTAATACTTAAAAGATATTGAAGTGCTAAAAAAGGGTTCCGTTAACTTACAACTGATGTAAGTTACATTCTTAACAAATTGATATTTGTCTTTATTATAAATTTTTCTTTTATTCAAATATGCGTTCATTTCTTCAATTAAGTCCTCATATTCGTTCAATTTATGATAAGATCCTTGTATGGGAGCATATCTGCATATGTAATAATTATTCTTCTATTTCAGACAATTTTTGTGAAAAATAAGTACTTTTATCAATTATTTATGTTTACCAATTCTTGTGTCTTATTTTATTACTTTTCATAACTCTATACAAATGTTTGCTATAGAATTTGTGCATATTTCGTTATAATATAATTTATAATGTAAACATCTATTCATCTCTAAATAAAATGACAATTTTTTGTTTACTCTTTAAAAATATGAAAATATTAATTTACTCTCATTTTTATTTAGAAGACAATGGAAAATAAGGTCGCATTGATTAATATTTTTATTTCCTTATTAATTAATTAGAGTAAATTAATATATCATCGGATTTCTTGACTAAAAATCTAGATTATCAATCACATCTAAAAACTTATTGAATGAAACACTTCATTTTTATAAATTTGAGTTACTATTCCTCAAAATTGTGGAATAGATTGTTAGTTCTCTTTAGCCATAGATTATTCCACACGGCCCAACATGACACAATGTGAACTAGTCTAACAGAAACTCTCAGAAACTCTCTGAGCAACTTTCTAGCAATAGTCTTAGAGAAAGTACTTAGTAGTATGGAGTCTTTTCTTTTAACACAAATGTTGGCATGAGATTCTTAATATATTTCTAAAATCAAAATAAGATGCATAGAGGACGATAATTTTATTTCATAGTTGAAATTTTTGCAAAGAAAGTTTGAAGATGAGAGTGGTGAGAGATGAGAATATTGATGATGGTGTGTACCTTGATGGAAAAATAGATTGGAAATATATATAGATGTATTAAAAGAAAAAAATTGGTATGTCTCAAGAGAAATAAGAAATTATAAATACAAGTGTTAAAATATTTTATAAATATGATAATCATTAGACCCTTATAAAAGTATAGTAAAAATTTTAAATTCTTTTAATAAATGTAGAAGAGATGGACGAAGAAATCATCCACTAGTTCAGAATTAACAATCAAGTATATGAGGACTTGATTGAAGAAATGTGAAAAATAAAAGCACACTGGGTCTCACTAATATTAGGGTTAGCGGGACCCTAATATTAATAGTGAAAAATAAAAGGACACTGGGTTGCTATCAATTTCTACAGTGTAGGTTCATAGCCGGGAAAGTACTTATATTAGCGGGACGCTAATATTAATGGTGAAAAATAAAATGACACTGGGTTGGCTAGCGGGACCCTAACATTAATGGTAAACAAGAAAAGGACACTAGGATGCTATCAATTTTTACAGAGTAGGTTCATAGCCAGGGAAGTAATTATATTAGCGGGACCCTAATATTAATAGTAAAAAATAAAAGGACACTGGGTTGGTTAGCGGGAACCTAATATTAGTGATAAAAAAAAAAGGACACTGGGTTGCTATCATTTCTACAGTGTAGGTTCATAGCCGGGGATTGGGGAAGTAATTGGGCACAAATATCGTGGTGAACTCGGATGAGAAATAACCATTTTATCCTCGCAACTTTATGTTTATGGCCTCTAAAAATTTTCACCACTTTCACTTCTGGAACCCGTGCTTTCTGGTACATGCACAATACTTGGTTGCGACCTATAGAGAGTTTTAGAATTGCAACGACATGGTACTCTTTGATAATTCAAAAATCCAATATAATTTATAGAGAATTATAGGATTGTGGTACGTGATAATTTGCTGATGCATTGAGGGGCCGAAATTCTTATATACATGTGATTAAGTTATATATTTATAATTTAAGTAATTAGCAAGCACTGGTTGGGGGTATTTATGTCCATGGAAATTTAGAGTGGGTTGTTGACATTATAATGTGGGTGTGCAAGTGTAATAATGGATCTGACCATTCAAATTAAAAAATGAGGGTCCCGCTAACTTACAGAGTTAGTAATTATCACACATGCATGCATGCTCTCATACGAGAATTCTATCATAAATTGAAAGGATACGAGGATTTGATCGAATAAATGAACGAATATTTGAATAAAAGAATATTTTATAATAAAAACAAGTATTAATTTATTACGAATGCAATTTATATAAGCTGTAAGTTAGCGGGACCCGCTAAAAAATAGCTGAGAATTATTGCATCGAAAATTTAGTGGGAAAACAGTCACGTAGGAAGCAGTTAAGTAATCATAGAAATGTATAATCATTTAGGAGATAAAGAAAATTATAATTCTTTCTTAAAGGTATAATTTAAACAAGGATCTATTAAAAATAATTATATCGAATTGATCATATTGAGAATAAATATTAAAAAATAATATTCACAACTGAACACTGGAACAATGGAAATGATGGTATTGCTGCTTTGGGATGATAAAATGTTAGGTGTAATAGACTGACGCATGCACTAGGCGCGTTTAATGTATTTGCCCTTATAATTCCGGGTAGAGAAAAAGTTGAAAGTCAAAATAGATACCAAACGTTTTAAAGAGTTATTAGAGAAAATAAGACTTAAAGTGGTATTATTAATACAATTTCAGTGGTTTACTGGTACTTCTCTCGAACGACCTTTTAATTGGAGTGAAGAAATAGCATTTAAAAGAAGTTGAAAAAGACCTTTGAGACATAGGTGTGACAAGGTTTGGTACCAATTTCTTTGAGGTCTTAGGTGGGTTTGGCACAGACTTTTATTATTTAATGTTTTTCGTTGAAAAATAAATGAGCATGGTATGTTTTCTTAGTTGAAATATTTAATTTATATTTTAATTAATGTATCATTTTAAAAATATATTATTTAAATTAAAAATATAAGATTTAATAATTAATTATAATGTGAAATAATTAAATAATGATACATTGTTTATCACATTAATCAGAATCGATTATGATTCAATGCTGAACTGAATTTTTTCCGAGCACTAAATCAATTATTAGAATTGTTTTAAAATTTATATTTTTTTATTTATCTTATTTAATAACCGTTACTTCAATGCTCAGTAAAAACTGAGTTCAGCACTGAATCTTTATCCAATTAGAATACATTAATTAAAATACAAATTAAGAACTTGTTTCTTAAACGCATGAAATTTGAAATTTTCTTAATTTAGATTTCTTTTTCTAAGTTCATTTGTTTGCTTTTTGCAACCTTTGTCTGATTTTCATACATCCACATTTGAATAAAAAAAGTGAACTTTTTTTTTATTCAAATGAAAAAAGTCTGAATGAGAAGTAAATATTATATTTTAAAAGTATCTCTATTAAATATATTTATTTCCTAAACTATAAAACCTAATCATTTGAATAGATTTGATTTATAATTATAGTTATTATTAACATCATATCATCATCGTCATCATCATTACTATTATTATTAGTACTAGTAGTTACGTGGGTTGGGTAGGATTAGACGAGTTCATCATAAGTTCATCATAATTAACTTAATCAAACCCAATTAGTAATTGGTTTTGAAAAAATTGACTCAATTAACTTACAACAATTCACTCAAACCGTCAAAATTAGATTGTGTTAGATTCGGTTGGATTAGGTCCATTGCATTTGATTGGTTTTGCCCACCCTTATTTAATTTACATCAATCAAAGAGTTGTTTCAAACAAGTTAAATGTAGTTTAGTTGTCAAATACTCTTGGGTTATTGGACACAACACTTGAGTTGTGAAAAGCGTAGTGAAGCTTTGTGTAGCATTATAGTGGTGGGGCTAGCTTCCTTTGATGATAGGTATGAATTAATCACTTTAGGCCCTCTATGGTATTGAGGGGGACCTTTAATCTATTCAAAATCTTACAAGCAAAATTTCAATATAAAATATAGATGAAGAATAAAATCAATCCACAACACAAGAATTTATGTGGAAAATTTCTATAATAAAGTAAAATTATGGTTGAAAAACTATGGTCACCAAGAAGAACAAGAGAAAAATTCATTATATAATAATTATTACAATCGCTCTAATATTTTCATAACACCTAAAACCTCAATATCACTTAGTTTCTTGATAGATCTTCTATTTCTCTTACATTAGAAAACCCAACTTGCGAAAAAATTGATTGTTTTATTATACAAATTCTTTTCATTTTCTAATAAATTAAGTCCTAAAAGAAATGTTTTTAATCTCTTAAATAAGAATCCTCCTAATAAGAAAATATCTTAAGAAATCTTCTAATAATTAGGATATAAATTCTTATTAAAAATTGAAACATATTTTAAAATAAAATATTGAGGTGTTATGGCTTATAAGTTGCATCAACTATCCAAAAAAAAAAACATAACTATGAAATAAAAATATTGGTAACATATGTAAATATTGTTTTAAACAATCAATTTGATAAAACAATATAGATATTACAGGTCTTTTATCATGTAAGTGTCAAATAAAATTAATTTAACTTCCAAGTTATTATAATTAGTGTTTATCAAATGTTTTAGTATTGTAAATAGGAAGAGAGGTACTTTGCAAATAGGGGATAATTGCTTCGCACTTGACTGTGATAGCCTTCTCGATAACTTATTGGAGCTTTGTAACCAAAGCGGTTGTTTTCCCATTGCTAGAGTGTTTTCCCAATGTGCAAATCCCCAACAAAGAAGGTGTTAATGGTTTATTATTGGGTCAATAATCCCTTTTCTTTGTGCAACTCCTAGAGCAAGAAGAAGATAAAAAAAAATGAAGCGTTCTCTTGGTTTCCCTACTTGTGGCTTCCAAAGGCTACCCTATCTAGCCTACTACGAGGACCCTATATCTACTAACTGAAGTGTTGTATGCTTATTGCTATAGGTGTCAATGTGCAAGTGTACACAACAAGTAATATATTGATGAGTATTCATATCGTCTCCACAGGAATTGATGTTATCGGATTTGCTACAACAATCTTAACAGTGCACTTTCAATTTAAATTAAAACAAAATAATCAACGAAACTAATATACTAATTAAATTAAAAATGCAATAAAGAAAATTCTTAAATCAAACACAAAGGCAAACTCAATGGTAAAAGAGTAGTTGTGTGATTAAACTCACTTAATGGTTTTTCTAGTTAAGATTTTGTTGCTACAACATCTACTACAACACTTGACAGAATCCCTCATGCATCCTCAGCTATCACCTGTTGGATATCTTATATCTAAATGCAACCTAATAATGACCAGTTGTTATGCTAACATTATATATAGCATTAAATGTTCTTGGTTCCATTTACCTTACAAGGTGAATCTCTATGTCTAGTTCTTCAATAATTTTAGATTAAGTATAATTCTATTCAAATTGAGATTAAGTCAACTTGGGAAACCCAATATAAAACCATATATTGCCTTAATTTGCTCCACTAAATCAGACCTTTTTAGGCTCTTTTTTAGCTAATATCTACTAAATGGGTGGTCAACTGAAATAGAAAATTACAATAAGTAAAATTAAGATAAAATACTACAACAAATTTAGAGCAACATGCGTATATCAGTGAAACATCCATTAAGGTTGTTTATCACTCAACCATAACAAAGTTTAGTTCATGATTTACGTTAGAATAGTAACAAAAATAGTTTTAGCCACAAATACATTTCCATAAATAAATAATAACAAGAAAAGAAGAAGAACAATTGAGTTCTGCTTGGTCTTTGTGATGTCTCCACTGTTTTCTCTTTGAATCCTCTATTGTAGACTCAAATCTCTCTTATTATTTGTTTTTTTCTCTGTTCTTTTTCCTTAAGTGACGACTCTTTTTTTTTTTTTCATGTGTGCTCCTTTTATAACTTGGAATTAGCGCAACCAAAAGCAAAATGGCCACGTATCTTCCATTTTCAGAAACCTTAGATTGCAATCTTCTATTTTGGCATAAGAAATCCAGTCTGTCATTGCTACAGGATTGCTGCAGCATAGGATTACTGCAACAACGGCTACAACATCCTCATTGTTCCAGACTTGTTTTAATTCCTCTGCAGCCAAGTTCTTTTGTCATCTTTGCAAGTCTGTTGTAATAGCATTCCATCCATAAAACTTGAACTTTTTGGTCACTTATAATCACACACAATCAGAGCACAAAATGATCTAAAACAACATCAATTTATTAAAAATAAACTTAAATATATGCTCATGCAACATGTAACTAAAAAAGTAATAAAAACACATCATTTACTCTCTAATTAATATTGATTTAAGTCTAAAAGTGTCATGATAGCTCTCATTTCATAGAGTTATCATTAACCTAACATAAAAAAAAAAGAACATCAAAACCATTTATATAGGTTTGAGCTATAAGCTGACCTTATTATTAGAGAAAGGGGAAAGGGCTTTTCAGCTGATGTACAGGAGTGCACTTTCGTTTTCCCTTTACTAGTAAGGGGTTCTCATGGTTCCTGTGTTGTTGCGTTTCTTGGTCTTTTTCTTTTAATGCTTCGACCTGAAGCGATAGCTTCTAGCTAGTTTAGTGGAGAAGATGGTTGCACTCTATGTCACTCAAGAATAGGACGATAGTGGTCCATCGGCAAACTCGTTCTAATCTTGGATGTAGTGCATTGAAATCCTTAAGCATCACTATCAACATTATCGTGCGTTCGCCTATGGTGTGGTAAGGCACCACCATATTGTGTAGGCAACTCCGGCGTGTCAGCTTTGTTTTCCTCATCAAGTCACTTACTTAACGTCTTGCTTTCTGACTGGTAGAGGTTCATTTCCCCCTAGCACTTTGAATCTCTAGATCTCCTAAACAAGGAAGTAAAATCTTCTGTTCCCTCGATCGAGTCACCTCTTGTTTTAAAATCAAAACTTTTACCTTTACATTTGAAGTATGTTTATCTTGGTGACAATGACACACTTTCTGTAATCATTTTATTTTCTTTGAATGCAGAACAAGAAAAGAGTTTAATGGATGTATTTGGGATGTACAAGAAGACCATTAGATAGACCATGACAAATATTAAAGGAATCAGCTACTCTATATGTATGCATAAGATTTTATTGGAAGAACAACAATATTATATACAAGACAAATGATAGAGACCAAGCTATTAAAGATTATGCAGTGTTGACCCCTCAGGCCATAATTCATAGAATAGTTAGACTTGAAGTGCAAGCTGATAATTTTGAGCTCAAACCAATGATGTTTCAAATGCTTCAAACAGTAGGACAATTCAATGGACTGCCATCAGAAGATCCTCACCTTCACCTTAAATTGTTTCTAGAAGTGATGCTTTCAAGATTGCTAGAGCATCACAGGAAGCATTGAGACTCAGCCTTTTTCTATTTTTTTTAAGGGATTGGGCGAGAGCATGATTAAACTCTCTACCTCTTGACTCAATTACTACATGGAATGACTTGCCTAGCAAATTTTTGATGAATTACTTTCCACCTACCAAGAATGAAAAATTGAAAAATGAGATCACATGTTTCCATCAACTTAAAGATAAAAGCTTGTATGATGCATGGGAAAGATTCAAGGAGTTACTCAGGAGATATCCTCATAATGGTATTCATTCTTGTATACAGTTGGAAACTTTCTATAGTGGTCTCAACCCAAGTACTAGATTGATGATAGATGCTTCAGCAAATGGGGCCTTGTTATCTAAGTCATACAATGAGGTTTATGAAATTTTAGAAATGAAAGATAATAATAATTACCAATGGCAATCGACCAGATAAGCTATAGCAATAGAAACAACTAGAGTCCACAATATAGATGCCTTGACAACATTATCAGTCTTGCCTCAGTCAACTATGTGGGCAACTTGAATAGACAAAACCAGAACAATCTTTACTTAAACACTTATAACCTAGATAGAGACAACACTCAAACTTCTCATTGAGCAATCAAACTCAACATGCTGTAGCATCTAGTGGAAAAAAGAGGCCTGCTCAACTACCTGAATTTCACCAGCAAAATCAAGGGTAAAAAAACACCAACAATGATCAGCTCAGTTCTCTTGAAGTTTTGATTAAAGAGTATATTATGAAAAATGAAGATGTAGTCAAAGTCAAGCTGTATCCTTAAGAAACCTAGATAATTAGATTGGTCTAACTTCTCTAACTAGATTGTAAAGTAATTGTTGTTGGTCTAACTTCTCTAACTCTCAATTTCTTGAACACTAATAAAGGCATGAGATTAATGCTAACCCCCAAATCACAGAGTGCTTTACCACTATATTTAGTTCCCATAGAACATAAGATTGTAAAGCTTCTTAGATCTTTTGACTTCTAAGAGATCTTGTTCTGAAGCATATGGCTGTATTATTTTGTTAGAGCAATTGTTTCAAACTCTGTAAGCATTCTTTTCCTCACCATAATGTCCTTTAAGAACTTCACATAATTTGGTATTTTTTCTAGAGCTTCCACAAAAGAAATATTGATATATAGTTGTTTCAACACTTCTAAGAATTTGCTGAATTACTTGTCTTGTTTTTGCTTTTGGAATTTTTGTGGAAATGGTGGTGCGTGCCTAAACTGCTGTGTTGTAATAAGCTACACATGCTGTTTTTCTTTTGCCATGGTCTGGACTGATGTGGTCGATGTTGCAACATCTTCACCAACAGGTGCTGGATCATCATTATCTGCAGATGTTGTAGCTTGGCTGTTTACACTAGTGTGCTGGAAAGTGGGAGGTTCTAGCTCCTCTTCAACTTGAGTTTCTTCTTGGGTTGGAATAGGTTTAATTCTTCTTTTTGGTACACCTACTAGAAGGACCCTTTTTAGCCACAGGAAAGACTCTAACTGATGTGCAAAAATGAGAAGTGGCTATGCGAGTTAATGATTAGCAAGTTACATTCAACATGTTAGATGCCATGAAGAGTCCTGATGATGTTGAAGATTTTAATTTTATTAGTATTGTGAATTTTACTATAGTAGAGAGATTAAATAGTTGTTACAATAATGAAGAAATCAAGGCTGTAACATTTGAAGAATTTGAAGATGAAGATCTTGAAACAACTGACATAGCATGGTTAAGAGAAAAGTAACCTGTAAGAACTAACAAGCACTTTGAATCTCTAGATCTCCCAAACCAGGAAGTAAAATCTTTTGTTCCCTTGATCGAGTCACCTTTTATTTTAGAATCAAAATTTTTACCTTCACATTTGAAGTATGTTTATCTCGCTGACAATGACACACGTTCTGTAATCATTTCATCTACTTTGAATGCAAAATAAGAAAAGAGTTTAGTGGATGTATCTAGGATATACAAGAAGACCATTAGATAGACCATGACATATATTAAAGGAATCAGCTACTCTATATGTATGCATAAGATTTTACTGGAAGATTGCTACAACAACTCAGTAAAGCAACATAGAAGATTAAATCCAATCTAAAGCAAATTGTGAAGAAAGAGATCATGAAGTGGCTTGATGCTGGAATCATTTACCCAATATCAGACAACTTATAGGTAAGTCTAATACAATGTATTCTAAAAAAAAAGTAGAGTAACAGTGGTAACAAATGAAAATAATGATCTCATTCCCACAAAAATAGTAACTGGGTGAAGAGTTTGCATAGATTATAAGAAGTTAAACAAAGTCAAGAGGGAGGATCACTTTCCATTACATTTCATAGATCAGATGTTGGAAAGACTTACTGGAAAAGAGTACTATTGTTTCTTGGATAGATACTCATGATACAACTAGATTGCTATAGCATTAGAGGATTAGTAGAAGACAACATTCACTTGTCCCTATGGAGCCTTTGCCTTCAGAAGGATGTCATTTGGCCTGTGTAATGCTCCAGCGACTTTCCAAAGGTGTATAATGTCCATTTTTTTTTAAGATATGATTAAACAAGCACTTTAGGTATTCATGGATGATTTTTCAATTTTTGGGGAATCATATGATGACTGTTTGCATAATTTAGAAAATGTATTTAAGAGATGTGAAGAGACAAACTTAATGTTAAATTGGGAAAAGTGCCATTTCATGGTGCAAGAAGGGGTAATCCTAGATCATAGGGTGTCTAAAATAGCCAAACCTTTATGCATGTTACTAAAGTATGACAGACCCTTCAATTTTGATGAGAATTGTTTAAAGGCTTTTGTGGAGTTGAAGTGAGCTCTTGTTACAGCACCAGTTGTTGTAGCACCAGTTGTTGCAGCACTTAATTGGAATATACCTTTTGAGTTGATGTGTAATACTAGCAACCACTTTGTTGGAGCAGTGCTAGGGTAGAGGAAGGACAAGATTTTTCACTATATTTATTATGCTAGCAAGACCTTAGTTGATGCACAACTTAACTACACTATTAATGAAAAATAGTTGCTGACAATTATTTTTGTATTTGATAAATTTAAAGCTTAGTTGGTTGGTACCAAAGTGATTGTTTATACAGATCACTCAACTATAAATTATTTGATTTCAAAGAAGGATGCCAAATCAAGGTTGATTAGGTGGATTTTGTTACTATAAGAGCATGACCTAGAGATCAAGGATATAAAAGGCATTAAGAATCAAGTCGCAGATCATCTCTCAAGGCTGGAAGCAGATGCAAGCACTCTAACTAAGCAAGATATAACAAAAGATTTTCCTGATGAGTAGTTGCTAATAATACATCATGCATAGATGTTGCAGTAATCTAGATTTCTATGGTATGCAAATTTTGTTAATTATTTAGTGAGTAGATTATTACCCCCTGGTTTGAGTTACTAGCAAAAGAAGAGAATTATCCATGATGTCAGAAGCTATAAGTGGGAAGACCTTTACTTGTATAAGATGTGTTCAGACCATGTGGTTAGAAGATGTATTCCTAATAGAGAATTTTCAAATATTTTGCAGTCTTGTCATGCTACAGCATATGGTGGATATTTTGGAAGACACAGAACAACAGACAAAGTTCTTCAATTATGTTATTACTGGCCCTCTATTTTTAAAGATGCTTATAAATTTGTTAAATATTGTGACAGGTGTCGAAGAATAGGAAACATCTTTCAAAAGCATGAAATGCCACTAACCAACATTTTAGAGGTTGAACTTTTTGATTATAGATATCATACTTTATGGGACCATTTCCACCCTCTTTTGACAATTTATACATCTTACTTAGTCAATAAATGGTAGTTAGTAGATGGTTATCAACTAACAGAGGCATTTATTGTTATTGCTGCAGCAATAGATTGGTTGTTACAGTAACATTTTTACAACTGCACTGTTAGCCTTAGATTTTTACCATTGGAGGGTTGACACACTTATGTCAATAGATCATAATTTTTGAAGAGGAAATGAGATTTCAGATGTGATTATATATTTATGTACATGTGTGTAAAAGGTTGTTCGAAAAATCATTGGACAATATCATTCCCCTTCAGATATAGAGATACATATAATATAAGATGAATACAATGATATAGATGATATGAGATGAGAGGTCTTTGGGGCCCGTCTGAACACACACAAAGGATTTGGGCCGTGTGTTAGGGCGCTTTTCCCTTTTGGGGGCTTATGCATGCAGTATGATGATTACAGAGATGCAGATATTGAGCTACATGAGATATGAGATGACATTTCCCTGTCTATCTGTTGTAGCTCCGGGGCATAATGGTTCCCTGATTGCCCGTCCATCGAGGTCCGGATATGATGAGATCATTCCCCTGGGTACTCGTTTGATGATAGTTTTTGGTATTCAGTATTTGATATTATAAGTATTATGATTTTATTGATTTTATGCAGATTTATGTAATATTGTTATTTCAGTGCACGATTTGAATTAAATAAGTTTATGTAAGTTCTTATGATATTTTGATGAAATTAATTTGGAAAAGATTAAATTATGTTAAATAAATTTATTTTTCCGAAAACTACTATCTACTCACTAAGCTCACTGAGTTTTATACTCACCCCGTTTTTATTATATTTTTCTCCCCAACAAGAGATTTGCAGGTACATCAGTCGACCCAACAACGATAGTTAGATTGAAATTATGGCCACGTGATGGTGTTAGGAATCATGGATGTTTTGTTGGAACATTTTGAATTATATAGTTTATTACTTATTTGTGATTAAGAATAAATTATTGTATTCTTGACATTATATGTTTGAAGGATACTGGTATTTAAATTGAGGAAGCTGGTTGTGGAGGTTGATTAAATATTGTATTATTTTTTGGAGTGTTAATTGTATAAATTGCAAGTTTGGGGATGTCATAATTATATAGGAGGCTCTGTCGAATTTTTGGTAGAATTCTTAGATATCAGAATTATTATTAATTTAGTTATGCAAGATTAGATAGACTTGTCTTGGGGATTTGGGGCGGGTCGTTTCAGCAGAGGAAATAAAACAAGTTTGGAACATAGAAGACGTGGTAGCTGTTGAGTGTTAGAAAATGCATATTTATAAAGGAGAAAACCGTCATTTTACATTTTAAGTCTTACTAACAACCCTTACTTTTATATATTTAACCTTCTTGTGATTTAATTACATGTGTTTTATTTTAATTAAGTATTTTATGTATTTTAGGGGCATTATAGTCATTTCACAATAAAGGAGAGATCAAACGGCAAAATGGACATCACTTTTGAACTCAGGACGGTCGAAAACCTTAGGAGGAGCATAAAAGGAAAAATGGCACTATTCACATGTACGGTACTATTCACGTGTACGATACTGTATACGTTACTGTTCACGACACTGTTCACATAGACGGATGATGACGTGGCATTGACCGATGATGTGGCATTGACTGATGAGGTGTCACGATCCTGTTGGACTAAAATTCTTATGTACTGTTGATGGTGACGTGGCAGCATATCAGTGGACGAAAAATCTCGCGTACGGTGCATGCATCACACAGGATTATTTTCAACCAAACCGCGTTACTGTTCATCCGGGTCAAACCGTGTTACTGTTCATCCGCGTGGTCAAACCGTGGACTGTTGACTGATGACGTGGCGCAATCCTGAGCGTCCAAACTATTTTTAATCCGATGGCCATGATTTACTCCATGTATCTATAAAAAGGGGGCCTCCCCCCCCTAATTTGATATCTCTGAATCCATTTTTGGGATCCATTTTCTGTAATTCCCTCTCCATCTTGTATTTTCTTCGTATTTTAATAAATTCCCATTTTGCCCCTAGTTCAACTATGAGTGGCTAATTTTCTTTCAAGCTTGGGTTGAAGGTGAAGTCTCAACATGTGTCATGGGCTTAATTTGGTAAATTTATTTTCTCTTCCCCTCTAGTTTTTGTGGATGTTTTGACTTCTCGTCGACAAATAATACTAATCTTGTCTAGTACCGCCTTGGTTTCACCGGCCCTCTAGTATAAGGTTATTATTATTTGGCACGATAAGCCCTTAGCACCATATTGATTAGAGCGTGGTTCATGAGGTGTGGATTCCCCCCTCATGATTTAATTGGCATTAATACGGATTATTTAGCCCATGATGCATGTTGATACGGATCCAGATACCCAAGTACGTCAATTTAATAGATTTTCTCTTCAATTTATTCTCTCCATTGCAATTCCAATTTTAGAATTTATTCTCGCCATTTTAATTTAAGTATTAGCATATTCCAAATCATTTCCACCATAAATCCAACTACCCATTTACAAAATTAATTCTATATATAATTAAAATCCACCTCCTCGTGGGATCGACACTCGTCACCATTAATCTATACTACAATAGATTCGTGCGCTTGCGAGTACATTAAAATTTGCACAACAAGTTTTTGGCGCCGTTGCCGGGGAGGTAAGTAATTTTAATTCATAGAATTAATTTTTGTGAATAATTTCTTTTATTTGTTTTCTTGTATTTTTTTTATTATTAAAAAAAAAAAAGAAAAAAAAATCTACATTTAAAGGTTAGTATTTCTTTTCTTTTTCTCTTCTTTAAAATTTTGTAATTTAATTTTCCATTTATTTTTCTTTGTAATTTTTTTTTTTTTGTTTATCTTATTAATTTAATTTTTAGTTAACTTCTTTCACGTATTTATTTTTGTGTATTTTTATAGAAAGGTTGTAATAGCGCAATAAGGTTAGTATCGTAATTTCTCCCTCTTCTTTATTTTTATTTGTTTTGTTCCCATCTTTATTTTTTGTTTATTTTGCATCTTTATTTTTATTTTATTTATTTTGCATGCATGGTCGTAGGTCATTATTACCTAATCTTGAACCTATAGACCTTGAATTAGAAAAAACACTTCGCACACAAAAGCACATTAAAAATAAATTTGAAATGGATTTGCAACCACAAGAGAGGCCATTTAAGGACTACTTCAGTCCCTTAGCTAATTTGAGCACATCATGCATAAGATACCCAAATGTAGCTGCTAGGAGCTTTGAACTAAAACCTAGTGTGCTAAATTGTCTCCCCACATTCTATGGCTTAGAAAATGAGGACCCATATAATCATCTGAATGATTTTCATGCCATTTGTCAAACATTCAAATATGAGAATTTTTCAGATGATGATGTTAAACTTAGACTATTCCCATTTTCTTTAAAGGATAGAGCTCGTTCATGGTTAAATACGTTGCCTGCTAATAGCATTACATCATGGGAACAAATGGTTACAAAATTTTTAAATAAATATTTTCCAGTGCATAAAACCAATGCTATTCGCAGGGAAATCTCGGAGTTTACCCAGAAAGATGACGAGCAATTTTTCGAAACATGGGAGCGATTCAATGGGCTACTCTTGAAGTGTCCACATCATGGGTACGAGAAATGGCACCAATGCCAATACTTTTTGGAGGGATTACTACCAAATGTGCAAGAATGGCTAATGGCGACAAGTGGAGGAGAGCTAATGTCAAAAAGTGCATCCGAGATTTGGGAATTCTTTCAGCGACAAGCGGATAATTCCCAACAACGGAGTCGATCACTCAGGAATACTAGAAGAAGTAAAGGAGTAAATGAGGTTCAAATTGGCGAGTCAACTTCGGGAATCAAAGAAGTCAAGGAGATGGTTGAAGGTCTTGCTCGACAAATAGCATCGTTATCGACTGCTAAATCAACAGAACCACATGACCATGACTCATACTCAGATCAAGCCAATGCCATAGGTGTAATGAGAAAGCCATCAAATTACAACCCATACTCCAACACATATAACCCTGGATGGAGAGACCACCCCAATTTTTCATGGTCTCAAGGACTCCAACAGAATGGACCAGCAGCTCCAGCTCCACCAATGCAACCAATTCCTCAAATTTCTCAAGCCTCTCAGCCACCATTTAGACCATACAATCAGAACCAGAGTTACTCTCAGCCCAGACCATGGGAGGATTCATTCCAGAATCTTAAGAATCTTACTCACTCCACGATTGAGCAACAGAACCGCACCATTGATGGACTACGAAATGAGTTGAGAGCAGGCTTCAACTCACAAGCTCAATCAATTTCAAGCCTCGAGAAGATGGTAGGACAACTTGCTTCTTCAGTTCAGACCTTGGCAATGACCGTTGAGAAAGGTAAGTTTCCAAGTCAACCAGTGCCTAACCCTAAAGGAGTGCATGAAGCAAGTACCAGTTCACCACAGCAGCATGGAGAAGTCAAAGCAGTAATGACCTTGCGAAAAGGAAAAGAAGTCGACAACAAAGTGGAGATGCCGGTGACAAAAGAAAATCAAATTGTACCTGTGAATGTTGAGGAATCATCACCGGAGGAGAAAGAAGAAACCAACCCACGAGAATACATTCCGAAAGCTCCATTTCCTCAGAGGTTAGCGAAAGGCAAGAAGGGAAAATCCACAGGTGAGATTCTCGAAATCTTCAAACAGGTAAGTGTTAACATCCCTTTACTTGATGCTATTAAACAAGTTCCATCCTATGCCAAGTTTCTTAAAGACCTTTGTACTAAAAAGAGAAATATGCATGTTCAAAAGAAGGCATTTTTAACAGAAAACGTTAGTTCTATACTCCAACATAAAATTCCTTTAAAATGCAAAGACCCAGGCTCCCCCACTATCTCATGTAGTATAGGGAACCACACAATTGAGAATGCTTTGTTGGATTTAGGAGCTAGTGTAAATCTTTTACCTTATTCAGTGTTTGTGAAACTTGGACTGGGAGAATTACACCCAACTCCAGTGGTGTTACAGCTTGCAGATCGGTCCACAAAAATACCTCGTGGTATTGTGGAGGACGTGCTTATCCAGGTAGACAAGTTTTATTTTCCTGTTGATTTCATTGTAATTGACACTCAACCAATACAGGACTCAAGGAAGCACATCCCCATTATTCTAGGCCGACCTTTCTTGGCAACTGCAGATGCTCATATTCAATGTAGGACCGGAAATATGCAATTGTCCTTCGGCAACATGACTATGGAGCTAAACATTTTCAACATTGTCAAACAACCTCACAGTGCAGATGATGGAATTGTTGATGTGGATTTAATAGAAACAATAGTTGATAATACTTTTCTTTCAAACCTTAGTGATGATCCTTTACAAACATGTTTAACTCACTTTGGTTTTGATTTTGATATTGACAGATCGGTTGATGAAGTCAACGCCCTGCTTGACTCAACACCGTCTATGGACACTAATAAATGGAAGTCAAGAGTTGAGCAACTAGCACCATCAGATAAGCAACTCATTCCATCATCAGAATCACCACCGAAACTCGAGCTCAAACCATTGCCCAACACTTTGGAATATGCATTTTTGGGAGAAGAAAGCACTCTGCCGGTAATCATCTCATCATCCCTCAATGACGAACAAAAAGGTAAGTTGTTAGATGTTTTGAAAGAGCACAAAGGGGCATTAGGATGGACCATAGCAGACATTAAAGGTATAAACCCAGTAGACTGCATGCATTACATTCACCTTGATGAAAATGCTAAAACTACTAGGGAGATGCAACGTCGGTTAAATCCTAACATGAAAGAAGTTGTTAGAACTGAAGTCCTTAAGCTATTAGATGCAGGTATCATTTATCCAATTTCTGATAGTTCATGGGTCAGTCCTGTACAAGTTGTCCCCAAAAAGTCAGGAGTCACAGTAGTTACGAATGCTGATAATGAATTGATACCCACTAGAGTAACTACAGGATGGCGTGTATGCATTGATTATAGAAAGTTGAATTCTGTCACACGTAAAGACCATTTTCCTTTACCATTTATTGATCAAATGCTTGATAGATTAGCAGGCCATGAATTTTATTGCTTTCTAGATGGCTACTCAGGATATAATCAGATTCCCATAGCACCAAAAGATCAAGAGAAAACTACTTTCACTTGCCCTTTTGGCACATTTGCATATAGGAGAATGCCATTTGGATTATGTAATGCACCTGCTACATTTCAACGATGCATGCTAAGCATTTTTTCTGATATGGTTGAACGATTTCTTGAAGTCTTTATGGATGACTTTTCTGTCTTTGGTGATTCATTTGATCAATGTTTACATCATCTAACACTAGTTCTGCAGAGATGTATCGAGAAGAACTTGGTCTTAAATTGGGAGAAATGCCATTTTATGGTAAAACAAGGTATTGTTCTCGGTCACATCATTTCGAGTAAAGGTATTGAGGTTGACAAAGCCAAGGTGGATCTCATTTCTAATCTTCCTCCACCCAAAACAGTCAGAGAAGTAAGATCTTTCCTTGGGCATGCTGGTTTCTATAGACGTTTCATTAAAGATTTTAGCAAAGTTTCTAGACCCTTATGCAATTTACTTGCTAAGGATGTACCTTTTATCTTTAATGATTCATGTCTTATGGCGTTTGAAAAATTAAAACAGTTGTTGACATCATCACCCATCATTCAGGCCCCGAACTGGAAATTACCATTTGAGCTCATGTGTGATGCATCTGATTATGCAGTAGGAGCAGTATTAGGACAAAGAGTTGATCGAATTCCCCATGTTATTTACTATGCTAGTATGACATTAAATGATGCACAGTTGAACTATTCAACTACTGAAAAAGAAATGCTAGCAGTAGTGTTTGCATTGGAAAAATTTCGATCATATCTTATTGGTTGTAAAATAATTATATTCACAGATCATGCTGCTCTTAAATATCTTCTCACAAAGAAAGATGCAAAAGCTAGACTAATTCGTTGGGTGTTACTTTTGCAGGAATTTGACTTGGAATTCAAAGATAAGAAAGGGTCAGAAAATGTTGTGGCGGACCATCTCTCTCGTCTTCACTTTGACACAATTACAGAGCCATTAATATTAAATGAGTCATTTCCAGATGAACAATTAATGAGTGTGGAAGTATTACCTTGGTATGCTGATATAGTTAATTATCTTGTTACAGGTAAACTTCCAGAGCATTGGACCAAGCAAGATAAGGCTAAATTCTTTGCAGAAATAAAGAATTTCTTTTGGGATGACCCATATTTGTTCAAGTATTGTGCAGACCAAATTGTTAGACGATGTGTCCCTGAAAATGAAATTCAGAATATTCTTTCATTCTGCCATGAACAAGCGTGTGGAGGCCATTTCAGTGCTAAGAAAACAGCTACAAAAGTTTTACAATGTGGTTTCTATTGGCCAACTATATTTCGAGATGCTTACACTTTCTGTTCTTCATGTGATAGGTGTCAACGAATGGGGAGCATTACGCGAAGGAACATGATGCCACTAAATCCAATTTTAGTGGTTGAGATTTTTGACGTATGGGGTATCGACTTCATGGGACCTTTTCCCCCGTCTTTTGGTCATCAATACATATTGGTTGCTGTTGACTATGTATCAAAATGGGTAGAAGCTATTCCATGTAGGACCAATGATCACAAGGTGGTGATAGCATTTTTGAAAAGCAACATTGTTTCACGCTTTGGATTCCCTCGAGCAATAGTCAGTGATGGTGGTGCCCACTTCTGTAACAAAGCATTCAAAGCTCTTTTGACAAAGTATTCAATCACACATAAAGTGGCGACCCCGTATCATCCGCAAACCAGTGGCCAAGTTGAGATCTCCAATCGAGAAATAAAGCACATATTAGAAAAAACGGTGAGGCCGGACAGAAAAGATTGGTCATTAAGACTTGATGATGCCTTATGGGCATATAGAACGGCTTTCAAGACCCCGATTGGGATGTCACCCTACAGGCTAGTGTATGGAAAAGCTTGCCACCTACCTGTGGAACTCGAGCATCGTGCATATTGGGCCATCAAGAAATTCAATTTTGACATGCAGCATGCCAGCTCAGAAAGACGATTACAACTGGCAGAACTTGAAGAAATTCGCAATGATGCATACGAAAATGCCAAGATTTACAAGCAACGAATGAAAGTCTTTCATGACAAGCACATTATGAGAAAATCTTTCACTCCAGGTCAGAAAGTGCTTTTGTTCAATTCTCGCTTGCACCTATTCCCAGGTAAGTTACGCTCTCGTTGGTCTGGCCCATTTATTGTTCATACTGTTTTTCCACATGGGGCAATTGAAATTAAAGACCCAAAGAATGGTGTCACGTTTAAAGTTAATGGTCAAAGATTAAAGCCATATCTAGAGTACCAACCACATGAAGAAGACACCGAAATAAATTTGAGTGACCCACCAAATTTGAATTGATTTTTTTTCTTTTCGTTGATTTGATTTTTCTTTCTTTCTTTTTATTATTATTCTTTTGCTAATTGAAATTGTTTTTGCATAAGTGTGTTTATTTTACCATTAAGTTTTCTCTTATCATTTTTAATCATGAGTCTCATACTTAGACCGTTCCTCCTGAACATTCTTAAACCACTTCAACGTGTCAAAACTCATCTCAAAAGACAGATTCAATTTTGTAAAACACATCGCATTTGGGCTCTACAACCACCAGAGTTAGTAGCCTATGTTGAGGGTTTAGAACACCAACTCAGAGACATTGAGAGAAGTGTTTACGACATCCAGTTGGAGCTTGAGGTAAATTCAATAAGAGGACGATTTTAATTTTCTTTGTGTGTTTTAATTTGTTTTTCTGTTTGTGTGCTTTAGTTTGTTACCCCGGTGAAGTGGCGGATAACGGTACTCCGTGACAATCAAGTCGGTTACTTCAGTTTCCCATAATAACTGATATTCTGAGGCGAAGGTATGGACAGAAACGAGATTCTAGCGAAGCTTCACAAGCGATTCCCTTCACTTCCTCAGAATGCCCTCCTTACGATCTATAAAGCTCGGTCCGAACGCATGCGATTACTCATGAGGAATAACATACCTGCTGACATCCGTTGGTTAATCGAGGCTAAAGTACGATCGGCAGGTGAGTTACCTCCAAAATTTATTGTATACATGCCTGGTTGTGGTAAAGGAAATTATGCAAGAAAACGACGAGCTCGAAGAATTTCTGTTGCTTGTCATAAGTGTGCCAGAATGAGTTGCAATAAAAACCCATGTTCTTTAGGAATGGTGTCTGATAACAGGGAAGATAAGATTCAATTCATTAGGGATGGCTTGAATAAGGAGTCATTGGATGATATCCTTTTGTCTCTTGAAACGCATCCCAGTGGATATGTGCAAGGAGCGATTCTCCAGTTATGGCCGTTATTCCAGAAAGAGCATGCACGATATAGTCTCGGGAATCTGACTATAAACGACCCTGTTTGCCAGTTTATAAGAAAACTGGATAGGAAGCCTATCCTCGACCCATAGAGGGCGTTCAAGCCGTTTCTGGACGTAAAACCAGAGGAAGATGTGAGCCACAGTCGCAACTACCTGTAAATATCCTTTTACTTTATTGTTATTTTATTTCACTATTGTCTTATTGTTTGCATTATTGTCTTTAATAATTTTATTACTGTTTGCTTTTTCCTTTTTACTGTTTTCTTTTTGACTTGCGAGCCACGTGCTTTACGCGTTATTTGACACTGACATATTACCTCATACACAACCATGACCCACTATCACCAAGACTCTTAAATGTGATTTCTTTTTTGTCAAGCACTCACAAATTGTTTTCGAGAAGTATCACAATGGCAGCTACTCCCAATAGACAATTCAAGAACATTTGTGTGCTTTCTGGTTTTACCTATGGCAAACATAAAGAGTTCGTTGAGGCAGCCATAGATCTTGGTCGAAGCATAGCAGCGAGAAAATTACACTTGGTGTATGGAGGAGGTAACCGAGGGTTATCAAAAATGGTCTCAGAAGCAGCTTTTATCAGAGGAAGTCAAGTGTTAGGCATCATCCCAAGAGTCCTAAAACCATTGGGCAGTTCGTCTGACTCATCAACTGGAGAAGAGTTAGTCGTCTCAGGTATGCAAGAAAGAATAACTGAAATGCTTAATCATGCTGATGCTTTTGTTTTCCTTCCAGGAGATCTTGCAACACTAGAGGCACTTATGACACTAGCATCTTGGGCCCATCTGCACATCCACCAAAAACCCATCGGTTTGTTAAATGTCAATAACTTTTATGATGGCTTTATCGCATTTCTTAACCATGCAATAAAAAACTATTTCATTCCCGCTAATGTGAAAAAACTCTTTATTTGTGCTCACACTGCTAATGAGCTACTTGATCTGTTACAAGCGTATAAACCGGAGCCAGACCCCTGGACCTTTGTGTTGGAGCGCCCAAATAATGATGGTAACAGTAGCAGCAGTAAGAAGTACAAATTAGATTTAACTCTCCGCCTGTAAATATTTTCTTCTGTGTTGCACCACCCAGGTGATGTCTTCTAAACTCTACTTCTTTCATTTCAAACATTGAGGACAATGTTTCGTTCTGGTTGGGGGGAGGGAATAGTCGACAATTATGAAATTTTGGTTAAGTTTTTACTAATTTTTTGTTGTAGAAACTAACTGTTGCTAACTTTTTGTGTTGAAGATGGCTGAATATGGAGTGTAGTGACTCTAGAAACGCATCTTCATCGTTTAAAAAAAAAATTAAAAAAAAAAACTTAAAAAAAAATTAAGACATTTTCTTTATTCTTTATTATGTGTTTATGTTTATTTTTCTTCTTTTTAATTTATCCTCTATAAAAATGCATTTTCCAACTTTTGAGTCGAAGATGGCTGACTCTAGAAACGCATCTTCTTTAAAAAAAATAATAAAAAAATCATTTTCTTTTCTATCATTTTTGTAACTTTTCTAAATTAATTTTTCTACATTAATTTTTCTACATCATTTTCACATTTCTGCATGCATATTTTTTTTTTTTTTATGTTTAGAATAGGTTGGGGGGTAGAATGTTGTTTAAAAAAAAAAAAAAATTTGTGTGATTTGTTTTAACATTGGGTGACATGATTAATTTTAAATTTTAGTATTTGTATTATCTTTGGTCTTAAGTGATGTTACATTATGTTTGCTACTCTACATGTTGATGTCGGAGACATATATGAGTTGCTTGAAGGAATGAACATGTCATAATAAGTACCAAGTGAGTTTTTGAGCCTATTATTTTTCTTGGAGAATAACCCTTTTGCCCACTCTTTATACAGCTTAGCAGTTTATTATTTTATACACGATCTCTAAATTACTTTTGAGTTAACCCTAAAAAAAAAAAAAATTGTAAAATAAAAAAAAAAAGAAAAAAGAAAAAGAAAAAAGAGTGTGTTGCTACATTTGGAGGCCCATCTAACTAGTAGATATGGAAGGTTATTCAGAGCCCTAAAAGACGATGGAAAGGCCATCTTTGATCCGTTTGAGCCTTTCTAGCCATCCCTTTTATTAAATATCCATAGTTAACCCTTTTGAGCCTTTAAAAAAAAAAAAAAAACATTTTCTTTGTCAACTTATCATCTTGACCCACTCCGATTTGGAGTATTACCCGATGTCTTATAAGTTCCATCACCTATTTATGTTTGAGAAAATGTAAATAATTATGTTGTTCAGTGAAGTTATGCCAAAAAAAAAACAAAAAAAAAAAAACAAAAACAAAAACAAAAGTTGTTGTTTCAAAAGAATAAAAATAGGTGAAATCCACCTTGCAACTTCTAAAAAAAAAAAAAAAAAATTCTCTGCATTTTTCTCAAACATACACTTTGTTTTCCTTATTTCCCTTCTTTGTTAACCATGTCCCTAGCCTACTTTACGTCCTAATAAAAGTCCTTCTTGATTGTCCGAAGTAGAAGCTAGTTATATGGGCTAAAAAGATGTAGTGATGCATAATTAAAAAAAAAAAAGATAAATAAAGTGGGTTGACTAACATTTTATTTGACTTGAGATCGTATTATTTCTAAGCTGAGCGCATATTTATTTCATCTTGGTGAGAGCATGTGATATCACTTCTTTATTATTTTCTCTCTCAATTACCATTCATTGGAGTGACTATTTTTATTGGGATTAATTTATTTGTGAGAGTGTCACTACTTCCAGTGAGATTTTGGGGTTTGACATGTCATTCTTGAGAGTAGCTAAAACAAAGTCTACTGGGCTAATTCATGTGGATGATTGATGTGGGTGTGATGTTGCTTTAGACTGGAGATAATGCTTATACTTTTATTTGATTGCTATCATTAATCTGATGGAATAAATACGAGTGTTTCTATTAAAAAAAAATATATTTTGAATTTGAATTTTGTTTTCGCTTTATTTGCTAGGGACTAGCAATAAGCTGGTTGGGGGGTGTGTTGAGTGTTAGAAAATGCATATTTATAAAGGAGAAAACCGTCATTTTACATTTTAAGTCTTACTAACAACCCTTACTTTTATATATTTAACCTTCTTGTGATTTAATTACATGTGTTTTATTTTAATTAAGTATTTTATGTATTTTAGGGGCATTATAGTCATTTCACAATAAAGGAGAGATCAAACGGCAAAATGGACATCACTTTTGAACTCAGGACGGTCGAAAACCTTAGGAGGAGCATAAAAGGAAAAATGGCACTATTCACATGTACGGTACTATTCACGTGTACGATACTGTATACGTTACTGTTCACGACACTGTTCACATAGACGGATGATGACGTGGCATTGACCGATGATGTGGCATTGACTGATGAGGTGTCACGATCCTGTTGGACTAAAATTCTTATGTACTGTTGATGGTGACGTGGCAGCATATCAGTGGACGAAAAATCTCGCGTACGGTGCATGCATCACACAGGATTATTTTCAACCAAACCGCGTTACTGTTCATCCGGGTCAAACCGTGTTACTGTTCATCCGCGTGGTCAAACCGTGGACTGTTGACTGATGACGTGGCGCAATCCTGAGCGTCCAAACTATTTTTAATCCGATGGCCATGATTTACTCCATGTATCTATAAAAAGGGGGCCTCCCCCCCCTAATTTGATATCTCTGAATCCATTTTTGGGATCCATTTTCTGTAATTCCCTCTCCATCTTGTATTTTCTTCGTATTTTAATAAATTCCCATTTTGCCCCTAGTTCAATTATGAGTGGCTAATTTTCTTTCAAGCTTGGGTTGAAGGTGAAGTCTCAACATGTGTCATGGGCTTAATTTGGTAAATTTATTTTCTCTTCCCCTCTAGTTTTTGTGGATGTTTTGACTTCTCGTCGACAAATAATACTAATCTTGTCTAGTACCGCCTTGGTTACACCGGCTCTCTAGTATAAGGTTATTATTATTTGGCACGATAAGCCCTTAGCACCATATTGATTAGAGCGTGGTTCATGAGGTGTGGATTCCCCCCTCATGATTTAATTGGCATTAATACGGATTATTTAGCCCATGATGCATGTTGATACGGATCCAGATACCCAAGTACGTCAATTTAATATAATTCTCTTCAATTTATTCTCTCCATTGCAATTCCAATTTTAGAATTTATTCTCGCCATTTTAATTTAAGTCTTAACATATTCCAAATCATTTCCACCATAAATCCAACTACCCATTTACAAAATTAATTCTATATATAATTAAAATCCACCTCCTCGTGGGATCGACACTCGTCACCATTAATCTATACTACAATAGATTCGTGCGCTTGCGAGTACATTAAAATTTGCACAACAGTAGCCATCCTATAGCAACTACAGACTAGATTTCGTGCGTGTTAATTGACAAAGCAGCGACAGACACAAAAAGATTATGATTCGAGTTTCTAAAAATGGAAGACACGCGGCCACATGCTTTTGGTTGCCCTAATTCCAAGATATAAAAAAAAAGTACACAAGGAAAAAAAAGGAAGGAAGGGTCGTCACTTTTGAAAAATAACAAAGAAAAAGAGAGATTTGAGGGCTACAGCAAGGGATTCAAGGAGAAAAAGAAGGAATAATCGCAAAAGCAAGCGGAACTCAATTCCTCATCTTTATTTTCTTGTTTTCTTCTATCCATGAGAATGTATTTGATGGCTAAAATGATTTTTGTTCTTGTTTTATCGCATATTATGAACTGAACTTTATTGTGGTTCAGTGTTAAATAAGCTTAATGGCTATTTGATTGATACATGTGTGTTGCTATGGATTTGTTGTAACATTTTGTCTTGATTTCACTTATTACAATTTCCTATTTCGACTGACCACCTATTTGGTGGATACTAGTTAAGAAAGACTTTAAAAAATGTCTTACTTAGTTGAACATATTAAGACAATACATTGTTTTAGATTGGGTTTCCAAAGTTGAGTTAATCTCGATTTGAATAGGGTCATGCATGAGGGATTCTGCCCAGTATTGCAGTAGATGTTGTAGCAACAAAATTTTAACTGGAAAAACTACTCCTTTCTCATTGAGTACATCCTAGATCTTGATTTGAGAATTTCCCTTATTGCATTTAGTCTATTGCATTATTAATTTAGTTAGTTTATTAGTTTCATTAATTATTTTATTTTAATTTAGCTTGAAATTGCACTGTTAAGATTGCTATAGCAAATCCTATGATATGAATTCCCGTGGAGACGATAATACTCATTATTATATTACTTCTTGTGTACACTTGCACATTGACAACTATAGCAATAAGTATACCATCCAACAAATACCAAAAAGGGATGAAAGGTATTCAGTGGTGGTGGTGGTGGTGAGGGTGTAATGATGATGGTGGTGGTAAGTTAGAGGGAAGGAGGAGGGGGAAGGCATGATGATTACTGTTGGGTGATGGTGTTAAAACATTGAAAAAAAATCTAATTGCTTATAGAGAGAGAATATCGAGATATGTATAAAACTATAGAGCTAGCTCATTATAACTCTCTTTCTTGTTAGTGAGATTATCACCAAACTCATGATGGTAGCTATTTCATACCCCAGCTCTTGTTATGTAAAGAAAAGAAAGTTTGTACCCTATTTTTATTTTCATACATATTGCAACAGGGTCTACTTGTGGAATTTTGTTAAGGGTTTAGGCACAAACAACGACTGCGATTTTTTGGTAGGGTTTTTTACTTTAATTGTGTGAATTTTAGTGCTTTAGGTTTGTGATTTTTAAAAGAGGATTTTCTAAGTAAGTTCACCAGTTTTAGTAAGGGAATGTACCATGATAACCTTTTGATTATTTAAATCATTAAGAATTGAACTTAAATGTATTTTTCAAAATATTAAGGAGCTTTATGTCCATTTTCCTAAATGTTTGGAGTGCATCAATCCTTTTTTCCTTCTAAATAAGTCTGAATGTAAAAAAAATTTGAATGGATTATAATATTTAAATTTGAAAAATATGTTTGTTCCTATACTCTTGCATTAGAAATAAAAATCTTAAGAATATTCCTTTTCATATTTATCCTTATAAATAATATTAGCAAAGAAAGATAAGATTGTATTATGGTCAACTATTATGGTTTATTATGATAAGTTAAAAATTTTGAAGGAAAGTTATTCATGAAAAATATAGTGAGTTGAATGACTAATAATTAGCTTAAAATATGAAACAAAAGAATCTATGTCGTATTATTGTATTAATGCCATGTGTTATTTGATTTTTGAAAATTAAGAAGAGAGGATGTAGATTCTTTATATAAATTGTGCATATATAAACTCATGTGACATGTTACATCGTTGTCATATGTCATATATTATTTAAATTCTTGTATTTTGTTAAGATAGATTATGAGATATGTGGCAATTGTACTACATTTATTTCTATGGACAATTACTCTTTTCAATTTAGTTATAAATTATTTTTTTTTTCTAAATAAGTTATTCATTTATGGTGTTATTAGATAATGGTATAAAGACAAGGAAGTGTTAAACCCACCTAAAACTTTCTCATACTGATAATATGCATTCCATTAGCTAGTGATAATTGAAAAGAATGATTAAACATATCATAATTTTCACCGATCTATTCAATTATTTGTCGTCAATTAATATAAAAATTGATGGACTCAACCACCGCTAATTAATTAAAATTTCAAAATCATAATTGTGTTATTTCATTTATTATGATTTAAATCTATGTTTAAATTGAGTATTTGTGCTTATGAAAACTAAAAGGAGTGAAATTTATCATATTTATAATGTTATCAAAATCTTAAGATCATGATAAATGCGGCTGGGATGATTGCATTCTTCCAATTTATATATGTGGTAATGCTATAACAATCATTGAGAAAAGGACATGGATTTATTTCAGTTGCAATAAAGGTAGGTTGAATTTATAATGCAAAAGTTTCCACCATATAAGCTGTTTCAATTTTTGTAATAATTGCTTGCCAACAGGCCTTCATCATTTCATGCCACCGTTATGGCATATTGCGTGCTTGCTAATTAGTTGTTTGTTAAATGGTGTTATTATAATTAGTAATATTAATTTTTATTCCATGAGTGCATTCATATTGGCATTGGCAGTTGTTTGACACCATGAGTTTGACATGTTTGGAATTTTCTGAAGGCTTTTAATTAAGAAAGGCGTGCACGAGAACCAAGCCTGGCTGAATAGCTGATTGTCAATGCTTAAAAGGCCTTTATTCTACTTAATTGTATCTCAATCATATTTAAATACAATTTTCTTTTTATTATTTTAAACACATTTAAAATTTTTTAAATTCTTCATTTTTCTTTGAATTATTAAAACTGTTCCCTTAATAATGTATACATCAACTAGTTTTTAGATTTCAAAATTCTTCATTTAATTTTATTTATTCATCTCGTGTAAGAAAAATCCTACTACCTATCAAGACGTATTGTATCTCAAAAAGAAAAAAAAATTAAATACACACACATTATCTAATAAGTAATTACTTAAGTTTTTTAAGTAAGCGATAAACTAAAAATAGAAAAAAAAAAACACAGACTCTAGTACTATGTATTTTATCCTATAGTGTGATGGAGTGTGCATCTTTATTATCTTTTAGGATATCCCTTATTTTAATAGCGTAAAAGATCTGTTATTGGAAGTAAAACTGCTCTATAGTAATACTCTATATAAAAATAAACTCATGTAGTTATAGAAAAAAATTATGTTCCTAATTTTGGGGCGGATAAAAATAAGCATAAACTCGACATTTGAAAAAGTTATAACTTTTATAAATTTCCTCTTAAGAAACTTGCCTCCATAGTAACAATATTTTGTATATTACAAAAATATATATGTTATGTTAAAGGATTATATATTACAAAAATATATATGTTACATTAAAGGATTAACATGAAATAAAATATTTCTCTAAAGTGGTTCGAGACAATGATTTACCACATTTTTTAACTTGCAGGTATATAATAACTGATGTGAGATGTTAATTTAGGATTCTAGACTTTTTATCAATTTAGGTTTTTCTATTTTAATTAGAGTTAATTATGGTATGTGTCTTAGTCTTTTATTTCTATCATAATTACGAATTAGTTTCCCTTTTAAAGTCAACTTACAGAAGTGGGTTTACTCTATTATAAATAGAGAGGTTTTGTTATTGTTTTCATAACTTCAGTTTCAATTATTTAATAAAATCCCCTTTTATAATTTGTTCTGGGATTATCTATCAATTGTAGAGTTGTTTGGCTTAGAGCATCATCTAATCTTACTTGTACATATTATTAAAAATTTCATTGTTTGGATTAGAGAGAGATTTAATCATGCTTTATTTAGAGTGTAAGCTAATCGAGTTGCTTGGTTCAATACTAGAATAATATTTGGTTTTATCTACCCTATCAATTCCGCTTCTGCTTTACCTACTCCATTAGTTGGTATCATAAATGTTCTGTGTAAATCACACAACTTTCCTTAATATCCGTATCCATCCATACCAAATCCACCGCTGAAAAGAAAAAAAACAAAAAAGAAACAAAAAATCCTAAATTTTTCAAAACCTTAGCCACCACAACTGCCACCACTGCCGCTGCCACCTATGGCCACCCACCACCGCCTTTCAGCTAGCCAACACCACCACTAAACTTGACGGCCTCCACTGACCAAAATCCTATCGACCGTCATCCTTAATCAACACTAAAGCCACCACAAAACACCCACATCTGCAAGCTCTCCACCCACTATTGACACCATCTTCGACCACCACCACCGTCGTTTAACCAATCACCTAAATCATTGTCAACTGCCGACCAAAGCCCGACCGCCCATAGGCCTTAATCAGCTGCACAACCACTGCAAGAACAAACCAAATGTTAGAATCCTAGTCTTAGATCTGCATTATTTCCTTTTCCGTTAAGGTTTAGTTATTAAGTTATTATGTTATTAGGAATTATTATTTTCGTAGGATCTTTTTGGCTTATATAAGGAACTGTTGCTAATTTAATAAATAATAAAAATTGCTTCTAAAACTCTCTTTTCCCCTCTGACCACTTCTTCTCATTATTCTTCTCATCAATTCGTCTCTTCTAAATTGCTATCTCAAAGCAATAGCCTAACATCTGGTATCAGAGCAATTTTTTTTCTTGGGCATAATGACTGTTAAGGAACTGGAAGAAAGGGTGGAGCAATTATCTCATCAATTCAATGAGAAGGTTGAGGTCTTATCCCAACAGTCCAACGACCTTCAAGAATTAATCTTAAGCCTCCGCAATCAATTCATCCGGTTTCAAGAAAATAGAAACAACAACCAACAGTTACAAAACAATAATCAACAACCCGAACCTGCAGGACGTATTGGAGGAGCACTTGTGCAACCCCGCGATATACGGCTGGATTTTTTGGTTTTCAGCGGGGAAAATCCGACAAGCTAGATCTTTCGCTGTGAATAGTATCAGCGATTGGCTACCTTGCCTGAGACAGATGTGCTGTCCCTTGCTATCGGACACCTCGATGGAGATGCGGTACCTTGGTATCACTGGTTAGAGCAAACTATGGGTAATATGACTTGGGCCCAATTCAAACGAGCTCTAGTTACTCGATTTAGAACATTCGAAGACGGTGATGCAGTCGGGTCCATTACCAAACTACGACAGACTGGGACTGTTATTGAATATCAACGCCAATTTGAACGATTGGCTGATAGAACTCGGAATCTACCAGAATCATTCTTCATTAGTTGCTTCCTTTCGGGATTACGAGAGGATATTAAAATTGGAGTGCAGATGTTGAAACCTGCAAGTCTCCTACAAACTTTTGAGCTTGCAAGATTCCAAGAAGAATACGCGGCTGTTTCTAATCGAAGGATTCCACCTCGACCTAGTATGAGCAGGCCATCGCCACCACTCCTTAATTCATCTCCCACAATAACCAAAACTGGGGGGGGGGGGTTATCCCAACCCTCTTTATTAGGCCCACCCCTTTCGGGATCCCCACTATTTCGACGTCTATCAATTGCCGAAAAAACTGAAAGACGAGCCAAAGGATTGTGTTTCAATTGTGATGAACAATTTAAACCTGGGCATCGTTGTAAAGCTCCTCAACTTTTATTGCTGGATGCAGATATTGACGATAAAGACGAACAAGCTGAGGCTTTCGAGGAATTCCCAGAAACAGTAGAAGTCTCTTTAAAGGCTCTCACTGGAGCAACCCCACAAAACACCATGCGACTGAAAGGGACTTTAAAAAACATGGTGTCACTATATTATTAGACTATGGTTCTACTCACAATTTTTTGAATCCATCTTTGGCTAAGCAATGTGGGTGCCCTGTCACTACTACAACTCAGTTTTAAGTTACTGTAGCTGATGGTGGAGTGATCAGCAGCTCGGGAAAATGTTCTCACGTCCCAGTAAATATTCAAGGCTTCCAATTTCACTTAGATTTTTTCTTACTTCCAGTAAGTGGCTGTGACATTGTGTTGGGTGCTGAGTGGTTACGTTCATTGGGTGCTATATTATGGGACTTCTTAAAGCTAACTATGCAGTTCACTTGGAAAGGCCAAACTGTTCAACTCACTGGATATGATTCCCTGCCACTGACTTTGGCAAATCATGGTGAAATTAATAGGTTATTGCTTCAAGAAAAGCAAGGCATTTTTTTCCAGATTATGGCAATAACCACTTCAGTAGCTGATATATCAGCACATTCAATTATTACTAAGGTCCTAGAGATATATTCTGGCATCTTTGCGGAACCCACCGAACTTACTCCTGAACGCTTAATTGATCACCGTATTCCATTACTTCCTGGAAGCTCTCCTGTCAATGTACGACCTTATCGTTATCCTCATTTTCAGAAACAAGAAATTGACCGCTTGATTCGTGAGCTTTTGGATGCCGGGCTCATTTGGCATAGTGTTAGTCCTTATTCCTCTCTGGTTTTATTAGTTAAAAAGAAAGATGGTTCTTGGCGTATGTGTATCGATTATCGTGCTCTTAACAAGGTAACCATCAAAGACCGTTATCCGATTCCAATTGTTGACGAGCTATTAGATGAATTACATGGTGCATCAGTTTTTAGTAAGCTGGACCTTCGCTCGGGCTATCACCAGATTCGAGTTCAACCCTCCGATATAGCAAAAATAGCCTTTCGTACTCATGATGGCCACTACGAATTTCTTGTGATGCCTTTTGGCCTTTCAAATGCGCCAGCTACATTTCAGAACCTGATGAATGAGATTTTTTGACCCTTCCTTCGCAAATTTGTTTTA
>NW_006262139.1:7302182-7371275 GCF_000493195.1 Citrus x clementina | reverse complement strand
AAAAAAAAGAATAAAATCGACTTTATGTCAAGCTTACAAAATGTTCTTTTGCTCAGTCATCTGTTGAATATTTGGGTTATATTGTCTCTGCTACTGGAGTTGCTGTCAATCCTGAAAAGGTTCAGTGCATGCTTGAATGGCCTAAACCTACCACTATCAAAACTTTACGAGGCTTCCTTGGCTTGACAGGATACTACCGTAAATTTGTTGCTGGGTATGGAAAAATTGCTGCTCCCTTAACTGACATGCTTAAACAAGATTCTTTTACTTGGAGTCCTACTGCTGAAGCAGCATTTGATGAGCTACACTAAGCTATGGCTTCCACTCCCGTTTTAGCCTTGCCGAATTTCACCAAATCATTTTCTATAGAATGCGATGCTTCTGGCCGGGGAATCAGAGCAGTCCTCATGCAAGAGGACCGTCCACTTGCTTATATTAGCAAAGCCTTATCTGGAAAAAACTTAGTCATGTCCACATATGACAAAGAAATGCTTGCTATTGTCTTTGCCGTGCAAAAATGGCGTCCGTATCTTATGGGACAGCATTTCAAAATTCTTACGGACCATCGCAGCCTTAAGTATTTCCATGATCAGTGCATTTCCTCTCCGGAACAGCAGCTGTGGTTGTCTAAACTCTTAGGATTTGATTATGAAATTATTTATAGGAAGGGAGCTGAAAATTCAGTTGCGGATGCTTTGTCCCGTCGCTTCGAAGACTCCCATTTCCATGCCATTTATTCCCCAATATTTTCTCATCTTACCGACATCAAGCAAGAGTACAAAACCAACCCAGCCCTGTCACTTCTTATCGACCTTCTTCAGTCATCCCAATCTGTTCTTAATTATTCCTATGATGGCTCCATTTTATGATACAAGGGTCGGATTGTTCTTCCTTTTTCTTCTGTTAAGTGCCAGCACATTTTACACGAATTTCACACCTCTCCAATTGGCGGTCATTTGGGATTCTTACACACTTACAAAAGACTCAAAGCTAGTTTCTACTGGAAAGGATTAAAAAGGGCTACTAAATTATTTGTTGCTGAATGTGATGTCTGTCAACGAAACAAGGCTGAAACTGTGCATCCTTCCGGGTTGCTTCAACCTTTGCCCATCCCTGATAAAATTTGGGAAGATATCTCCATGGATTTTATTGATGGTCTTCCAACTTCTAAGGGCAAAACATCTATTTTTGTTGTGGGATATTTGAGGTGTTTTGCTGGTCACCAGCCTTCTACATGGACTAAATGGTTACCTTGGGCTGAATGGTGGTATAATACTACATTCCATTCTGCTATACAACTGACTCCCTTTGAAGCAGTCTATGGTCGGCCCCCCCTCGAATCGAATCTTATTTGCCTGGCACAACTAATGTTCATACTGTTGACTTGGCTCTCCGCGATCGGGATTTGATTTTACATCTTCTTAAAGATAATTTGGAAGCTGCCCAGTCACGAATGAAGTTTTTTGCTGACAAAAAACATACAGAACGAGTGTTTGCTGAAGGGGATTGGGTGTACCTTTGTCTTCAACCTTATTGGCAGTCCACTTTGCATCCTAATGGTACTCATAAGTTATCTCCGCGTTATTATGGTCCTTTCCGGATTCTTTCTCACATTGGCACTGTGGCTTACAAATTGGATCTTCCAGCTACAAGCAAGGTTCATCTTGTTTTTCATGTTTCATGCTTAAAGAGGAAACTTGGGGTTCATACACCATCACAACAGCTTCCTGATTCTCCTTATGTTGTTGCTTGGGAATGGCAACCCTTGGCCATTTTGGATCGTGGAATTTTCAAACGCAACAATCGCCCTGTTACTAAGCTCCTTGTTCAGTGGTAAGGTCAGTCTAAGGAAGAGGCTACTTGGGAGGAATGTTCTGAGTTTGCGGCCCGTTTTCCTTCTTTCCAGCTTGCGGACAAGCTGCCTTCTTAGGGGGAGGGGATGTTAGAATCCTAGTCTTAGATCTGCATTATTTCCTTTTCCGTTAAGGTTTAGTTATTAAGTTATTATGTTATTAGGAATTATTATTTTCATAGGATCTCTTTGGCTTATATAAGGAACTGTTGCTACTTTAATAAATAATAAGAATCGCTTCTAAAACTCTCTTTTCCCCTCTGGCCACTTCTTCTCATCAATTCGTCTCTTCTAAATTGTTATCTCAAAGCAGTAGCCTAACACCAAAACTGCGAGCTCTCCATCAGCCGCCGCTGCGAAACCAGCCACTTTTACCGTCGACCACCATTACTACAAGAATCCTCAGTCTTCACTGTCCAATACCCGACCATTCTCATCACCAAACATCACCAGAAACAACCACGAAAGTTCACCCTTATTTATAGTTTTGCCATCATCTTTATATTTATAATTGAAATATTCAAAGGGTATCATGCCTTGGAAGCTTGATGGAAATTACAATCTTGAATATTTTCTTTCATGGTTGGATACGATTGATCAACAATATATAATTAGATTACCAAGGTATGATCGAGTTCAATTTGTAGCTGATTTTCTAGTAATGGGTAGTGCTTTAGAATGGTGGACTAGACTGCAAAGGTATAGATTACTTATCGAAGGTCATTTTAAAATTACTTCACAGAGACGTATAAAGCAAATGTTAAGATCAAGATTTATTCCTCTTAGTTATTGTTTCGTACGACAAGGTACGAGATCAGTTTCTAATTATGTTTATGAGTTTGCATAGTTTTATGGGCCTATATATTATTATGAACCTGAAAAGGATACAATTACAAGATTTATGAAGGGGTTCGGCTTATGTATTTAAGAAAAAATGCCTACATACATTATTTACACTTTACAACATGCAATTTATTTAGCCAAGCAAATATGATCACAAAGTGAGTGATAGTGACAAAGAAACTTTGATCATGTGATTAAAGGATTTGATGAAATCCAAGATTTAATTAAGGAATGGCGTGTCTGTATGAATTGCCTAAAAATGTACCAATGAGTTTACCTATTATTGATGAAGATAACTCGCGTGGATGCCTGAAGAAAAGGTACAACTCATTATTTATTTAAAGTTTCAATATAACAATTTATACGAGAACGTGCATGATGTTTCCTTGGAGGACAAGATAAGTGTTGAAGATGATGAGCAAAATTAAGTCGAAGAAGCAGGAATGATCAAAATGGTTCTACCTATTCACATCGAATGTCTCACGAACCAAGTGAAGAAAGAAGGATATCAATAGCTCCGGCAGATTGAAAAGTGGCATTGAGTTAGCCGCTGGCAAAAAGAAAATCAAGTGTAATTCATGCTTTTAATAGGGACACGGTAAGCGAATTGTCTACAGAAAAAGGAAAAGGAGTCAACCAACTCAGGTGATCCTTAAATTCATATAATTCTGTTGTAATATTATGCTATTTTATTGATCATTTGCTCGTCAAAATTTCAGAGAATTAAGAAACACAAGAGTGGAGCTGAGGAAGATCAGGACAATTAGAGTAAGACAATTAAGTAACGTGAGTATTCGTTTACTAAATAAAATGTTTGATTCATTTCTTTTCTTTCATTTTATTATTTTATGCTCTGCTGCAACGTTTTTGTTTGGATTAATCATAACTCTTACTTCAAAAGAAAAATTAATGTAATATTTGTTTTTTTTTTCTCTTTAAAATTACGGTTTTCTACTTTTGTAATTAATATGAATGCAGAATATATTTTTTAGTCATTATATGACATTTTTGTAGGTATATCAATCGAAGGGACAAGAAAGCTGTTAAATTCATTGCTCGAATCAAATATTGGAGAGGGAAAGGCATTTACAAAACCAAAAAAAAAAAAAGAAAAAAGCAGCTTTTCGAGAATTGGAGAAGCAAAGAGTTATGATGGATGTGGCTTTTTGACTTGGTTAATTAGCTTTTTGAATTGCTTTAGTTGTGCAATATCAAAATATTAAGATTTTATTTGAATTTATACTAAACAAATCAATTTTTCTTCCCATTTATGTTCTGTCCTTGTTGAATGAAGTTTTTAGTTGAAATTTTTGGATAACATTGTCTGTCTTCAAATTTTTGAGTGGCTTGGAAAATAAACTAATGACATAGGGAAAATTATTATAGAATACAAATAACCTCAAATATGAAGAAAAAATTAGATGATGTTCATTCAACCTTTTCCTTTTATTTTTTAATTTAGTTCCTTGACACATTTCTTTTTAAATTTTTTGTCACGAAGATTTAAAAAAAAATTGAGAGATTAGAAGAATAACTTCAGTTCTCGGCATGTTCAATTATAATTTTATTTCTTCTTAACTTTTTTTGTGTGCTAATTGGCATTTGTACTTAACCAAAAGTTAATATGTTGTACGTAATTTAAAGCAAGTGAAAGATTAGACTTTAGAGAGAATTAAATAATATCAATTATCAATTATCGAGATAAAATAGAAGGAAAGAGAAGAAAAAGCAATTAATAATATACTATGGGGCCCATTAATTTTTTATTTTGTTATTCATGTAATATAAATTAGCATTTAATTTGATCCATTGATTTGGTTGCTGTTAAAAGGTTAGGATTTTGTGTATATTCTTGTGTCAAATCAGAGGGGTTCCCGATCCTATATTACAATCGTTCTCAAGTCTAGGATTTAAATCCAGGAGGAAATACAGTCACGTAAATATTTTTATAATATTGTCAAAGTCAATTGATGATGTCGTAAATCCGTTCCAGATTTTAATCTCGGATTGAAAAATTTTAATTTATATAGTAAAACCTTACTATAGTTATATTGTTGGGATCAACTAATTTCACTACTATAACATGTTATAACTTAGTGTAAGTAATATAGAGGTAAATATATTAATAAGTAATTTATGGAGCATGTCAATTCTATGAAGCTCTAAATAAGGTTGAGAAGTTATAAATATTTTGGCTTCTACAAGAAGGTGTTCATACTAGTGAGTTATTAATGGAGCGGGCGAAGCGGAAGCGGAATTGATAGGGTAGATAAAACTAGATATCGTTCTAGCATTGGACCAAGCCAATGCAATTAGCTTACGCTCTAATTGAAGCGTCATCAAATCTCGTTCTAATCTAAACGACTCAATGAGATTTTTAATAACACGTTTAAGTAAGGTTAGATGATGCTCTAATCTAAACGACTATACAAGAGAGATTTTTATAGATAATCCCAGAAGAAATTATAAAGGGAGGTTTTATTGAATAATTGAAATTGAGGTTATGAAAACAATAACAAGACCACTCTATATTAGTAAACCTATTTCCCTAAGTTGACTTTAAAAAGAAAACTAAATTATAATTATAATATAAATGAAAGACTAAACACATACCATAATTGACTCTAATTAAAATAAAAATTCTAGAATCTTGAATCAACCTACATTATTCTCTCCCCTATTAAAAAAAAAAAAACTCATCCACAAGTTTGAATACAATTTGGAGGGTGAAACTTTTAGTGTAAGACCAAATTATCTTGTAATTTGAATTTGTGGTCCTTCTCATCAATCTTTCTCAAAAATTTAAAGAATACATACTTGATCAACTTCCTTCGCTTGTACGTTCTTTGAGATGATGAAGACTTCCAAGAACGAACAACGATAAGATAACTTTTGCCCTTCCCCAATTATCCCTCAATGCACTCTCCAACAAATTTCACCTTTTCAATCAAATCTTCTTCAAGCCTAATCTTCTTGTCCCAAATGCAATGCACTAGAAGAGTGATTTTTTTTTTTTTTGAATGGGAAGAGCGAATATTATTAGAACATGAATCACCTTTCTTTGGGGAAGCACTAGTCGAATGCTTCAAAACTTCTGACAATCTTTTGGACAAGTCATTAATAGTGTCCATATAGGTTGTATATGCTTCATTTGAAGATGCTGCAATGCAAGCTAATTTGGTATCTTGCGACACATATGAGTAAGCCTCAAGTCTTTGATTTTTGTATGCCATCATTTTTCACCAAGCCTTCTGAATCAATAACTTTGAAGTTATTCGCTTTTTCTTTCCGTCTTGAAAGAATAAAATGATCTGGTATTGAATCAATATGAAGACGAATGAAAACTTTCAAAAAATGTCTGCAAAGTATGCCCCGAAACACAAAGTTTTGGCACTCACACATACCCTTGAAATCTTGCAAATTCAACTTCACCACAAACTCTTCAGGTTACTCCAAATTTTGCTTTTACCAAGTGTGTTTTTATGCCATCATTATCACATCCTTTTTCCTCAACTTTATATCGGTTAACTTGACTCCACTCATCTTTAAACTCGTTGAAACTTTTCTAGTGTATAATTGTGCTACATGTTTCAAAAGAAACTCTCCATCATTGACGATCTGATACTTACTTATGCTCATACTCAAAATCCTCATCACTCTCTCTTTTTCACGATCTTCTTCAACGCATCCTCGTATTTGACAACAAACTCTCAGATCTGTTGTGGAAGTAACAAAGTTATCAAAAAAAAGAATTAATGCTCTTGCTACGACCAGTAGTATTCATTCCGGAAAAAAAGGTGCCATGATTATTTGTTTATGTCATAAAGATGATTCAACCATTCGTTTGTTTCTAATCCATTTTCAATAATCAAATTCTTCCACTTTTCCTTAAATTCCTTAATTTTATATGTTGATGAAGTACTTTTTCATCTGAGACTTAAATTTTCATTTCTTATGGTACAAATGTGACAATTTTTACATAAATTTCTTCTTGATATGTCAAAGACATAAACGATGACGTGTGGCTAGAAAAACTTTTGCAATTTCCGCGTTTATTGCTAAATCTTGGTCAGTGATAATTGCACCAGGATTACATCCTCCTATAGCTTTGACCCCTGTCTCAAAAACTATATAAATGTTACCTATATCTCATCTTGTAAGAGTGCACACCCAAATTATATTGAATGTAGGTGATGATTGACTCTTGAAAATGGTGCGAAAGGCTTATCATATTTATTTGTCCTATAAGTAGTGTCAAATCGTAAGTACATCCCCAAAATAATGGTACACCATGCGAGATCAAGAGTCCACCCAAAAGAAATTAGTCGCCCTCCCATTTTCATTGCAATGAATTGCATAAAACATTGGATTCTCAGCTTTTGCATTTTTCTAAAGTAAGGAAGGACTGATTAGGCGTCCCCTCCATCTAGTTGCCGATGACGAACATCCCTCAAATGATCTTAACAGTCTCTTTGGTTCAAACAAAATTGTGCACCACCAAAAAAGGAAAAAACCATTCTAATTTGCAAATTCTCCTTTTCGGAATATTTCAGTAAAGTCCTTAGCTGCTTCAGGCATGAATTTATTTATTCATTTTCATCCTTCTTGCTGAAGTAACTACTTTATGATTGTGGACATCCTTGAAAACTCCTTAAAATCTGAAACTTTTCATTTATTTAACCATTTATCATGTACAATTCGCATGCGAGCTTTACACCCATACTTGACAGTTGAATATCTTTTACCTCTTTTATTTATCTTCTCTTTTCCATGCACATCTCTTTCTTCATTTTCTTTCTACAGCCTCATGTGCCTTTTCCTTGGAAAATATTTGCTTGTTGGGCACACATAAATTGCCTACTAGTTACTTCATTTGAACCCCATCTAGTCTTGGATGAAGTTCGAACTCGAATCCAAAATCTTTCTTGTTGACCATTGTCTTCATAATAGCTTCGAGCTTCTTCCATCTCCCACGAATGATGTTTTAAAATTATCTATATGATTTTTCGGACTACTTGTTTTACCATTCATCTCTTGAATTATTTCAACCCTCTAGACGAAATCTCATATTTTAGATCATAGTCAAGTATAAGCAAGTCATAATTCAACTAATTAATGTCAAAACAAAAGCAATAACATAATAAAATCAAGTACCGAAAAGAAGGCAAAAGGTATTAGCATCACCACTCACTGATGGGGATTTACTAGAAGACTTGGTCGATAGTTCGTCTAACTGTTCTGGCATTATTCATATTATGAAATATGCAGCAACTTTTTATATCTAATCTTAAGAGTAATTTTATCTAATAATCCAAGACCAACACCATGGCAACTCAACTTTTCATTTCTTCTTTTATATTTCACTATGCAATTGATGCTTGTACTTATGATGTAGAGGAGAGTTATTTAATGCAAGTGAAAGATTAGAGAGAATCAAATAAATTAATTATGGAGATAAAATAGGAGGAAAGAGTAGAAAAAGCAATTAATAATATATTGTGGGCCCATTAATTTTTTATTTTGTTATTCATAAAAAATAAATCAGCATTTTAATTTGATCCATTGATTTAGTTGCTGTTAAAATGTTAGAATTTTGTGTATATTCTTATGTTAAAAAAGAGGGGCTCCCGACCCTATCCCTATATATACATATGTATCTATGATGAAAAAATTTTAAATTTGGGAATAAAGTCCGGGATGGATTTATGGTGTCGTAAATTGACTATTATAAAGTTGTAAACTCATTTACGACACTACAAATCTGCCTTGGATTCAATGGCTAATATATATTACTTTATGTATATATTCTCTTTTTTTAGTTTTAGCCTCTTTTGATTTTGAACTCCCACTCTCCTTTTTCAAGTCACTCTTTTTTTTTTTTTTTAACCTCACTTGATCATCATACACTTGTCTTGGGGATAAAGGTACAAGAATAATAAGATTTTCAGTATATACAATAGAGTATCTATTGGCATAACCATCATGAATAACATGTTTACCAAACTACTATAGTCCCCTAAAAGAATATGCCCGCATTCATTGGCACTACAAAAAGTCATTATGCCTTAAGAATTTGGGAAAATTTACAAGAATAGTCTTAAAACTTTTTTAATTTTTTAATTTAACCCACCTAATTTTTTTTCTATCATAACTAGCCAAACACCCTATTTTTGGACTAAATTACCCTTACCATTTTCATCAAATTTATAAATGCATGCCACTTGATAAAATCCAACACAACTATAATGCTTTCAACCCTAAACAACTTAACAAACCTTCGTCACTCTCAACAAACTTCATCACTCTCAATAAATCAACAAATTCCGTCAAACAAACATTGCATAATTGAAAATATAATCATCAATTGGAGAGCTTTTTAAAGTTAGTTTATGCTCTTACATAATATAAACTTTTAATCTATTGATTTTATCAACTAAGTTCGAAATTAAAGTGGATTTTGTTGCAAATGTTGCTATTTTTCATTCATAAAACAATATGATTTCTTAAAATACTTAGTTTGAGTTGAGAAATGAAGAAAAATCATTGAAAACACAGAAAAATCGGGCAAAAAATAAAGTCCAGAACAAGTGAAACAGATAATGGGACAGGTGCATGTCTCACATAAACAAACTGTGTTTATGTGCGACAGGCACCTGTCCCACTGCCTGTCTCATCAAATTTAGTGAGACAGGTAATGGGACAGGTGCCTGTCGCATATAAACCCACTGATTTTATGGAATATATGATTTTTGATTTGATTTGTCTCGTCGTAAGTTTCGAAACGGTATATTATACGCCTAAAACAGACACATGTAGCTCAAGTTATGACTTTAGGAAAATGTCTGAAATTTAGTGAGATAGGCACCTGTCCCACTGCCTATCTCACTAAATTTGGTGAGACAGGCAGTGGGACAGGTGCCTTTCTCAGTTGTTCTAGGCTTTTTTTTTACCCATTTTTCTATGTTTTCAATAATTTTTCTTCATTTCTCAACTCAAACTAAGTACTTTAACAAATCATATTATTTTATGAATGAAAAATAACAACATTTGCAAGAAATCCCACTTTAATTTCGAACTTAGTTGATAAAATCAATAGATTAAAGGTTTATATTGTGTAAGAGTATAAACTAACTTTAAGAAGCTCTCCAATTGATGATTATATCTTCAATTATGCAATGTTTGTTTGATGGAATTTGTTGATTTATTGAGAGCGATGAAGTTTGTTGAGAGTGATGAAGGTTTGTTAAGTTGTTTAGAGTTGAGAGCATTATAGTTGTGTTGGATTTTATCGAGTGGCATGCATTTGTAAATTTGATGAAAGTGGTGAGGGTAAGTTAGTCCAAAAATAGGGTGTTTGACTAGTTATGATGGAAAAAATTAGGTAGGTTAAATTCAAAAATTGCAAAAGTTTTAAGGCTGTTCTTGTAAATTTCTCAAAAATTTGCCTACCGTCACTTTCTCCCATGCATTAAATATATTACTAAAATTCGAATCACCAACATACAAGTCTTTATTTTTGCATTGATGTATTCAAACCTAATGTTTTGGCATCTAAGGCAGAAAAGTAAGGTGTTTCGACAAGTTGATCTCACCAAACAATAGGACAATGATTGAATTCAATGATGGCCAACTTTATCTTTTTCACCATTTTCTCCCATTCTAAATGAAGTTGAAAAATTTAATTTTTCAACTACACTAGTGTCAACCACATTAATGCAACTCCCCCATCAATAATCATGCTACATATCTCATTATTAACATGTCATCTAGTATGAATGATGTTTCACGTTGTATGCATTTTTTGATGAGAACGTCTTCATTTTAAAGAAATAAGGATGCTACTAACAAACAAAAAATACAATTTCTAATATATTGCAATCTTTATTTTATTTTATTTTTTTGGTACTTTAGTGGCATCTTCGGATGTCCTCATTACAAAAGGATTATATATATGGGTAGGGTTATCTTAACTTAAATTCTTGAATTGAGATTTTGACATATATTTTGGGTCATTAGTTTCAAGCAATCTAATGGTGGATGAATAACCATTATTAAATTCTATTGACTTTCAATATCTTCCCTTAGATTACTTGAAATCGATGGTTCAAAATTTGCGTCAAACTTTTATGTCAAAAATTTAAATTAAAATAGGATTGGACCCACCTTATGACCACTGTAGTAATTAATTTAATATTAAACTTATGTTTGGATGTAAGAATTCAGAGGAGCAGAGACCAATGGAAATGAGAGAGGAGAAAGAAAATGAGGGGGAAAAAATAAAAGAGGGTCAATCTTAATTTTATTATTTTGTTAGATTTAAAATAATTTTATTTTCTTTTTATTTCTTTGCCCTCTTCTCCTTTCCTCTCATGTCCTCTGTTTACTCTTGTTTCTATTTTTATATAATATTATTAAACAAGTTACGAGAATTATCACATTAAATATACTAATTTTCTTCTTTAAAACTATTACGAAAATTACCAATTAAAAACAATACAAAACGAACCCTTAGATGTTAGATTCTACGCCTCTTGATACTGTTGATTGAGAATTTGTTTCTAATAATAGAAAACAAAAGATGGAAAAAACAAATGAAATCAAATTTTGTTTGTTTATGCGACTAATATGGAAAAGAAAATGCACCAGGACAGAATTTGATCCTATTAGTAAAATCTGTCAGACGCGTTAAATTTTCGGCCAACGCCATCTCCATTATTTGGCAACCATCTGCCTATAAATTCATATTCCCTATCCTGTAATTTGAAAGTGCTCGCTCTCTCTATCCCTCAACTTGTTCGGCTACCTAGCTCGCTCTTTAGGGTACAATCTTTCGCTTCTCATTTATCGAACTCGACCCAATGTCTCCTTTTACTATCCCATCATTCTTAGGTGTGGGAGGTTGCATTTTTATAAAACGGTTGTAAAAAGGTCGTACTGAAATTTTACAGAGTTCTCAAAAATGCTGACACCTGCACCTAATAATGACGAGCTAAACATATATGTTAACGCTATACATTTTCTTTTACTTTTAATTTGCTGCAGTCAAAAGGTATCAATGGCTAATGAAAGTGAAGGAAAGTTGCAAAAAGATCAACTACCAAACTTTGTCGCATCCGCAAAAGGGAAACCTGGTTTCCACTATTTAATCTCTAACGCTCTTTATCTCTTGCTCATTCCACTCTTTGTCATTGTTTTGACTTATGATCTGTTTTCAACTTTGAGTACAATTTATGATTTGTTTCAGATTTGGAACGAGCTTAGTTTCAAATTCGACAATGTGACAGTACTATTACTAGTAGTACTATGCTTGGTTTCCCTTGTCTTTACAACCATTTACCTGATGAGCCGCCCGAAAAATGTTTACTTGGTGAACTTTTCATGTTATAAGCCTGACCCATCTCGAATGTGCACTCGAGAAAGTTTCTTACAAATAGCCAGCCAAACTGGGAAATTTTCAGACGAAACTTTAGACTTCAAAAAGAAAATTTTGGAGAGATCGGGGATTGGGAATATGACATATGGTCCAAAATCCTTGATGGAAAACCCGGCAGAAAATGGTAATATGGAGGAGGCAAGGAAGGAGACTGAGGGTGTGATAATTGGAGCCGTAGATGAGCTCTTGGCAAAAACTGGGGTGAAGCCTAAAGCTATTGGGATTCTTGTGGTGAATAGCAGCTCGTTTAATCCAACACCTTCATTGTCAGCCTTTATCGTGAATCACTATAAGCTTAGAAGCAAAATCTTCAGCTATAATCTTGGTGGTATGGGTTGCAGTGCTGGTCTTATTTCTATTGATCTCGCCCAAAAACTCTTACAGGTTTTTTGCTACTTAAGCTATTTCTTTTAAATAATGTTAGGCGCAGCTGCTAAATTATATTACATGTCACTTACAATAGTTCAAAAGTAATCTGTAGTCACCCAATATAAGAGAATGGCAGCATATGAGATTATTCATGGGTAATTACATTTAGGTTTACTATACGTTATATTGTATGTAACTTAGCAATGCCTAATGTAACTAATAATTGTGTTCCAATTGATATGGTACATTATTTGTAACTGCTAAATTAAAGTCAGTTATTAACAATGTGACAGTTACAGATAAGTGTTGGGATAATTATTGTAATTTTTAATCTCTGCTTCACAGGATTCGAACTTGAGGAGAAACACTAAATGTGTATGTATGTGTGTGTGTATATATATATATATATATATATTTTTTTTTTTTTTCTGGTTATAATCTAATAAAAAGTATTACATTCTGCGGTGTACCCAGGGCCGACTCAACCATATTTGAGGACTTAGGCAAATGGTATTAATGAGTTCTTAAAATTTAGGACAAATATATATATATATATATATTAGTTATGTATTATTTATTGAAAATCAATTCTTTAAACACTCTAAAATTTAAAATTATTAAATAAAATTCTATTCTACTATTGATAATCCATGAAATTTTAATTCAATTATAACATTTTTACTTATTTTTTAAACTCAAATTACATCTTTTTTACTACCTCTTTTCTAGATTAAACTAATTTTCGATATACTTTTATTTCAAAATTGATAAAACAAGCACATACAAAAAATAGTAGATTAATAAAAGAATATATTAAAAAGAAATAAAAACAAATAAATAACACAACTAATTAAGAGAATAATAAAAAGATAAAATCTGAAATTTCAAAATCTAGAATTTATGAGTTTTGTAGGAATTAAAACTATTAAGTACTACAGCAAATAAACTTTATAGGAATTTGATAGTTTATTTAGGAAAATATAATTACAAAATAATAATAAATTAAATGAATAATAATGACTTTTAAATTCACTTTCCCTCGTTTATATACAAAATAATTATCTTATGGGGTCTTCATGTAAAGCGGAGCTCTAGGCAACCGCCTAAGTTGTCTAGAGGTCGAGCCGCTATGTGTACCGAGACTTTATCAATTTAATTTCATCGTCACAGGTGGAACCAAACTGCTACGCTCTTGTTGTGAGCACAGAGAACATTACTCTAGGCTGGTATGTTGGCAATGATCGATCAATGCTTCTTACAAACTGCTTATTTCGTGTGGGTGGCGCTGCAATTCTCCTCTCCAACCGATCATCTGATCGCAGTAGCTCCAAATATCAACTAGTTCGAACCTTGCGCAGCCACCAGGTTGACGACAACAGCTATAATTGTATCATGCAAAAAGAAGATGAATTTCAGCATGTAGGAGTCAAAATCTCTAAAACCCTCATGGTTGTTGCTGGAGAAGCCCTGAAGACTCACATTACTGCAGTTGGACCATTAGTTCTTCCAATGTATGAGCAACTGTTGTTTTTGGCAACTTCAGTAGCAAGAAAAATCTTTAAAATGAAGATCAACTTGTATATTCCAGATATCAAGTTGGCATTTGAACATTTTTGTATTCATACGGGAGGAAGAGGAGTGTTAGATGGGATTGAAAAGAACCTTCAACTTAATGAATGGCATATGGAGCCTTCAAGAATGACTCTTAATAGATTTGGTAATACTTCAAGCAGTTCTGTGTGGTATGAATTGGCTTACTCCGAGGCAAAGAGAAGAATTCGGAAAGGTGACAGGATATGCCAAATTGGTTTCGGATCAGGATTCAAGTGCAGCACTGTTGTATGGCGTGCATTGAAGACCATCAATCTCAATCCTACCCTGGACAAAAATCCTTGGATTGATGAAATTGACAATTTCCCTGTTCAAGTGCCACAAGATGCACCAATTGCATTCTGATTGCAAAATTTGTATCTCAAATGATGGTTATGTGATATTTCGTTCATCGCACGATCCATGTACCAAATAATGGCCATATCATTTGCAATAAAATTTGGATGGGTTATTTGTATTTCTAAAATATGCTTTGAGTACTCTATTAGTATTATTTTAAACACTCAATATAATAAAATTTTAAAAACATTACTACAAAAATAACATTTATTGACACTACAATCACTAACACTTTGTAAAAGGTTTCAGCAATTACATACATTTTTACTATTTTCTGTATTTAACAAATAAGTATCATAAATTAATGATATTGGTGTGTCAGTAAATTGAAAATCAGAAATCATTGACACTAAAGTATTAGAGGTTAAAACAAAATTATTAGAACTTGTAAATCTTCCAACTCGAACCTATGACTTCTAAATTTAAAATGCTTACGTTTGGTTCACAAACCACGAAGACACAAACATAATGTTAAAAATTAAAAAAACAAAAGACATAAATATCATCTCACATTTCTTTCTCTCTATTCATAATATTGTGAATTAAAACATAGAAAACAGAACTTACAAAATCCCTAGATCGCCCACACTGCTGACACACCAAAAACCTCTCCCATCACTGCTGTCACTACTTTCAACTAGCCACTCTTATCATCTCCCTTCACCAAGATCTGGACTCTTTTGCTGCTGTCATCTCCCAAGCACCAAATTAAGTTGCGAATCCACTATCGTGACTTATGAATTTATACTATCACTGATAGCTTATTTGCTCTTCTTCACGGTAATGGCCTCTCCTGTCCTTTAATGTATGTGTGTCTATATATATATAGACACACACACACACATAAGGGCCACAACTTAACGCTTATCATTATTAGGGACCATGGTTAATTGACATATATTGCACACATTGGACCCTTCGATTGACTTGTTTTCTATAAACATAGAAGGCCATTGTTGAATTTGAAAAGAAGAGAAAAGATAAAATTTACTAGATAATCTAAAAATACAATAATCTAAAAAGAAGTACATGTATGTATGTATGTTTATGTATATGTGTGTGTGTGTAGATTGAGATGGTAAATATGCTTTTGAAGTGATGTCAATGGCTGAGACAAGGGTAAGTCACTTTTATATTTATTTCTTATATATTTCATTCTTTTATAGTATAATTAAGTTTTCGTGTGTCATGAATTTTGAGGTTCTGATAAGCTGTTATTGGTGATTCTTTAATTCCTTAATTCAACTTGTAGGTTTATAATTTTATTTTGGTAGAATGAGCTGAAGAGTTAAATTGAACAAGGAAAATTCCAATCACATAGGTCAAATGACATTCTAGGCGAAGCCCTTCAAAAGCATCCAAATGGAAGTAGGGTGCAAGGAGTAAGATAATTCATCATGCCATCCATGTACTTTCATGTTCCTGATGCTGCAGAGTTGGCAAGAGAAAAAAAGATGTATCAAGAGAGTTTTGAATTTATGTCTGCTCAATTGGAACACATGAATGCAAGGTTGAATGCCTATAGCATTATTGAAGTTGGTAGTTTTAACTATCCTAAACCCAAACCTTCCACTGGTGTTTAATTTAAGATTGATCAACAATCTCTTGAAGCTCTTGGAAAAAGAAAGTTTAGTAAAGGGAATATTACATGTCATTATTTTATTTTCATTTATTTCTATTTGTATATGCATGTATTATTACTAATTGTACGCATGTATATTTTAATTATTTCATAGGCTAGTTTCCCATCGGGTGAGTTAACTAAAAAATATGGGAAGAGTAAAATGAATTCAAAGAACACTCCTATTAAAATTTCCCAACCAACACCTCAACAAACTCCGAAGAAACTAGATTTTGAAGTTACTTCAAAGCCTATGCCAAGCAAATCTCCCAAATTAACTCATAAAGTAGATATGCAATTCCTCTATGATGAGAGAGTATAAAAAAAAGAACCACTGGTCATCAAACAAACAATAAAAAACTCAAGCAGGGTGCAAAGAATACATGGGCAACTACACAGTTAAAAAAGAATGACATGAGTGAACATAAGAACATGTTTACTATGTTTATTGAGAATTCCTTACCTCGGTCGATCATGATTGGGTATGATATAACAACTTTTGGTGAAATTTAGAAAATATACTTAGATAAAATGGTGATGAAATCATTGAGTTCAAAAAGGTCTCAAATTGTACTATTAACTTATGGATAAAGTAAGATAAGCTTAGATTATATTTTATTAAACTTGAAGCTATTATTTTGTTTTTCTTTATTCAACTTTACTTTATATATGTTTATTTTTCCTTAGATATTTGTATGGGGAGATGAAGAATAGTGGAAGTGCCAAGCCAATTCAGTTTGGGCTTTTTGAGAAGTTACATCCAACAACAGTCAGCTTCAAAGAGAGGTCTCAATACATTTCAAAACTTTTGGGCTTGACAGAGTTGGGACAGGTCATTGTATTCCCATATAACCCTAGGTATAATCTTTTTCATTTGCTAACCATATTCTTTATTTAGTAAATTAATTGTGTAAAAAATTTTACTTGTAATCCATGTCTTCAAACAATTTTTATTTTGTTAAAAAATTAATTGTGGGTACTACGTGATGAAATACATTCAAGATATTGTTACAAATGTGAACATTCTTAAAAATAATGTAAGTATCGAAAGCAAGTTTTAGATTACTGCATCATATTGTTTAATGCATTGTGAAATAAATCACTTCAAAAGAAGCCTGAACCTTTGACCTAATATGTGTTTCTTGATTGCTACGTTTTTATCATATATTTTATGTATTCAGTGGCGAGGTAAAACAACGGCCTGTCCAAATTTTTGAAAAAATTAACAAAAATGTCATATGCAAAGTTTACAAAATTGTCACTATTTTATTTACAATTGTACCACTCTATTAATTTACAACTTTACCATTCATATAAATAAATGAAAAAAGGGAGCTTCCTTTCTTGGCTAGCTCTTCATATTCTTCCTGGTAAGATTAGACAATAAATTTGTTTTTTATTTCAGTCATTTACAATATATTCATTAAAAGTAAGGTAGTAAATACAAAAGATCAATTCTTGTTCCAATTTCATTATGTAAGATTAAGTTATTGTTAGGTCAAATGAAAATAATTTAGCCATTGCATTCTAGTGTACACATTTTAAAATTAATTATTGATAAAGATAGATCATATATTCGATTAAGTATAATATATATAAAGCTAATTTGTTAATTAAACTTTTGTTTGCCTTCTAAATAGTGTCAATGTGTCATAATGACAGACTGATGGTTGTACAACTTTTGTTAGTGAATTTCTTTTAACTTCTTTTATATCTATCTCCTATTTCAACTACAACGACTAAATAAACATAGACACTACTTTAAAATAAGATAGATAAAGAGTTTCTATTAGATTGTATGGTTATCTACATTGACTGAGAATTTGTAGAACCATCTATGCAAATTCTATGATAGTTGAGTTTAATTCTCGAAAACATGGTAAGGCACAACTTAAATAGTGTATAATTGTAATTGAATTGCTTCTTGGATATGATATATTATCTTATGTATTAATGAAATTTTCTTTAAGATTTATATTCTTAATTGAGATAACATTTCGGCTTGGAAAAAATTTAGCCCACCCAAAAATTTTTTTTGGTTTCACCCTTATATGTATTTTATATATGCTGTAAATAAAGGTACTTATGATAATGGGTATACAACATATTGTTGGAGATATTATGTGAATAGGCATAGTTTCCAATTTGGTTTTGGTGAATAACTTGTTGTTTTAAGCAATTGGAGCTAAATTTATACAAGCACAGCTCAACAAAATGTTTTTCCCTTAACTTCAAAATTTTCTACTCTTTTTGTGCTTTCTGGCTCTGCTACAACATTTTCACAAAACTTACTTAAAGCCTAAGTGTTGGGACAAAATTTCAGTCCTCATCCATAAATTATCCCTTGCTTGGCACTCACAAAAATTTGAATAGCACTCACTTTATCTTCATTAGGTTTTTATTAACCCTACACACAACTAGATAACAGAGCTACACACCACACAAAACACATCATGCACAATACACACACGTGCACTAACACAACCCCCTCCAAACTTGAGAGGTGTTGTTTCCTCACAAGCACACAAAACAAAACAAACCATACATGCATAAGTTGGCACGAAAGAAATGTAGAATAACATTTAAAATTAATGAAAAATTTCAGAAATTAAAAGAGCTGAAATTGGGCTGGCAAGGGTACTCCCCTTTTGTCAGATGAGTTTATGCAGCACTGGCTGAAGGTTCACTATTTTTTCATAGAACTCCTCACGCGGTCCTTGGGTGAACCTTGTGGTGGGATAGTGTTGGAGAAAAATCAATTTTTAAAATTTTGTTTTATAAAAATTTCTAGGATTGCTCTCATACAATATATAAGAATTTGTAATCTAGAAATCGTACCTTGAAAATCTAATTTGGCTTTTTCCGCTGAAGTGATTTAGGCTTCTAGATTACGATCCATCACCACCACTCCTGTTAGATCACGATCCGTCACCACCACTCCTGTTAGATCACAATTCATCACCACCACTCCTGTTAGATCGCGATCCGCCACAAAATAATCTTCCAGGCTATGACTCAAGTTTGATCTGCACTTGACGTGTGGGCGCCTTTATCACCACTAAAGCAACTAGCACGAGAAAATTTTTCTCTTAACAATAGAGAGAAAAATCTTTTTATCTGATATGTATAAAGTGACTGCTCTTTTCTTTTGGGAGAAAATAAGCCCTTTTATATATCTATCTAGTGAAAACCCTGGGCTCCATTTTTATATTATTTAATTCTATTAAATCAAGTTTGATTTAAATTAAAAATAATAAACCAAAAGTAACATTACTTCTTTCTTGTCATAGGGGCCCACCATGTAAAATAATACAAGGCCCCTTAGACACAAGTACATTACATGGAGCCTCCTACTAAATAATATATTTAGACTTTTAACCCAAATAACTACTTATCTTGCTTATTAATTTAGTAGTGGCACAGTTAATTAAATGAGCTAACCCGGGGATCATTTGGGAACATACAATAGTGGCTATAATAATTAGGTCAGTAATTAAACTAGCCCAATTATTTAACTCCAAATCTACTCCACTAAAAGATTGGAATTGATCTCCATAATTGTATGCTCGAATAATAATTCGTCCCAAACCACATCGATTTCTTTCATGCATAATCCTTTGTACCACATCGTTAATTAAATCGATATCTCAACTGTCCAATCGATTTAATTACATCTTATTCCTTGATACTTATTGGTTTCGCTAATGATCTTTTTCAACATACTAAATATGTTGACACACTCTGGCCAGAGAATTCTATGATCAAGTGCTGAAAACCCATCAAGAGATGTGTTGTACAAATTCTATATTGTTAATCTATAACTCCAATACTCATAATTGCTCCCACCAAGATACCGGGTAATCTTGACCACAATTGTGTGTCGTACCCATTGGTAACTCAAATGGAATAACAATTACAATCATGAAATCATAAATAACTCAAGATTAAGATTACAGTAAAATCAATGCCTATGAGATTTAATAAGTCTGACAGTCATTTCAAGGTTAATTAAATCTCATCTGTGATTCAGCTCAATGTAGTCAAACTACATCAGTAAATTCATACATGGTTAAGATAAATCATTCAATGAATTTACTACAGTCTAAACATAAATAGAGCGCCCAACTCTATTTATCAACTGCGAACTTAATTAATTTAATCATAAGATAACTTATACTTATGTCTTCTGTGAATCCATATGATGATCACATAAATACATATAATATGATTAAACGAACCTTATTCAAAATATTTATGCAATTGAAAATATCTCCAATATTTTATTAATAAGAAAATAAATTAATATGCTTTAAAAGAGTATATAATCCCAACAATCTCTCACTAGCTCTTAAAGTATATCTGGCATATTGCACATGCTCTAGGGCTCTAAGTGCAAGTTATAAAGGTTTCCTACTAATGGCTATTGTAATCAGATCTGCCATTTAGCATTTAATGCCATTTGGGGTTCTGTCATATAACCTTTTCTATATTATTCCCTGATAAGATGATACTTCCTCTTAATATATTTTGTTTCTTGTGGTTCCTTGGTTCTTTAGATTGAGCTACCGTACCACCATAGTCACTAAATAGTTTAAGGGGTGCAGTTACAACAAGTACCAACTCAAGATTTTGTAGGAACTTGCGGAGCCATCTAGCTTCTTTTGCAACTTCAGATGTAGCCACATTTTCAGCTTCAGTTGTGGAGTCTATGATACAAGATTGTTTCACACTCATCCAACTAATAGCTCCTCTTCTTAATGTAAACACATAGCCGAAAGTTAATTTTCTAGAATCCTTATCTGAAAAAAAGTCAGAATTAGTATTACCCACTGGAATAAGTTCATCACCAGAATACACAAGCATATAATTTTTAGTTCTTTTCAGATACTTTAGAATATGCTTGACTGCAGTACAGTATTCAGGTCTAGGATTAGATTGATATCTACTAACCATCCTTACCGCAAAACAAATGTCTGGCCTAGTGCAAAGCATGGCATACATGAAACTTCATACTGCTTTTGCATAGGTGATAACTCTAGGAAATGAGATTTATTACATCAATTTTAGACTTAAATTAAGATTACTAAGAAGACAAATAAGGTGTTTTTATTACATTTTGATTATATTTTGTATAAGCATTCATTTTAGTTAAGTTTTAATAAGTTTTGTTTGAATCAAAGTAATTGGTGCTAAAAACAGGTGCATTATTGTAGGTTTTCAGAAAGTCTTAATTCATGAGGGGATGGTGAGACAATGGATGAGCAAGAGGAGGAAAGAAGATAGCCGCAAAAGAAGTAAAGCATAATCGGGAATAGTGCAGCGTTGTAGCGGATGTTAGAGCAACCAATACTATAGCAATCTGGGAGCAATGCGGGAGAAAATTTAGGCGCAGGCCAGCAGCAGATTCACGATTTGCATGTTTCCTAATTTAACTCATGCACGCCTATGGACTTTTGTTTTACCCTAGTTTGCAGTATAAAAGAGAGACGTGCACCACATAGAAAGGCGGCAAAGGAATTATCATCAAAATCATTAGAGAGAAAAAGAGAAGAAGATCAGAATTGAAGAGTGCTATTTCGGCAACATTGAGGAATCTTGCAGAATTATTTGGATTTTTCTTTCACTGCGCTCAACTTATATTTATCTTCTTCCTTTGATTGTTCTAATGTATCCAGTGAACAACATGTTTATGATTGTTTTTCTTATTCAGAATATGAACTAGATTTGCTTGTAGTTAAGTGACAAACAATCCAATGGGTTTTTTACTGTTCTTATGTGTTGTTATGTCATTGCTGTAGCATTTTACTCTAATAGCCATCATTAATATAATTGTTATTTCGGTTGACCACCCATTTAATAGTTCCAGTTAAGATAGAGCAGCAAAAAGGCATGTCTTAGCAGATATTATTAGAGTATTACTTGATCTTAAGTTAAGTTTCCTGGATTAAGTTATCTTAAATCCCATAAGGGTAATACTTGAAGTTAAGATTTGTGACATACTAGACATATGTGTTTACCTTGTAGGGTGGAGAGATAAAAATGATCATAAAGCCATATCATGAGTAGATTAGCAACTGGTCATTGCTAGTGTATTTAAGGGTATGAGAGTTCCAATATGCGACAGCTGAGGATACAAATTAATTCCGCCCAGTGCTGAAGCAGTTGCTGTAACAATTGGACTCAACTTGATGAAAAACAGTCGGCCCATAAGGAGAGTTTGATCATTCAACTACCATAGTCTCACTTGAATCTTAAACACATTTAGTTTAGCTTATTTCATTGCGGTTTTGCTCACTTTACTCTCTCACAATCATTAATTACGACAGAGCACATTTTACGTTTGTTAACTTCGAATTTAAATTAGGTTGCACTATTGTGATTGCTACAACATTTCAAGTAACATCAATCCCTGTGGAGACGATCTTGAATACTCATCACTTTATTACTTGTTGTGTACACTTGCACGTTGACACCATTATCATTTGATTATAAAATCAGGCCAACAATAGATAACTCGTCTAATTCTCTTTATTTCTTCAGATGTTTTAGGTGATTGATCCTTAGAGAATGTAATTCCATGTCTGAATGGTAATAAACTAGTTTTGAAAATTTCCATGCTAAATCTAGCCAATATCTTGTCGATACAGACCGCTTGAGACAAGGCTAAAGTTTTATTCTTTTAGTCTCGTAGTAATTTGATACCAAGAATATAACTTACCTCTCCTAGGTCTTTCATATCAAATTATTTTGCTAACCAACTCTTTATTGTAGTCAATACTCCTATATCGTTTCCAATTAGGAGAATATCGTCTACATAAAGAACTAGGAAGGCTACATATTTTTCCTGAATTTTCTTGTAAACACATGGTTCATCAATGTTCTGAATGAATCTAAACGATTTAATCACTCGATCAAATCTGATGTTCCATGACCGGGATGCTTGCTTCAATCCATAAATGGATCTCTGCAACTTACATACCATGTGTTCTTGGCCTTTTTGTATGAATCCATCTGGTTGTTGCATGTAGATGTCTTCTTCAAGATGCCGGTTAGAAAGGTAGTCTTGACATCCATTTGCCAAATTTCATAATCTAGCACTGTAGTAATGGAGAGCAGAATCCTGATGGATTTAAGCATAGCAACCGGAGAAAAGGTTACCTCATAATCGATTTCTCTTGCTGAGTAAAACCCTTTGGCTACTAATCTTGCTTTAAATATTTCTGTCATTCTGTTTACTCTTCTTTTTCTCTTATAGATTCACTTGCACCTTATAGGTTTTACACCATTTGGCACCTTTACAAGTTCTCAGACTTTATTGGAATATATAGATTCCATTTCTTAATTCATGAACTTTTTCTAAAATTCAATATCTCTGTCTATTAGAGCTTCGTTGTAGCTAGTGGGATCTTGTACATGTTCAACTGAGATCGCCGTATAGGTTTCTCTCAATAACATATATCTCGTAGGTAACCTAGTTACCCTCCCACTATGACGAGGTTCTAAAAGTGATAGTTGTTCAGGGATAATCCTGTGCTGATCAGCTGGTTGTTGTTGTTCTTCTTGTTTTATAACAAGTGTTGAAAGCTGAACATCAACCTGATCTCTTTTATTTCTCTAGTTTTACCTTACTCTTAGGTTATAAGTCATTATATAGTCTTCCTCAAAGAAAGTAAAGAATATGTCTATAAATACATTCCTATCTTGAGGACTATAATTCAGACTTTCCCTTATTCCTTTAAGATACCTAAAACATGCAAGCTTCTGAACACAAATCCATCTTCTCTACCTCTGATTCTAGTACAAATACTAGTAAACTCCAAATTCGAATGTGTCTCAAATTATGTTTGTGACTTTTTCATAATTTCTTGGAGTAATAGACATCGAGATAGACGAAACTAAGTTCAACAAACTTTGTAGTTTTAAATACTAGTATCTGGAATAAAAAAGGTAAATGATAAACCACTTAGTATATGTCTTGTCTTATCCAAAAGAATCTTGTTTCTTCATTTAATTACACTATTGTATCATAGTATTCTTTGACAACCAAATAGAGCTTGAATTCTCGATAGAGATATTCTTTGTTTTGATCATATCGAAGTTCTTTTATATTCCTGTCTAATTGCTTCTGTCTTATCCACGTACTCTTTTGAATTTCAAAAACAATGGAATCATGACGCATTTAGACAAACATAAATAAAATGAATATTCATCAACAAGATTGATAGAATACTTATAACCTCTTATAACATATAAACTGATTAGTCTGTATACATTTGTATGCACTAAATCATCCAATACAATCTTATGCTTTTAGCTCAAAAAGAGTATCCTCGTCATATTACTTTTCTAAATAAGATTTATACAGTTACAATGATCAATCTTAATAGGCCAACAAGCCTATCATTAATCATTTTCTTAAAATCTTATTATAGTTTATATGACTTAAGCATAAATATCAAAGGTGATTTTGGTTAGAAGAAACATTTCTTTTCTTAGATAAATGCATATACTCTTTATCATTATATATTGCTTTGAATAGATCAATGGACTTACATGATATAAATTATCTTTATAAATAACCAAAATAAGTAATAAACAGAGGATCCAAAAATAATAGTGTACTCCTGTTTATTAAAACAAGCCACCGAAATTAAATTCCTTTCATATTCGGAAAAATAAAGACAAATATCAAACTAAAGTCTCGTAAAATTGAACTAGCCTTTCAATTGATATAAACTAGCATGTCATCAAATGCTATTTGAAGCTTTCTTCACTTAATCTCTTGGTTTCCTGAAAACCAAATAAATGAATTACAAATAAGATTAGTTATCTCAGAATTCAGTATTGCATGAATTAATAGAAATATGAACTAATTAGGAAGCTTAAAGATTTCCTATACCTGCTTTTAATAATCTTAGAACAATCTTTCTTCCAGTGACCCTTCTGTCCACATTTGTAACACTTGCCTTTTGGCTTGCCACTTCGTTTAGTGGACATTTTGCTTATCCTAACTCTTTCTTGCTCATTCTTGTCTTTTGACTTAAGCATTGAAGAGAATCATTTTTCAAGAAGTTTTCTGCTATGATAAAATTCTTTTATAGCATATAGTTCGTGCATTAATTTAATTAAGGTCATATCTTTATTGTTTAAGATATAGCTGACTTTAAATTCTTTGAATGTATCAGGCAAATATTCAATCACCATGTTAATCTTTGTTTTTTCATCGATTTGAACACCATGAATCTCTACTTCATTCAAATAGTCCATCATTTTGAGGACATGATCACGAACTCTTGTGCCCTCTTCCATCTTAATATCTATAATACGTTTTAATGCTGCTTCTCTGGCAAAATGAGTATTTTGCCCAAACATCTGATGAAGACTAGCCATTATTTCTGTGGCTGTTTCCATGCTCCGATGTTTCTTATGCAATTCCACAGAAAATCGAAGCCAATATATAGCGCTTAGCCATTTTGTTAGCTTCGCACCATTTCTCATAAGGCTCCCTCTGACTTCTATAATCGTATAACGATGGTTCTGGAGGGCAAGACTAGGTCAACACATATTTGCAGCCTTTAGTAGTAAGAATATTAAATAGATTGCGTTTCCAATCTAAATAATTTTTGCCAGTGAGTTCATTTTTAATAAGGATAATTAATAATGGGTTGATGGAAGACATTTTCTGAAAAAACAAAATAGACATGCATAAATACTTTGAAACAATATTCACAATAAATGACAAAAATGTAAAAAACCATAAATGCATTTTAATTTATTGTAACGATAATCTAGTACCGCTTTGACAAGCTATTCATTGGGGAAGTCATGTCTACACTTACTAGACCCAATTATCCATTTGATTATTTACTTTCATGTTGAGACATAATAAATAATTATTGTTATCCCTTTGAGCCTAAATTTGTTAATAGAGCTTCGTTAGGAAGGTTAATAACAAATTTTGGTTGAGTGTAGAACAATTGTTTCAATCTACGTATTTTTCATATCAATAGTCACCGTTGGTGTGAACAATCGATTGAAAAATATTTCAATTTTATCTTTGAAAAAGTTCATCAAATAAAATATATAATATATATACCCTCCGTAGGGAGCATTACTGTATCATGAAGTCGAGGTATGTATATAATTTTATTATTGAACTAACAATGGAGCCCGTGGGAAAAATTATCTTGAATTTTCCCTCTCCCACTCAATATTTTAAAATTAGTTTTTCCTTTTTAAAACATACATTGGTTATATTGTTAATTGCATGCTTCCTATAATATTATTTAAATGATATCCAATATTATTTAAGCATTTGCAAATTACAAACAATATAATAAGATTCATAATTAATGAATGACATGTAACATTATGCATAGAGTGGCACTATCTATTCTATATGACATGTTATCATGGCATGTTATCATCCAAAACATAACATATAGAAAAATAATTAAATAATCTTAATTCATGGGTTTTCTAAAAAAAAAATACATTAACCCTAAGCCTAATCTTTATTGGACTTCTTGTCAATATCTATCTTTTCATAGGCTTGTCTTTGTTAATGGATTAGGGGAAATTGGGCTTTTAAATTTATTATTGGTCCAATTTTAATTTTGAAAAGAAATAAATAACTAATTAAAATAAAACTTTTGGACTAAAAATAAATTTAATGTGCTCAATTTTCTCTATGCATTTTAATCATTAAACTCAATTGAAATTGGGCCTAAAATTAAGATTTATTAAGCCCAAAATTATTTTTGAACTTAAATACAAAAAATTAAAACTATTTTGTCCAAAAGAAAAATTACAGAACCATAAGGACTTCAATAATAAAAACCATGAAACCCTAAAATCCATATTTTTCTTTTCCTTCTTCCCCAGCCGCCATCTCCACAAACACCCAGCCGCTGTTCACTGTTGCCATCGATCTTCGACGCCAAACCAACCGTTGCCGCCTCGCTGGAAAACGTGCCAAACCCGCGCGCGTAACCGAAGGCCCTTGCTTGCGCTGCAGGCAGTGTTGTAGCGCGCGTTGCTGCGTGCGCAGGTTCGTTGCCGCAGTTTCCAGCAAGTTTTCACAATTTTCCAATGATTTACAATTATCCTAGGCTAATTTTTGGCTTACAAAAAAATTAAAGTAAAAATCAATAGGGAAAGTAAAAATCAGTAGGGAAATATGGTGATAAAAAACCACCCCTCTTGTTACAGATCCAAACAAAAAAATAAGAGAGAATCTAACCATGAATTAAGCAAACCATAACATGCATATATTAAACAAATAATATATATATGAATAAATTGTGCCACTCTAATACATAAATATCAAGATTGATTTCATATGAAATTCTTATATATTAATATGAGATGGCTCTGATACCAATTGTTGGAGAAAAATTAGTTTTTAAAATTTTTTTTATAAAATCTTTTAGGATCGCTCTCATACAATATATAAGAATTTGTAATTTAGAAATCGTACTTTGAAAATCCGATTTTGCTTTCTCAGCTGAAGTGATTTAGGCTCCTAGATTACAATCCTCAACACAACTCCTGTTAAATCACGATCCGTCACCACCACTCCTGTTAGATCACGATCCGCCACCAAATAATCTTCTAGGCTATGACTCAAGTTTGATTTGCACTTGACGAGTGGGCGCCTTTATCACCACTAAAGCAACTAGCACGAGAAAATTTTTTTCTCAATAATATAGAAAAAAATCTTTTTCTCTGATATGTATAAAGTGGCTGCTCTTTTCTTTTGTGAGAAAATAAGCCATTTTATATTTCTATCTAGTGGAAACCCTTGACTCTATTTTTATCTTATTTAATTCTATTAAATCAAGTTTGATTTAAATTAAAAATAATAAACCAAAAGTAACGTTACTTCTTTCTTGTCATAGGGGCCTACCTTGTAAAATAACACAAGGGCCCCTTAGACACAAGTACATTACATGGAGCCGCCCACTAAATAATATATTTAGGCTTTTAACCCAATTAACTATTTATCTTACTTATTAATCTAGTAGTGGCGCAGTCAATTAAATGAGTTAACCCGATGATCATTTGGGAACATACAATAGTGGCTATAATAATTAGGCCTGTAATTAAACTAGTACAATTATTTAATTCCAAATCTACTCTACTAAAAGATTGGAACTGACCTCCATAATTGTATGCTCGAATAATAATTCGTCACAAGCCACATCGATTTCTTTATTGCATAATCCTTTGTACCACATTGTGAATTAAATCGATATCTCAACTATCCAATTGATTTAATTACATCTTATTCTTCGATATTTACTGGTTTTCTCTAATGATCATTTTCAACATACTAAATATGGTGACACACTCTGGCCAGCGAATTTTATGATCAAGTGCCGAAAACCCATAAAGAGATGTATTATACAAATTTTATATTGTTAATCTATGACTCCAATACTCATAATTGCTCCCACCAAGATACCGGGTAATCTTGGCCACAATTTTGTGTCGTGCCCATTGGTAACTCAAATGGAATAACAATTACAATCATGAAATCATAACTAACTCAAGATTAAAATTACAGTAAAATCAATGCATATGAGATTTAATAAGCCTGACAATCATTTCAAGGTTAATTAAATCTCATATGTGATCCAGCTCAATGTAATCAAACTACATCAGTAAATTCATACATGATTAAGACGAATCATTCAATGAATTGACTACAGTCTAAACATAAATAGAGCGTCCAACTCTATTTGTCAATTGCGAACTTAATTTATTTAATCATAAGATAATTTGTATTTATGTCTTCTATGAATCCTTATGATGATCACATAAATACATATAATATGATTAAACGAACCTTATTCAAAATATTTATGCAATTGAAAATATCTCCAATATTTTATTAATAAGAAAATAAATTAATATGCTTTAAAAGAGCATATAATCCCAACAGATAGTTGGCTGCTTTTTCTTCTTGCTCGGAGTTGGACTGATTGATGATGGTCCAACAGGTGTGGGGGCTGAGGGCTTAGTTGGTTTGGTCCGCTTATGCTTGGGTTCTTCTGGTGCTTCAACACTTCCAGAGATGGCCTCTTTGCGTTTACTGGGTTATGTGGGAGCTGTGGAAGGAGATTTAGTGGGCATTTGTTGTGGAGTAGCTGGAGCAGGTAGTGCTGCCACAGAGTCTGTAGTAGTGATTTCAGCAATGATGTCTAGTAGACTCTTCTTTTCAGCAGCTGTGCAAGTGACCTTTAATGCAATAGCGTTAAGTTTTGCATCAATATCCTTTGGATCCTTCTCTGAATCGTCCTCATCTAAAACCTTTTCTTTGCCCTTACTTGATAGGAATGAGATTGGGGGCTTAGCATCTTGCTCTTGCTCTAACTCATCTGCATCATCTTTGATGATGTGTCTTTGTCTTCTTTTGGGAGGCACCATTTGGGGTGCCTCATCTTTTTCCTCCTCTAAATCTCTTTCTTCTTCTTCCTCCCTTGATGAGCTGTCTGTTTCTAATTTAGTACTCTATGCTTCTTTTAGTGCTGACTAGTCTTCATCTTCTGATTCTACTTCCCCTTTTTTTTTTTTGCTACAGCTGCTTGTATCGTTTCTATAAAGTTGAACTGCTGAACTGCTGTAACCAGGAATTTGGAAAGTTCCTGTTGTGGCTTCTACATACTGAGTGATACTGTCACTTAACTCTTGTAATCTCATTTTAACCCTAATAACCCTCATTACTCTTGCTACAGCAGGGGGCTCTGGTGGTGTTGCAGCTGATTCACCATCAATTCTTTTGATGGTTCGAGTAGTGAGAGCTCCTTCATTCTTATTGTGTTCATCTTGAGCAGTAAGGCTCATTTAAGTATGCTGGTGATAAGGGAAGGGAACAATAAGGTAGTAGTTTTGTGCCTTTTCATAGCATATTCCTTAATCTCTCGTTTAATAATTGCCCCAACATCAATTGGCAATCCTCTAACTATGACATATAAGAGAATCAACCTTTCTTATGACGCGGTGGTTGTGTGTGTTGTGGGCATTAGTCAAGATTTAAAAATTTTTACTCAAATCTTAGCAATTGGTTTTAAATCGATCTTGTTTATTACTCTAGCTTCTTCATTTACCCATGAACTACCTTCTACTATGAGGGTTTTTAGCACATTATTCCATTTCTTAGTGTTGTTGAGTGTTAGAAAATGCATATTTATAAAGGAGAAAACCATCATTTTACATTTCAAGTCTTACTAACAACCCTTACTTTTATGTATTTAACATTCTTGTGATTTAATTACGTGTGTTTTATTTTAATTAAGTAATTTATGTATTTTAGGGGCATTATAGTCATTTCACAATAAAAGAGAGATCAGACGGCAAAACGGACATCACTTTTGAACTCAGGACGGTCGAAAACCTTAGGAGGAGCATAAAAGGAAAATGACACTATTCACATGTACGGTACTATTCACGTATACGGGACTGTATACGTTACTGTTCACGGCACTGTTCACATAGACGGATCGATGACGTGGCATTGACCGATGATGTGGCATTGACTGATGAGGTGTCACGATCCTGTTGGACTAAAATTCTTATGTACTGTTGATGGTGACGTGGCAGCATATCAGTGGACGAAAAATCTCGCGTACGGTGCATGCATCACACAGGATTATTTTCAACCAAACCGCGTTACTGTTCATCCGGGTCAAACCGCGTTACTATTCAAAGTCGGGTCAAACCGTGTTACTGTTCATCCGCGTGGTCAAACCGTGGACTGTTGACTAATGACGTGGCGCATGCACCGTACCGCCTTGGTTTTTGTGGATGTTTTGACTTCTCGTCGATAAATAATAATAATCTTGTCTAGTACCGCCTTGGTTTCACCGGCCCTCTAGTATAAGGTTATTATTATTTGGCACGATAAGCCCTTAGCACCATATTGATTAGAGTGTGGTTCATGAGGTGTGGATTCCCCCCTCATGATTTAATTGGCATTAATACGGATTATTTAGCCCATGATGCATGTTGATACGGATCCAGATACCCAAGTACGTCAATTTAATAGATTTTCTCTTCAATTTATTCTCTCCATTACAATTCCAATTTTAGAATTTATTCTCGCCATTTTAATTTAAGTATTAGCATATTCCAAATCATTTCCACCATAAATCCAATCATCCATTCACAAAATTAATTCTACACAATTAAAATCCACCTCCTTGTGGGATCGACACTCGTCACCATTGATCTATACTATAATAGATTCGTGCGCTTGCGAGTACATTAAAATTTGCACAACAAGTTTTTGGCGCCGTTGCCGGGGAGGTAAGTAATTTTAATTCGTAAAATTAATTTTTTGTGAATAATTTCTTTTAATTGTTTTCTTGTAATTTTTTTTAATTAAAAAAAAAAAGAAAAAAAAGTGAATCTACATTTAAAAGTTAGTATTTCTTTCCTTTTTCTCTTCTTTAAAATTCTGTAATTTAATTTTCAATTTATTTTTCTTTGTAATTTTTTTGTTTATTTTATTAATTTAATTTTTAGTTAATTTATTTCACGTATTTATTTTTGTGTATTTTTATAGAAAGGTTGTAATAGCGCAATAAGGTTAGTATCGTAATTTCTCACTCTTCTTTATTTTTATTTGTTTTGTTCCCATCTTTAATTTAATTTTATTTGTTTTGCATGCATGGTCGTAGGTCATTATTACTTAATCTTGAACCTATAGACCTTGAATTAGAAAGAACACTTCGCACACACAAACAAATTAAAAATAAAATGGATTTGCAACCACAGGAGAGGCCATTTAAAGACTACTTCAGTCCTTTAGCTAATTTGAGCACATCATGCATAAGATACCCAAATGTAGCTGCTAGGAGCTTTGAACTAAAACCTAGTGTGCTAAATTGTCTCCCCACATTCTATGGCTTAGAAAATGAGGACCCATATAATCATCTGAATGATTTTCATGCTATTTGTCAAACTTTTAAATACGAGAATTTTTCAGACGATGATGTTAAACTCAGATTATTCTCATTTTCTTTAAAGGATAGAGCTCGTTCATGGCTTAATACATTGCCTGCCAATAGCATTGCATCATGGGAACAAATGGTAACTAAATTTTTGAATAAATATTTCCCAGTGCATAAAACCAATGCTATTCGCAGGGAAATCTCGGAGTTTACCCAGAGAGAGGACGAGCAATTTTTTGAAACATGGGAGCGATTCAATGGGCTACTCTTGAAGTGTCCACATCATGGGTACGAGAAATGGCACCAATGCCAATACTTTTTGGAGGGATTACTACCAAATGTGCAAGAATGGCTAATGGCGACAAGTGGAGGAGAGCTAATGTCAAAAAGTGCATCCGAGATTTGGGAATTCTTTCAGCGACAAGCGGATAATTCCCAACAACGGAGTCGATCACTCAGGAATACTAGAAGAATTAAAGGAGTAAATGAGGTTCAAATTGGCGAGTCAACTTCGGGAATCAAAGAAGTCAAGGAGATGGTTGAAGGTCTTGCTCGACAAATAGCATCGTTATCGACTGCTAAATCAACAGAACCACATGACCATGACTCATACTCAGATCAAGCCAATGCCATAGGTGTAATGAGAAAGCCATCAAATTACAACCCATACTCCAACACATATAACCCTGGATGGAGAGACCACCCCAATTTTTCATGGTCTCAAGGACTCCAACAGAATGGACCAGCAGCTCCAGCTCCACCAATGCAACCAATTCCTCAAATTTCTCAAGCCTCTCAACCACCATTTAGACCATAGAATCAGAACCAGAACCAGAACCACTCTCAACTTAGACCATGGGAGGATGCATTCCAGAATTTCAGGAATGTTACTCACTCCACGATTGAGCAACAGAACCGCACCATTGATGGACTACGAAATGAGTTGAGAGCAGGCTTCAACTCACAAGCCCAATCAGTTTCAAGCCTCGAGAAGATGGTGGGACAACTTGCTTCTTCAGTTCAGACATTGGCAATGACTGTTGAGAAAGACAAATTTCCAAGTCAACCAGTGCCTAATCCTAAAGGAGTACATGAAGCAAGTACCAGTTCACCACAGCAACATGGAGAAGTCAAAGCCGTCATGACCTTGCGAAAAGGAAAAGAAGTTGACAACAAAGTGGAGATGCCGACGACAAAAGAAAATCAAATTGTACCTGTAAATGTTGACGACTCATCACCGGAGGAGAAACAAGAAACCAACCCACGAGAATACATTCCCAAAGCTCCATTTCCTCAGAGGTTAGCTAAAGGAAAAAAGGGAAAATCCACAGGTGAGATTTTTGAAATCTTCAAACAGGTAAGTGTTAATATCCCTTTACTTGATGCTATTAAGCAAGTTCCATCTTATGCCAAGTTTCTTAAAGACCTTTGTACTAAAAAGAGAAACATGCATGTTCAAAAGAAGGCATTTTTAACAGAAAACGTTAGTTCTATACTCCAACATAAAATTCCTTTAAAATGCAAAGATCTAGGCTCCCCCACTATCTTATGTAGTATAGGGAACCACACAATTGAGAATGCTTTGTTGGATTTAGGAGCTAGTGTAAATTTGTTGCCTTACTCTGTATTCGTGAAACTTGGACTGGGAGAATTACACCCAACTCCAGTGGTGTTACAGCTTGCAGATCGGTCCACGAAAATACCTCGTGGTATTGTGGAGGACGTGCTTATCCAGGTAGACAAGTTCTATTTTCCTGTTGATTTCATTGTAATTGACACTCAACCAATACAGGATTCAAGGAAGCACATCACCATTATTCTAGGCCGACCTTTCTTGGCAACTGCGGATGCTCACATTCAATGCAGGACAGGAAATATGCAGTTGTCCTTCGGCAACATGACTATGGAGCTGAACATCTTCAACATTGCCAAACAACCTCACAGTGCAAATGATGGAATTGTTGATGTGGATTTAATTGAAGCATTAGTTGATGATACTTTTGTTTCAAACCTTAGTGATGATCCTTTACAAACATGTTTAACTCACTTTGGTTTGAATTTTGATATTGACAGATCGGTCGATGAGGTCAACGCCCTGCTTGACTCAGCACCATATATGGACACTAATAAATGGAAGTCAAGAGTTGAGCAACTAGCACCATCAGAGAAGAAACTCATCCCATCATCAGAATCACCACCGAAACTCGAGCTCAAACCATTACCCAACACTCTGGAATATGCATTTTTGGGAGAAGAAAGTACTCTGCCGGTAATCATCTCATCATCCTTCAATGACAAACAAAAAGGTAAGTTGTTAGATGTTTTGAAAGAGCACAAAGGGACATTAGGATGGACCATAGCAGACATAAAATGTATAAACCCAGTAGACTGCATGCATTACATTCACCTTGATGAAAATGCTAAAACTAATAGGGAAATGCAACGTCGGTTAAATCCTAATATGAAAGAAGTTGTTAGAATAGAAGTCCTTAAGCTATTAGATGCTAGTATCATTTACCCCATTTCTGATAGTTCATGGGTTAGTCCTGTACAAGTTGTCCCTAAAAAGTCAGGAGTCACAGTAGTTACCAATGCTGATAATGAATTGATACCCACTAGAGTAACTACAGGATGGCGTGTATGCATTGATTATAGGAAGTTGAATTCTGTCACACGTAAAGACCATTTTCCTTTACCATTTATTGATCAAATGCTTGATAGATTAGCAGGCCATGAATTTTATTGCTTTCTAGATGGCTACTCATGATATAATCAGATTCCCATAGCACAAAAAGATCAAGAGAAAACTACTTTCACTTGCCCTTTTGGCACATTTGCATATAGGAGAATGCCATTTGGATTATGTAATGCAACTGCTACATTTCAACGATGCATGCTAAGCATTTTTTCTGATATGGTTGAACGATTTCTTGAAGTCTTTATGGATGACTTTTCTGTCTTTGGTGACTCGTTTGATCAATGTTTACATCATTTAACACTAGTTTTGCAGAGATGTATCGAGAAGAACTTGGTCTTAAATTGGGAGAAATGTCATTTTATGGTAAAACAAGGTATTGTTCTCGGTCACATCATTTCGAGCAAAGGTATTGAGGTTGACAAAGCCAAGGTGGATCTCATTTCTAATCTTCCTCCACCCAAAACAGTCAGAGAAGTAAGATCTTTCCTTGGGCATGCTGGTTTCTATAGACGTTTCATTAAAGATTTTAGCAAAGTTTCTAACCCTTATGTAATTTACTTGCTAAGGATGTACCTTTTATCTTTAATGATTCATGTCTTATGGCGTTTGAAAAATTAAAACAGTTGTTGACATCATCACCCATCATTCAGGCCCCGAACTGGAGCTTACCATTTGAGCTCATGTGTGATGCATCTGATTATGCAGTATGAGCAGTATTAGGACAAAGAGTTGATCGAATTCCCCATGTTATTTATTATGCTAGTATGACATTGAATGATGCACAGTTGAACTATTCAACTACTGAAAAAGAAATGCTAGCAGTAGTGTTTGCATTGGAAAAATTTCGATCATATCTCATTGGTTGTAAAATAATTATATTCACAGATCATGCTGCTCTTAAATATCTTCTCACAAAGAAAGATGCAAAAGCCAGACTAATTCGTTGGGTGTTACTTTTACAGGAATTTGACTTGGAATTCAAAGATAAAAAAGGGACAGAAAATGTTGTGGCGGACCACCTCTCTCGTCTCCATTTTGACACAATTACAGAATCATTACCATTGAATGAGTCATTTCCAGATGAACAATTAATGAATGTGGAAGTATTACCTTGGTATGCTGATATAGTTAATTATCTTGTTACAGGTAAACTTCCAAAGCATTGGACCAAGCAAGACAAGGCTAAATTCTTTACAGAGATAAAGAATTTCTTTTGGGATGACCCGTATTTATTCAAGTATTGTGCAGACCAAATTGTTAGACGATGTGTCCCAGAAAATGAAATTCAGAATATCCTTTCATTCTGCCATGAACAAGCTTGTGGAGGCCATTTCAGTGCTAAGAAAACAGCAACTAAAGTTTTACAATGTGGTTTTTATTGGCCAACTATATTTCGAGATGCTTACACTTTCTGTTCTTCATGTGATAGGTGTCAATGAATGGGGAGCATTACACGAAAGAACATGATGCCACTAAATCCAATTTTAGTGGTTGAGATTTTTGACGTATGGGGTATCGACTTCATGGGACCCTTTCCCCCGTCTTTTGGCCATCAATACATATTGGTTGCTGTTGACTACATATCGAAATGGGTAGAAGCAATTCCATGTAGGACCAATGATCACAAGGTGGTGATAGCATTTTTGAAAAGCAACATTGTTTCACGCTTTGGATTCCCATGAGCGATAATCAGTGATGGTGGTGCCCACTTTTGTAACAAAGCATTCAAAGCTCTTTTGACAAAGTATTCAATCACACACAAAGTGGCAACTCCGTATCATCCGCAAACCAGTGGCCAAGTTGAGATCTCCAATCGAGAAATAAAGCACATATTAGAAAAGACGGTGAGGCCGGACAGAAAAGATTGGTCATTAAGACTTGATGATGCCTTATGGGCATATAGAACGGCTTTCAAGACCCCGATTGGGATGTCACCCTACAGGCTAGTGTATGGAAAAGCTTGCCACCTACCTGTGGAACTCGAGCATCGTGCATATTGGGCCATCAAGAAATTCAATTTTGACATGCAGCAAGCCAGCTCAGAAAGAAGATTACAGCTGGCAGAACTTGAAGAAATTCGCAATGATGCATACGAAAATGCCAAGATTTACAAGCAACGAATGAAAGTCTTCCATGATAAGCAAATTATGAGGAAATCGTTCACTTCAGGTCAGAAAGTACTTTTATTCAATTCTCGCCTGCACCTATTCCCAGGTAAGTTACGCTTTCGTTGGTCTGGCCCATTTATTGTTCATACTGTTTTTCCACATGGGGCAATTGAAATTAAGGACCCAAAGAACGGTGTCACGTTTAAAGTTAATGGTCAAAGATTAAGCCATATCTAGAATACCAATCACATGACGAAGACACCGAAATAAATTTGAGTGACCCACCAAATTTGAATTGATTTTTTTTTTCTTTTCGTTGATTTGATTTTTCTTTTTTTATATTATTCTTTTGCTAATTGAAATTGTTTTTGCATAAGTGTGTTTATTTTACCATTAAGTTTTCTCTTATCATTTTTAATCATGAGTCTCATACTTAGACCGTTCCTCCTGAACATTCTTAAACCACTTCAACGTGTCAAAACTCATCTCAAAAGGCAGATTCAATTTTGTAAAACACAACGCATTTTGGCTCTACAACCACCAGAGTTAGTAGCCTATGTTGAGGGTTTAGAACGCCAACTCAGAGACATTGAGAGAAGTGTTTACGACATCCAGTTGGAGCTTGAGGTAAATTCAATAAGAGGACGATTTTAATTTTCTTTGTGTGTTTTAATTTGTTTTTCTGTTTGTGTGCTTTAGTTTGTTACCCCGGTGAAGTGGCGGATAATGGTACTCCGTGACAATCAAGTCGGTTACTTCAGTTTCCCATAATAACTGATATTCCGAGATTCTAGCGAAGCTTCACAAGCGATTCCCTTCACTTCCTCAGAATGCCCTCCTTACGATCTATAAAGCTCGGTCCTTACGATCTATAAAGCTCGGTCCGAACGCATGCGATTACTCATGAGGAATAACATACCTGCTGACATCCGTTGGTTAATCGAAGCTAAAGTACGATCGGCAAGTGAGTTACCTCTAAAATTTATTGCATACATGCCTGGTTGTGGTAAAGGAAATTATGCAAGAAAACGACGAGCTCGAAGAATTTCTGTTGCTTGTCATAAGTGTGCCAGAATGAGTTGCAATAAAAACCCATGTTCTTTAGGAATGATGTCTGATAACAGGGAAGATAAGATTCAATTCATTAGGGATGGCTTGAATAAGGAGTCATTGGATGATATCCTTTTGTCTCTTGAAACGCATCCCAGTGGATATGTGCAAGGAGCGATTCTCCAGTTATGGCCATTATTCCAGAAAGAGCATGCACGATATAGTCTCGGGAATCTGACTATAAACGACCCTGTTTGCCAGTTTATAAGAAAACTGGATAGGAAGCCTATCCTCGACCCATAGAGGGCGTTCAAGCCGTTTCTGGACGTAAAATCAGAGGAAGATGTGAGCCACAGTCGCAACTACCTGTAAATATCCTTTTACTTTATTGTTATTTTATTTCACTATTGTCTTATTGTTTGCATTATTGTCTTTAATAATTTTATTACTGTTTGCTTTTTCCTTTTTACTGTTTTCTTTTTGACTTGCGAGCCACGTGCTTTACGCGTTATTTGACACTGATATATTACCTCATACACAACCATGACCCACTATCACCAAGACTCTTAAATGTGATTTCTTTTTTGTCAAGCACTCACAAATTGTTTTCGAGAAGTATCACAATGGCAGCTACTCCCAATAGACAATTCAAGAACATTTGTGTGCTTTCTGGATTTACCTATGGCAAACATAAAGAGTTCGTTGAGGCAGCTATAGATCTTGGTCGAAGCATAGCAGCAAGAAAATTACACTTGGTGTATGGAGGAGGTAATCGAGGGTTATCAAAAATGGTCTCAGAAGCAGCTTTTATCAGAGGAAGTCAAGTGTTAGGCATCATCCCAAGAGCCCTAAAACCTTTGGGCAGTTCGTCTGACTCATCAACTGGAGAAGAGTTAGTCGTCTCAGGTATGCAAGAAAGAATAACTGAAATGCTTAATCATGCTGATGCTTTTATTTTCCTTCCAGGAGATCTTGCAACACTAGAGGCACTTATCACACTAGCATCTTGGGCCCATCTGTACATCCACCAAAAACCCATCGGTTTGTTAAATGTCAATAACTTTTATGATGGCTTTATCGCATTTCTTAACCATGCAATAAAAAACTATTTCATTCCTTCTAATGTAAAAAAACTTTTTATTTGTGCTCACACTGCTAATGAGCTACTTGATATGTTACAAGCTTATAAACCGGAGCCAGACCCCTGGACGTTTGTGTTGGAGCGACCAAATAATGATGGTAACAGTAGCCGCAGTAAGAAGTACAAATTAGATTTAACTCTCCGCCTGTAAATATTTTCTTCTGTGTTGCACCACCCAGGTGATGTCTTCTAAACTCTACTTCTTTCCTTTACAACATTGAGGACAATGTTTCGTTCTGGTTGGGGGGAGGGAATAGTCGACAATTGTGGAATCTTGGTTAAGTTTTTACTAATTTTTTGTTGTAGAAACTAACTGTTGCTAACTTTTTGTGTTGAAGATGGATGAATATGGAGTGTAGTTACTCTAGAAACGCATCTTCATTGTTCGAAAAAAAAAATTCTTTTTCTTTATTAAGTTTTGATGTTCATTTTTCTTCTTCTTTTTATTTTCTCCTCTATAAATATACATTTTCCAACTTTTGAGTCGAAGATGGCTGAATATGGAGAGTAGTGCCTCTAAAAACGCATCTTCTAAAAAAAAAAAAACCATTTTTCGTTTTCTATCATTTTAAGTGTAACTTTTCTAATTAGTTTTTATGCATCATTTTCATATCTCTGCATACATATTTTCCTTTCATGTTTAGAATAGGTTGGGGGGTAAAATGTTGTTTAAAAAAAAAAATTATGTGATTTGTTTTAACATTAGATGACATGATTAATTTCAAATTTTAGTATTTGTATTATTTTTGGTCTTAAGTGATGTTACATTATGTTTGCTACTCTACATGTTGATGTCGGAGACAAATATGCGTTGCTTGAAGGAATGAACATGTCATAATAAGTACCAAGTGAGTTTTTGAGCCTATCATTTTTCTTGGAGAGTAACCCTTTTGGCCATTCTTTATACAGCTTAACAGTTTATTATTGTATACACGATCTCTAGATTTCTTTTGAGTTAACCCTTAATAAAAAAAATTAAAAAAAAAAAGTGTGTTGCTACATTTGGAGGCCCATCTAACTAGTAGATATGGAAGGTTATTTAGAGCCCTAAAAGACGATGGAAAGGCTATCTTTGATCCGTTTGAGCCTTTCTAGCCATCCATTTTATTAAATATCCATAGTTAACCCTTTTGAGCCTTTTAAAAAAAAAAACATTTTCTTTGTCAACTTATTATCTTGACCCACTCCGATTTGGAGTATTATCCGATATCTTATAAGTTCCATCACCTATTTATGTTTGAGAAAATGTAAATAATTATGTTGTTCAGTGAAGTTATACCAAAAAAAAAAAAAAAAAACAACAACAAAACAAAAGTTGTTGTTTCAAAAGAATAAAAATAACAATAATAGGTGAAATCCACCTTGCAACTTCCAAAAAATAAAAAAATAAAAAAATTCTTTGCATTTTTCTCAAACATACACTTTGTTTTCCTTGTTTCCTTTCTTTGTTAACCATGTCCCTAGCCTACGTTACATCCTAATAAAAGTCCTTCCTGATTTTAGGGAACTATAATCTGAAGTAGAAGCTAGTTATATGGGCTAAAAAGATGTATTGGTGCATATAAAAAAAATAAATAAATAAATTGGGTTGACTAACAGTTTTTATTTGACTTGAGATCGTATTATTTTTAAGCTGAGGGCATATTTATTTCATCTTGGTGAGAGCATGTGATATCACTTCTTTATTATTTTCTCTCAATTACCATTCATTGGAGTGACTATTTTTATTGGGTTTAATTTATTTGTAAGAGTGTCACTACTTCCAGTGAGATTTTGGGGTTTGACATGTCATTCTTGAAAGTAGCTATAACAAAGTCTACTGGGCTGATTCATGTGGATGGTTGATGTGGGTGTGATGTTGCTTTAGACTGGAGATAATGCTTATACTTTTATTTGATTGCTATCATTAATCTGATTGAATAAACACAAGTGTTTCCAAAAAAAAAAAAATCATTTTGAATTTGAATTTTGTTTTCGCTTTATTTGCTAGGGACTAGCAATAAGCTGGTTGGGGGGTGTGTTGAGTGTTAGAAAATACATATTTATAAAGGAGAAAACCGTCATTTTACATTTCAAGTCTTACTAACAACCCTTACTTTTATGTATTTAACATTCTTGTGATTTAATTACGTGTGTTTTATTTTAATTAAGTAATTTATGTATTTTAGGGGCATTATAGTCATTTCACAATAAAAGAGAGATCAGACGGCAAAACGGACATCACTTTTGAACTCAGGACGGTCGAAAACCTTAGGAGGAGCATAAAAGGAAAATGACACTATTCACATGTACGGTACTATTCACGTATACGGGACTGTATACGTTACTGTTCACGGCACTGTTCACATAGACGGATCGATGACGTGGCATTGACCGATGATGTGGCATTGACTGATGAGGTGTCACGATCCTGTTGGACTAAAATTCTTATGTACTGTTGATGGTGACGTGGCAGCATATCAGTGGACGAAAAATCTCGCGTACGGTGCATGCATCACACAGGATTATTTTCAACCAAACCGCGTTACTGTTCATCCGGGTCAAACCGCGTTACTATTCAAAGTCGGGTCAAACCGTGTTACTGTTCATCCGCGTGGTCAAACCGTGGACTGTTGACTAATGACGTGGCGCAATCCTGAGCGTCCAAACTGTTTTTAATCCGATGGCCATGATTTACTCCATGTATCTATAAAAAGGGGGCCTCTCCCCCCTAATTCGATATCTCTGAATCCATTTTTGGGATCCATTTTCTGTAATTCCTTCTCCATCTTGTATTTTCTTCGTATTTTAATAAATTCCCATTTTGCCCCTAGTTCAACTATGAGTGGCTAATTTTCTTTCAAGCTTGGGTTGAAGGTGAAGTCTCAACATGTGTCATGGGCTTAATTTGGTAAATTTATTTTCTCTTCCCCTCTAGTTTTTGTGGATGTTTTGACTTCTCGTCGATAAATAATAATAATCTTGTCTAGTACCGCCTTGGTTTCACCGGCCCTCTAGTATAAGGTTATTATTATTTGGCACGATAAGCCCTTAGCACCATATTGATTAGAGTGTGGTTCATGAGGTGTGGATTCCCCCCTCATGATTTAATTGGCATTAATACGGATTATTTAGCCCATGATGCATGTTGATACGGATCCAGATACCCAAGTACGTCAATTTAATAGATTTTCTCTTCAATTTATTCTCTCCATTGCAATTCCAATTTTAGAATTTATTCTCGCCATTTTAATTTAAGTATTAGCATATTCCAAATCATTTCCACCATAAATCCAATCATCCATTCACAAAATTAATTCTACACAATTAAAATCCACCTCCTCGTGGGATCGACACGCGTCACCATTGATCTATACTATAATAGATTCGTGCGCTTGCGAGTACATTAAAATTTGCACAACAAGTGTTCATGCTTTCAATCATTTTTTAGTACTCAATACCAACATCAGAAGGCAAATTGTAAAAAGCATTAATGACTCGCGGGTCCAAAGGGACTAGTTTGTTTCTTACCCATATTGTTCATTGGTCTTGCCCCAGCAGGTTGGCATAGAATTCCTTGATAAGCGGTAGCACAAGGTCCTTAGATGATTGCAAAATTTTAACCAACCACTTCTTGCCGTAGTAGCATGAATAGTTTGAATTATTCCGAAGGTTGAACGTTTTTTCAGCTTTGTAGCCTTGGAAGCGTGATGGATCATTTAGACGGCTTACTGTCTCCTTGTATCTTGTCATTGCTGGAGCTGTTTGAATGGATTTGTTGGATAACGATGGCTTAAACTGTAAAAGAGAATCGTGAATTTTGAGGACTGTTGCCGAATGAGAAAAAGAAAAATGAGTTAGATTGTAATTGGTACTGTAAAAGCCTTATATATAGATGATGGTAAAAATAAAATTAAAAGGGAAATCAAATTAAAGAGATAAAATTGGAAATAGGATTTTGAATTTTAAAAACATATCCAATTTAATTATGGAAAGGATAATAATTCGGGAATTTAAGGATTATGAAATCCGTTCATATCTTTTTCTTGATTTGCTAAGCTAGATATCAAAAATTTATTCCAACTCGGTAAAAGTAAATTTTCCATAATTTTGGCATTATAATGGTTAGAGTTGTAGCTGTAGCAGATAATTTTTTACTGTAGCACTCTGTAGTAAAGTTTCCTGCTTGATGAGAAGCATCTGTTCACTGTCATGTGATCTGTAATGCAGCAGTAATTGGTGTTAGTTGCTTGGCCCATTTTTTTTTTTTTTGTGCTGCAATAGAATGAAAGAAAGAAAAGAAATTAAATAATTAATGTAAAGAAACAAACTATAAATGATAAATACGCAAAATTAGACTTAATATAGAAAGAAAAAAAATTAGAATACTTCCCTCATTATTGGGTTGTCTCCCAATTAGCGCTTGATTTTAGATCTTTCAGCTTAACCATCCTTGAATGCTCACAATGTTGGATCATTTAAGAATAAGTCCTCCTTTGAGCGATCCGCAATAGTATCCATGTAATATTTTACTTTGTGCTCATTAACCTTGAATTCTTGGCTGGTTTTCTCATCTAAGAGGTCAATAGACCCATGAGGATAAACTGCAGCATGACGTGAGTGCAGTATGCGTGGAATTTCTTCATCCGGTACACATCTTCTGATCCCATGGTTTGAGCACATCTTATATAAATATGGTTCATCCCACTGATAGCTTCTAATATCATGGAAAACTCTTTTCTTTTGGTGATAATTCAAATAAGGTGGTAACAGTCCACTCACCAAGTAATTTGCAAAATCTACATACCACAGGAGTCCAGATTGCTGCAACAATTATACATGCTGGAGCATTACCAGTTGCTCATTAAGGAATGTTTATGTGATGTCCTGTTTGGTTAAGGTGCTTGCATCTACTTCGAGCCTTGAAAGATGGCCTGCCACTTGGTTTTAGGTCCCTTTTCTATCCTTTATCTTTAGGTCAAACTCTTGTAGTAAGAGGATCCATTTTATCAACCTTGGTTTGACATCCTTCTTTGCAATTAAATACTTTATTACTGCATGGTCTGTGTATACTGTGACTTTCGTGCCTACTAAATAGGCTCTGAATTTGTCAAAGGCAACTACAGCTGCTAACAGCTCATTTCAATGGTTGTATAATTTATCGGAGTATTGGCAAAGGTTTCACTAGTAGAGTAAGTAGAGTGAAAAATATTGTTGTTCTTCTACCCTAGCACTGCTCCAACAAAGTGGTCATTGGCATTACATATTAATTTGAAAGGTAGACTCCAATCTGGTCCTATCACAACAGGTGTTGTAACAAGAGCTTTCTTGAATTCATAAAAAGCTTTCAAGTAATCATCATTAAAGTTGAAAGGTCTGTCATGGTCCAGCAGCACGCATAAGGGTTTAGCTATTTTGGAAAAGTCTTCAATGAACTTTCTGTAAAACCCAGCATGACCTTGAAAGCTTATGATACCTTTGAGGTTGAAGGTGGAAGTTCATTTATCACTTCTATTTTTACCTTGTCCACCTATATCCTTTTCTTAAAGACTCTATGTCCCAAGACTATACCTTTCTGTACCATAAAATGGCACTTTTCCCAATTGAGTACTAGGTTGGTTTCCTCACATCTCTTAAGCACATTTTCTAAGTTGTGTAGGCAATCATCATATGTTTCTCCAAAAATCGAAAAGTCATCCAGGAACACTTCTAGTGTTTGCTCAACCACGTCTGAAAAAATGGACATCATACATCTCTGAAAGGTTGCTGGAGCATTTCACAAGTCAAACAACATTCTTCTAAAAGTAAAGGTTCTATAAAGACAAGTGAATGTTGTCTTCTCCTGATCCTCTAGTGATATAGCAAGCTGGTTGTAGTCCGAATAACCATCCAAGAAACAGTAGTATTCTTTTCCAGTAAGTCTGTTCAGCATTTGATCAATGAAAGGCAATGGAAAGTGGTCATTCCTTGTGGCTTTATTCAGCTTCCTATAATCCATGCAAATTCTCCATCCAATCATTGGTCTTGTAAGAATAAGTTCATTCTTCTCATTTGCTACAATAGTCACTCCACATTTTTATTGGAGCACATGGTACTCGACTCACCCACAAACTGTCAGATATTAGCTATGTGGTCCCAGCATCAAGCTATTTAATGATCTCTTTCTTCACAACTTCTTTCATGATAGAGTTTAATCTCCTCTTTTGCTCTATTGAATTACTATAATAGTCTTCTAGCAAAATCTTGTGCATGTATATAGATGGGCTAATTCCCTTAATATCTGTCATGATCCATCCAATAGCCTTTTTATATCTCCCCAGCACATCCATTAAGCTCTTCTCTTGATCTGCATTTAGAGAAGATGAATGATTATGGGAAGTGTATTATTCTTGCCAAAATAAACATATTTTAAATGTGACGGAAGAAGTTTTAAATCTAAAATAGGAGGTGATTCAATATATGGAATAGATAATTTTACTTCATTGTTTGAAAGGTCTGGCATGTCTCATTGGTTCCTTTTCTCTTAACCATGCTATGTGGTCTGCTATAGCATCTGCTTCTTTAAGTTCTTCAAAGGTAGCAGCCTTGATTTCTTTTTTGTTGCAACATCTGTTTAACTTCTCTATTATCACAAGGTCCACAACACTGATACGATTATAGTCCTCCACCTCATCAGGGCTCGTCATAGCATCTAGCACATTGAATGTGACTTGATGGTCATTAACCTGCATGATTAATTCTCTTTTTAGCACATCAATTAGAGTATTCCCCGTGGCTAAGAAGGGTCTACCAAGAATAATTAGTACTTCTTTGTCTGTTGCAAAGTCTAATACAATGAAGTCTACTAGAAAGATAAATTTATCTACCTTCACCAAGACATCTTCAATCTTTCCTTCAGAATATACATGAGATCTATTAGCCAACTGTAAAGTTACTGTTGTTCGTCTGCATTCACACACTCTTAATTACTTGAACATTGATAACAACATGAGGTTGATGCTTGCCCGTAAATCACAAAGTGCTCTACCATTATACCCAATTCCGATAGAACATAGAATTGCAAAGCTTCTTGGATCCTTCAATTTTTGAGGGATTTTATTTTGGAGCATTTGACTGCTTTCTTGTGTTAGAGCAACATTTTCAAATTCTCCAAGTCTCATTTTCCTAACCAAAATACCCATTAAAAACTTTACATAATTTGGCATTTGTTCCAATGCTTCTACAAAATGAATGTTTATATACAATTGTTTCAGCACATCTAAGAATTTACTGAATTGCTTGTTTTGTTTCTACTTCTGAAATATTTGTGGGAAATGTGGTGGGTGCCTAAACTGTTGTGCTATAGCAAGTTGTGTAGGTTGCTTCTCTCATGATCTACTCTGGTTTGTTGCTGCTGGTGCTGCAACTTCTTCTTCAACATGCACTGAATCATTTCTTTCTACAGTTCCTATAGCTTGGCTACTCTCACTAGTATGTTGACAAATGGGTTGTTGTGGCTCTTCTTCAATTTGAGTTTCCTCTTTGGTCGGATCATGTTCCATTTTTCTTTTTGGCATACCAACAGGAATATCAACACCCTTTCCAGACCTTAAGTTGATCACCTTACAATATTCTTTTTCTTCACTCCTTCGATCTTTTGTGTTGTTAGGTAGACTGCCCTGAGGTCTGTTACTCAATGTTGTAGCAAGCTTTCCAATCTAATTTTCTAAATTTCTTAATGACACAACTTGACTTTGGTCAACTGCTTCATTTTTCAAAATATATTCTTTAAGTAAAGCTTCAAGGGAACTGAGCTAATCGTTGCTTGTGTTTCTTTGCCTTTGATTTGGCTAATAAAATCCTAGTGGTTGTGCAGGTCTATTCTGTCCACTGGATGCTGGAGCAGGTTGGTTTTGGTTACTCCATGAAAAGTTTGGGTGTTGTCTCTATTCAGGATTATAGGTGTTTGATTCCCAGGACAATTACCAAATAAATGTCGCTCTCCACAATAAACATAAGAGACTTTGGTAACTTGGTTAACAAATGTTAGAGCAATAGTCATAGCCTTTACCATATTTCTCAGTGAAGTTATTTGTGTTGATAGTGATGTAAATGTATCCATATTGTGTACTCTTACTTTTCCTCTTGCTGCAACTTGTTTAGTTGATGATCACTGATAATTGTTGTTAGCAATTCTCTCTAAAATTTTATAAGCTTCATTGTAAGATTTCAACAATAAAGTCCTGTTTGCTGAAGCATCCACCATCAATCTAGTGTTTGGGTTCAATCCATTGTAAAAAGATTCCATTTGTATGTAACAAGGAATGCCATGACGAGGGCATCTTTTGAGTAGTTCTTTAAATCTTTCTCATGCATCATACAAGTTTTTATCTTCAAGTTGATGGACAGATATGATCTCATTCCTCAACTTTGCATTCTTGGTTAATGGAAAGTATTTCATTAAGAATTTGTCATCCAAATCATTCCATGTAGTGATGAAGTCTCAAGGTAGAGAGTTCAACTAAGCCCGTGCTCGATGTCTTAAAGAATATGGAAAAAGTCTTAGTCTTAATGCGTCCTTTGATGCTCCAACAATTTTGAAAGCATCACTCACCTCCAACAACAGTTTAAGATGCAGATGAGAATCTTCTGATGGCAATCCATTGAATTGCCTCACTATTTGCAACATCCAAAACATCATTGGTTTAAGGTCAAAGTTGGCAGCTTGCACTTCAGGTCTAACTATTCCAGGATACATAACTTAAGGAGTTAACACGACATAGTCTCTAATGGCTCTATCTCTATCGTATGCCATATAGATAATGTTGTTATTTCCTGGTTGTCCCTGATTATTTTGCCTATTCTAACCTTCTTGACCATTGACTAGTTGTATTTGTCCATAAGGGTTCAAATTTCCCATTTCTTACAAATCATCCATTACTACAACAACGTTTGATTATCTTTGCTTTCTTCTTAATCTCCTTGCACTTCTTTCAATTTCTAGATCAAACTAAAATTCAATAGGCTCATAAAATGAGTAAATTTAAAATAAAATCAAAGATTAACGACGATAAGATTAATTTCACAAATCACAATGAAAATTGAATCCCCGACAACAGCGCCAAAAACTTGTTGCTCTAAATTCAAATTCGATCGGTGTCAATGTGCAAGTGTACAGAATAAGTAATATAATGATGAATAATCAAGATCATCTCCACACGGATTAATGTTATCAAAGTTACTACAACAATTTGTAACAGTGCGGTGGTTGTTCTAAATTAAAACAACAAAATTTATTAAACTAAATAACTAACTAAAGTATAAAATGCAATAAATAAAATTCTCACGTCAAACACAAGAGTAAAACCAATGAAAATAAAGTAGTCGAGTGATTAAACTCTCTAAATGGTTTTGACTCTTTCTTCAAATCTTAGGCTCGGTTGCTACAACATCTACTACAGCACTGGGCAGAATCCTTATGTATCCTCAGCTGTCGCTTGTTAGATGTCTTATATCCTTATGCAACTTAACAGTGACTAATTGTTATGCCAACATAAGATATAACATTGCACGCTCAGGTTTTATTTACCATACAAGGCGAATCTCTATGTCTAGTTCATTACAATTTTAGATTGAGCATGACCCTTTTGGAATCAGGTAAAACTCAACTCAAGAGCTTTAATATGTTCCACTAAGATAGACCCTTTTGTAACTCTTTCTTAGCTTGTATCATTAAATGGGTGTTAGCCGAAATAATGAATAAAAATAAGCTTTATCATAACAAAATGCTATAGTAAACTTGCAGCAACATATATAAATTCAGTCAAAAAACCATTAAGATTGTTTATCACTCAACCACAAATAAATTTACTTCATGGTTTGCAAAGAAAAATAAACAACAGAGTTTTAGCCTTCAAATACATCTTCATAAGTAAAGAGTAAACAAGAAAAAAAGCGAAGAATAAAAAAAAAACTAAGTTTTCTTATTGATCTCCACAAATTCTCCTTGTTCCAGCCCTTGGTTTAGATATTTGATTCTCTTTTTCTATTTTTTCTTTTCGGTTTTTGTTCTTGGTTGATGACCTCTCTCCTTTCTTTGTGTTTGTGCCACTTTTTATAGCTGAAAAATTAAGGTAATCGGAGGTCTAGAGTGTGTATCTCCCATATTAGGAAACTAAATATCACAATTTGTTAATTACTTTGGGTTAAATCTTTTCTGTCAATACTCCAGAAGTGCTACAATAATGGTTACAACATCTGCACTATTCTAGACTTGCTTCAATTCTTCTATAGCCATGCTCTTTTGTTCTTTTTTTTTTTTTTGCAAGCACCTTACAGCAGTGTCCAGTCCTTGAAATTGAGGACAATGTTTATATTAATTTTGGGGGTGGGAATATTTACTTTAATTTTTTTCTTAAAAAAAGAGAAAAAATAAAAAATAAAAAAATTGATACCTATGATGAATATATGATTGAAAATGAATATGGTTCATAGAAATAGATGAATATTGTCTTAATTTATACTTGATTCTTGTGTTAGTTTCGTCTTGATTGTGATTCTTTAAATATCTTGAACACGTAAATCGATTCTTTCATAATTTTGACTTGAGATTTGAGATTGATACAGTCTGAGTTGAGAATTTTAGATAGAGTAAATGATTGTTTACCTTGATTCTACATTACTTAAGTTTACCCAGGCAAATTTATGTCCGTGGATTGAAAGAAAAAAAGATGATGAGGTTAGTTTGGCCTACACTGTTTATTGTTCAATAAAAGGGCTGTTGATATTGAAGATTTTGAGAATGAGTTTTGATTGAATTGATTGCATTTTATAAAAGGAATCTACTATGAAATGAGGCTAACTATTAAATTAAAGTTAGAATTTGGCCAATATTTTTACTTTTCTTTGAGCTATATACTTCATGCAATTTTTTAGGCATTTTTTATTATGTTTGTGGGTGTCATTGTTAGACACCCTCACGAGACTATAACTCGTCCACTAGGGCCACCTAGGGGTTTAAAGGCTTGTTGCATATGCTAAATGCTAACTAAATCACCTACGAAAGTGGTTTAGTTAGGATTTTCTTTTCATAATTTTTATTTTAATTTTTTCTCGAGGACTAGCAAAATGTTAAGTTTGGGGGTATTTGATGTGCTAGTAATTTATATTTTATTTTTATGTTTTACTATCTTAATTTTATGTTAAATTTTATTTTATTATGTTAATTTGTATCTTAATTTTTATATTTTTCTATTTTAGATACATTTTAAGAATAAAGATGAATTAAATCAGAATATTCTATTAAGAAGAGTTTAAAAAAGAAAATAAGTGGAAGTTTAAGGAAAGTAATGGGAGATAAAATGAAAGAAAATAGAAGCAACCTAAGCCTAATTGTGGTTTACGTGAAGATGAGAAGAACTAGCATTGGAAATAATTTAATTAATAAGACAAACTATGTGAAGAATAAAGTAAACACTACTAAAAAAATGACTTTCACTGACACTTTGCTTCTGACACTTTAAAAAAAGTGTCAGTAGTTATTTAACTATGCACCATTTTTCGCTTTTAACAAATAAGTGTCATAAATTATTGATATTAGTGTGTTAGTATATTAAATATCAGAGATCACTGATACTAATGTATCAGTGATTAAAAAAAATAATTATAATTTGTTTTGATTTCAACTCGAACCTGGAACTTCTAAAACTCTAAAAGTTCTAGATATAGACCACAAACCACTTAACCATGTAGATTTAAGTTAAAGACATAATGTTATATAAAAACTTAACATATAAAAAACAAAACCCTAATTCCCCTTCTTTATTGTGCAAGAGAGCCCGCGCCGCAGCCGCCTAATTTCCCTTCCCTTGCTTGACTTCTTCTTCTCTATCGTGAAAGACGGAGAATGACCATGTTGTCGCTGCTACGAAACGCCCACACCCTCCCCGCCGCCGCTATCACTTCCGTTCCAACATACCGACGCTGCAGCTTCTAGCCGTTCTCCATTTGCTTTGTTTGCTGCCTCTGGTTTCGTTCTCCTTCCAGCTTCGTTTGGTGTCATCAACCGTACAAGGTAAAAAGCGTAATTCAATCTTCTTTTAGGCATGGGTAAGTGGCATTATAGGCACTGAAACTGCTGAGAGAAAAGTTTCATACTAGTACAGGCACTTTGCTCTCTTCAATCTTTGTACTTTTCATTTTTCCTTTGAATTTCATTTCTGGTTATTCAAAATTTTTAAGTTTCTTTTTTATTTCCACCCTTTACACAAACTCATCTCCAAATTTTTGGCCTTCTCCTTTTGGCCATTTTGCTTTCGGATTTTACACCAGTGGCAATGGCTTCAAGGTTGGAATATGGCTCATTGACAGCAGCAACCTAGCAAATAAAACAATTGTATGGATTGCTCGACGCGAAGACTCGTGGTCTCATCCGGTGCTGCTCTGCAATTCTCTGTAGATGGCAGCATAGTCCTACTTCGCAACTCCAATGGCGAAGTCCAATTGATAGCTGAACCTACTCAAAGAGTTGTGGCTGCTGCAATGCTTGATTCTGGTAACTTTGTTTTATTTTTTATTTTAAAAAATAAAAAGAAGATACTTTGATATTTATTTACATGAAGCAATAGCAACAAATTGAAAAAGGGGAGTTTTCTCCTTGTGAAACTAGGCTTGATTCAAGAGAGCCTTCTGACCTTCCACTTGGTAAGAATTAAGAAACCAAAAGAAAAAAAAAAACTCATTTTCATTCATTTCATTCCAATACCAAATTGAATTTTCTTTAATTTCTGGCTTTTGTTGGTCTTTGTAACGCAAGAATGTTCAATAATAATACTCAGGACATGTTGTGAAGGGGAAAAATAGAGGAGCAAGCTTATTTGCAACAAGCCCTCGAGCTTCAAAGTAGAAGATTAGTGGGGCTGCAACTTCTTGATGTTCAGAAGCATCATCCTTACAGGGCTCTTTCTACTGGCAGCCCAATTCCTTCCCCCACTCACTCTCCTAGTATTTTCTATCAAACATTTCTCTTTCCTCTGCTTCACAATAGCAGTACAGAACCTCTACTAGATAATAATCTTCATTTGTTTAATTTTTAATCAAACTAAAGAGACTAAGAGTTTCATTGATTTTTTTAACAGAGAATGGTTAAAGTCCTTGACCACACAAATGCATGTTTTACTTCTTAGTAGGATGATTATATTTGATTTGACAAGTGTTATTGCGCATGAATGCATGTACAAGTTTGCTAGAATTTGTGTTGAAATAAGATCAGAAAAAAACTTAGGAATGTAAGGTCTGATAGTTGAATTCCTAGAAAGCTGATTATTAGGATCAATAAATGTTGTCATACTGTCAAGGAGTTTGCATTGTTTCTTAACAAGCTCTTATTTCCACTATACATCAAATTTTTAATATCATCTTGTAACTATCTGGCTCTTTATAATATTGTATGTGTTTTCTTACTGGCCTTTACATGGGTAGGCTACTATGTATTAAGCATGTATGTGGTTGTTTTCTATATATATTATGTTCATATAAAAATAAATATTAGCCATGATAACAGAAGTAGAAAAAAGGTAGTGGGGCTTACTGTTGAAAGTTTTATGAATTTGTCTCCACCTCAGGCTTCCGAAATTGGGTTGTTAAGTGAAAATAATAAGGTTAATTGGTCTTTCTTTTATTTAGTTATTTATTTCTATCTTTTTCATGTTGAATCATTTATTTTGTGCAAATGTAAAAATCATAATAAAATTATTAAGTTTTTGTGTTGATTTTGGGAGTTGGTATGCAGGGATTGAATGGAGAAAAAAGAAAGAGAAATGATGATAGAGTGGTGGAGAAGTCAAGAGAAGTGATTCATGTGAGAACAAAAAAGGCAGAGTAATGGCCAGTCTATATGTGGGAATCTCTAAATTGGAAGCCTGGATGGTATGAAAAGGATAAGAGGCTTCTAATAATTTTTCTTAATTTTCAAGTGTTTCTACTAATTTTTATTATATTTTTATTATAATACTTTTCACAGGATGTTCTAGAAAGCACTTGTCATATATCTTTAATTCTTGTGACAGATTATATTTCTAGAGACAATTTGCAATGAGGGAAACATAATTGAAAGAAATATGCATCTTAAAATTTAGCAAAGCCCCTACCATGCTAAAGCATATGGCTACTTTCTAGAACTGCCAATGTCCTGTTTAAATTTTATTTTATTTATTTATTACGTAATATGGTGCACCAATTGCTGGTGTCGTGCATGCCTAATTTTAAAGCTGGATTACAATATAGTATATTTATTTATTTATAAAGCTTGAAAGACTTTCCTCATTGACTTTAATCTTGGCTATTACTTTAGCTTACTTTATATACTTTATTTATTTATTTAAAAGAGGGATTGACAAAATAGTGGATGAAACTATAACATTCATCTTTGTCTAATTATCTTTAAGCTAAAGTTGTAAAATATGGAAAGAATCCCTAAAAACATGCGCATGATAGATACATATTAATTTGATATAGCGAGTTAATAAATATGGATTGTCTTTATATACAGTTTTGAATTTACCTTTTTTTTTTTTAAAGATTGCACAGTTTCTTATAAATATTTCTCTAATTTATAGGAGGACTATCAGTTGCTGATCAATTAGAAGACATTCCAGCGATTTAGGATTGATCAAGATTAATTGTGAGTGGAATGTTTGCAAATTAATACATACGTTATTATTAATTTATAAGTTTTTCATATAAGAACAAAATACTGAGTTTACATGTATTATATTTATTTCTTGCATAAATTTGAATAAAATATTTGCTAGAGTAGTTCTATGAAATTGTGATACTCGTCAAACTGAATTCATGATTAATAATTTAGTCTTGGCATGCCATAGACGACCAAATCCATTGAATTAGATAAACAGACCTTACTTAAAATATTAAAATAAGCTTAAATTACCACTACATTGACAATGTGAAAGCGTTCGAAATAATTAGCGTTTGGTCGCTAGACTATTAAATTGGAAGAGTAATAATGCAGTTTCTAATATTTTATTTCAATATTGGTTGTAGATGCATATAATCCATTTTAGTTTTTAGAAATATAATTGTTGAGTCCAATATATTTTGTGTTGACTATTCATGGCCTCTAGTAGTTTTTATAGCTATGGTTAATATTGTTAAATATAAGTGTACTGGAAAAATTATTTCACTTTATAGGAATCCATTGATTTATAGGACTTGTTGATTACAGGAGCTGTAAGTGATTTTTCCAGAATTATGAATTTATTATTGGAGCTATAATTATAATAATTGATATTTTGGTGTACTAATTGATTTTATGTACTTGCAGATGAGGAAAAAATGAAGCCGCAGATTAATATTGAGTGACCTTGAGCTTTTTTTTTTTGTTGGATAATGTTTATTGAAACTAATTTAATAATTTGTTGTCAAAAACTTAGTTTGGTACTTATTATTTTTTTTCTCCAAACAGTGTAATTGAATTATGTTAATTTAAGTGATGAGTTTGATATATTTATTATGTGAATTGTTTTGCGAGATTTGGTATACGTAATAGGTTTTGAGTTTTTTTAATTGTAAAACAAATAAGAAAATATAATTAAAACAAAAATATCCTATTAACCAAAACTAGCATAACAACACTTGATTCTAAAGTACTGTAGTCACATAAATCATTGACATGTAAATTGTATCATTATATAGTAATACTATAGTGTTACTGTTTTGGCGATACTATAGTGACACGAATTACTGACATGTAAAATAATATTATTAAATACTAATACTATAGTGTCATTATTTTTGTGATACTATAATGACACGAATTACTGACACCAAAATCACTGACACTAAAAATTAGTGTCAGTGCGTTCTGGCTTAAGCATTATTGACACAATTAACAAGTGTCAGTAAAAGTGATTACTGACACTAAGTTGGTGTCAGTAAAACTCATTTTTGTAGTAGTGAAAAGAAAGCATTGATGTGATGGGCTTCGGCCAAATCTTTATTGACTTAATAATTGAACAAGTCACGTGCATGCATGAAATAAAAGAGGCGGCTTGACTTTTGTTTTTAATTATTTTCATATCAGGATTTAAAGGCCACAATTGAAGCATTATAAAAGGCATGAGTGGAAGCCACAATAGAGGAGAACAGACAACCGGAAGCCAAGAGAGAAGAACACAGGACCGAATTAAAAGAAGCATTAACAACCGCAACAGATCAGAGCAGGAGCTTACATTAATTCTTGAGTTTTTCTTTCTCTTTTCTCTATTATTTTGTTGAGTGTTTCCTATAATATTTATGAATTCTCTCTATATTTTCATGAACTAATTTATTTTATTAGGGTTACAATGTAGCCTAACTATGAAGATTTAATTCCATAAATCTAATTATTTCTATTTATTATTCCATGGTTGAGTGTTTATTGTTGTGCTTAATGCTTTTAAATATCGGACCAATATTTGATTGATTTGAGGATACATAATGAGACCGAAAGGAGATTTATGTGTCTTTACTATGCGTAATGGATGCCATGAATTGAACGAAAGACATAGATGTGCCAACATGATTCATGCAGTTTTATCTAAGAATCTCCATAAACCTTAATGAATCTTTGCATATTTAAATTCACATGGAGATATAGTCGGTTAATATGTGAAGGTATTTTTTATATTACTCGAGAAAATATATTGAATAGATTAGGAAAATTCACTGTCAACATGGGTAATAACCTTTAATAACATATATAGAGGATTAAATTGGATTGGTTATTGTGAAATCAGATATCCTAGTGTCTTAATCTCTTAGCTATTTCTATTACTGCCTGCATATTTATTTAATTTTTAGTTATTTTGTTTTGTTTAAATTTTTAATTTAAATCCGCCTATTCGATTGTTTAAATAAATTAGGGGTTAGAATAATTTCGGTACCTAATAGGATATACAATCTCTGTAGGACGATATTATACTCTTCATTATATTACTTGTGCTGACTAGTACACTTGCTAATTTACGCATCAGATTTGATCTACTTTTTCTTTTATAGATATTTAACATTTTAATTTTATTTTTTATCTTTATTATTCACCATTTATTTCTTATTTTATTTTTGTAGCATACTTGTCTTTTTGTTATTCAAAGGACACTGTACATTAGAGCTTGAGATTTTGAAGAATTGGGTTTAGATCAAATTGTTGACATTTTGTTAATTTTTGCTGTAAAAAAAAATGCACTACTATAATGTTGTTTGATTAATAATGTAAAATATTTTTGAATTATATCTTGCATTTTTTTAGTATGAATTCTATGAATTTGTTTAAGAGCTTCCAAATTTAATTTGAATATAAAATATATTATTTTAAAAATATAAAATTACTTTAAAAATATGTTAAAAAATAGTTGAAGATAACATTTATAACCTGTGGTTAAAAGCTTTAAGCAACAGACAATGACTTTCAACGAAACGCTTTACATGTTAAAACATACAACTTAAAGACAACATCTAATCAACAACATGTTGTGGCCTGTTATTGAGAGTGTTTACCAACATATATTAGACATTGTTAATATAATGGCACCACTTCCACCCAATAACAACACAAATCAATACATGATCATGCTTTCATAATTTTATCAATATAACACACAAAATCATTCAATTAAGCACATAAAATCATAAATAAAACCAAAAGTTCAAAGGATTATACATGCTTACCTACCTTCTAAATCAAAACTAAAAAACCGCTTTAACGAAAAATGAAAACACAATAAAAATATTCTCCTCTTCCTATCTAAAAAACCTCGGGGTTATTCTTCAGCTGTATTCTTTTCTTTGTTAGGCCTAGGGTTTTGAAAAAAGTATGTAAGAGGATATTTATAAAGCCGAACCTTTTAATATATTTACCCATTGAGGGATTTATTTATTATTTTCCTTATTTAAAAAGGTATTTCATAAATTGGTAAGTCAGATAAAAAAAGTAAAACAACCTTAAATATCATTGCCCTAAAATACTATATTCTATAAATTACATATATAAATAAAAAATAATGGTAACACTAAAAAGTAAATTAGGGGTGTTATAGTAAATACATCCTTGATTTAAATCCTAAACTTGAAAACGATTCTATATATATATATATATATATATAGTAAATACATCCTTGATTTAAATCCTAAACTTGAAAACGATTCTATATATATATATATATGTAAATGTTCCAATTCGAAATTGTAAAGTGCGAGAATGTCCGGAAAAATGCATAAACCGTGCAGTTTAAGCGATTCAAGTTGTAAGCCTTTAAAACTCTGCAGTTTTAAAGCTTTCCCGGACTTGTCCTATACTTTAAGATTCTGGATAAAAAAACTACTCCTATATATATATATATATATATTACTGAAAAGTTTTTAAATTTGAGAATAAAGTCAGGGATGATTTATGATGTCGTAAATCGATTTTTATAAGATTGTAAACTCATTTGCGACACTATAAATCGTTTCCAGATTTTAATCTCAGATATTAATTCTGGACCTAAAAATGACCCATACATATTACTGTATGTATATATAAACATACTTTTCTTTGTCACTCTCTTTTTCTCTCCTTTTAGCTTCAACTCATCTTGTTTTTGAAATCTCAATCTCCTTTTCAAGTCACTCTCATTTTTTTTAAAAAAATCTTACTTAATCGTTATACACTGGTCTTCAAGATAAATCATTATACATTGGTCTTCAAGATAAAGGTACAAGAGTAAAGTGGGATTTTCATTAAGTACAATAGAGAATCTATTCATATGACCATCATGAATAATATCTATATCAAATTGTTATGGTTGCCGCAAAAGAATATCCCCGCTTGCATTGGCACAACAAAAACCATAACGCCTAAAGAATTTGGCAAATGCCAGTTTCACCCATGCATTGAATGCAATACTAAAATTAGAATCACCAACATACAAATCTTTATTTTTACATAAATGTATTAAAAAATGAATAGTTTTGCATCTAAGGTTGAAAGTAAGGCATACCAACAACATGATTCCACCAAACAATAGCATAGTCAATGAATTCAACGATAGCCAACTTTGCCTTTGTCAATTCAGAGTAGTTGTTACAATTAAATACTAATTCTATTTTCTTCTCCTACTTTAAATAAAGTTGAAAATTCTAAATTTTCAACTAAACTAGTGTTGGCCACATTAATACAAATTTAGCTAATGCTAGCCACATTAATACAACTCCCACCATCAATAATCATGTTACATACCTTATTGGTGATATGATATCTATTACGAAAGATATTTCACGTTGTATGTATATAATAATTCTCTAATGAGGACACCTTTATTTCAAAAAAATAAGGATGCTATTATTAGTAAAATAAATATAGTATTAATTGTATTGAAATCTATATTTTTTTAAAATATTTTAGTGGCATCCTCAGATGTCTTCATTAGAAAGGGAATATATATAAATTGGTGAGGTTATCTTGAATTAAATTCTGGACTTAAAATTTTGACATGTATTTTATATCATTAACTTCAAGTAAGAGTTTTGCATCTAAGGTAGAAAGTAAGGCATACCAACAACATGATTCCACCAAAAAATAGCATAGTCATTGAATTCAACGATAGCCTACTTTACCTTTGTCAATTCAGAGTAGTTTGATAATTAAATACTAATTCCATCTTTTTCTCCTACTCTAAATAAAGTTGAAAATTCTAAATTTTCAACTAAACTGGTGCTAGCTGCATCAATACAAAATAAGCTAATGCTAGCCACATTAATACAACTCTCACCATCAATAATCATGCTACATACCTTATTGGTGATATAACATCGATTACAAAAGATATTTCACGTTGTATGTATATAATAATTCTCTAATGAGGACACCTTTATTTCAACAAAATAAGGATGCTATTATTAGTCAAAAAATATAGTATCAATTGCATTGAAATCTATACTTTTTTTAAATATTTTAGTGGCATCCTTAGATGTCTTCATTAGAAAGGGAATATATATAAATTGGTGGGTTATCTTGAATTAAATTCTGGACTTAAAATTTTGACATGTATTTTAGATCACTAACTTCAAGTAAGAGTTTTGCATCTAAGGTAGAAAGTAAAGCATACCAACAACATGATTCCACCAAACAATAGCATAGTCATTGAATTCAATTATAGCCAACTTTACCTTTGTCGATTCAGAGTAGTTGTGACTAAAGATGGCCGATGGGCCGGGCGGCACATGGCACGACATGGCACGAGCACGTTTCGGTGAGGCACAAGGCACGACACGCACCTGGGCCGTGCCGGGCCTTAAAGCACGGCACGATTAGAGATGGGCCAAAGCATAGCATGCGGAAAAACACGTAATAAGCACAGTTCATTGGTGGGCTAGCACGCAGCCGGTGAGCCATTAATAGCACGTGGGCCAAAATATATCTAAGTAAATTTTTTTAACAAAAAGTAAATATAAAATGTTATGAAATTAAAGTAAAATATCTTGAAATTAAATGTTTTAATATATTTTTTAGCATAGACTTTTAAAAATTAATTTAAATCATTAAATCTTAGTTTAAATAAATATTCTAATTTTTTATGTTTATAATTTATTAAATGAATAAGTAAATATCATGATTTTAATAAATAAAATTATAAATATCATAATTTTATTTATGATATTTATTAAATGAATAATGTTATTTATGATATTTATTTAATTATTTATTTATGTTTATAGTTTATTAAATGAATAAGTAAATATCATGATTTTAATAAATAAAATTATAAATATCATAAATTTATAAATTATAAATAAAAAATAAATTTTTTTATAAAATTAATAATAAAATATTTTTCATATGAAATATTTTTCATATTAATATTAAATCATAACTTAGTTAATATTTAATAGAGATACGTTTCATTTGTGAATGAAATATTTTTCATTTTTGAATGAAATATTTTTCATTTTATACACAAGAAAAAATTATGATAAATTAAAAATTAAATTTTCATTAAATGAAGTGAAGTTAAAGTACAATTATAATATTAGTAATTCAAATAAAATTAGGTATAATTTGCATCACTACAGTTAACAGTACATCCCAACTAGGTTGGCACCTACTGAACCATCTATCATTTGCAAATTTACAACCTTCTCACTAATAAAATTTGTTTCAAAAAGTTACAAGAAAAAAAAAGTCTCTAGTCTTTGGAAGTGGCTTCAATGTTCAGTACTCTTCATAATCTGGATCCACTTCATCTTGATCAACATTCAAACTCTCAATTTGTTTAATTAAAGCATTTTGCCAATCTTGTTGCACTCGGCGTTCAGCATCTTCCCAATCTTTCAAACACAACAAAGAGTCTAATGTCTCTGATGACAATCTTGACCGATGTTCATCTAGAATTCTGCTACTTGTACTCAAAGCTGATTCTGATGCTACAGTTGAAGCTAGGGGGTTAGTAGATCACGAGCCATAATGGATAATATAGGGAAAAAAGATGTCTTGCCCATCCAAAATTCTAAAATATCAAAATTTTGCAATTGTGAAGGAGTTGCTAAATCTTCAAGATTGGCAGAACAATATCTTTGCAATTCATTATGATTAGTATCAATACTAGAGGCAACACCCTTACCTTTGAGTAACAAAAGGTGAGCTGGATTTTTATAAGAAGTCGATGCTTGTTAATATGTATTGCTTGATCCGAATTTATTTCGATAAAAATTAAAAAGTTCATTCATAGAGGACATAATTGTATCAAAATTTGTATCAAGCTCGATTTGTAAATTTTCACTAATACCCTCAACTAAAAGTTTTGCACCAACTTCCTTGATTGTAGGATCCAACACAGCTGCAAAAATAAATAGGTGGGGAATATCTTTCCAATATTTTTGGAATTTTTCCTCCATGATATCACAAATATTTTTAAACATAATATTCTCTCTAAAAGTCTTAAAAGTATAACTTATATTATACAAGTGCATTAACACTCTACATGAAGTAGGCTCATAAACAGTAGAACATGCAAGAGTAGCATCATAAAATACCTTTAAAAAATCCATAAATTTAAATGCAACATTCCAATCATAATCAGTGATATGATAATCTTCATCATTCATTCTCTCATTGTAAAAACTAGAAATTGCTTCAGAATAGTTTTGACAAGAAAGCAACATTAAATACGTAGAATTCCAACGAACTTTCATGTCAAGGTTGAATTTTCTCCTTTTCAATCTAAAAATTTTCAACGTCTCCAAAAATTGTTGACGTCTTGAAGGTGCTCTAGTATATAAAATGGTTGTTCTAATTTTTTCTAAATAATGATTTATATGAGTCATACTAGCTTGAACAATTAAATTAATAATATGACACACACATCTCACATGAAAAAATTTTGAACCACGTGCAGGCATGAGAGTAGAAATATTCCGCAAAAACATATCAATTGCCGCTGTATTGGCAGATGCATTATCAAATGATATGCTAAACAATTTATCAGTAATCTCATATTCTCTTAAAACAGACATTATAACTGCATAAATTACTGAACCAGTGTGAGGATATTCTAATTCACGAAATGCAAGTAATTTTTTTTCCAACCTCCATTTACCATTAATCTCATGTATAGAGTGTGAAGTTACACAAAAATAACCAACCATATTAATACCAGTCCAACAATCAGAACAAATTGAAATAACACCATTAAAATTGATAAAAGTAATAATTAAAAGTTTTTTCATGTCATGAAAAATTTTAGTTAAATCACGTTTTAATGTATTTCTAGGCACTTTCTTAAGTTGAGGCTGAACATACCTTTGCAAAAAAATTTTTAGAAGTTCATCTTCTAAAAATGTTAAAGGTTGTTCTGCTGCAGCAATATACCGAGCCAATCCTTCTCGCATGTTCTGTTGTGAATATCTGAATGATGTTATACTGGAAGGTCCAGAACCATATTGTGAGAGTTGGGTTTGTGTTGGGTCTTGTGGCGCGTGTTTTGTCTGACAAGTTTCCATATGTCGTCTAAGATGTCCAGTTCCACCATTGCTTTTGGCACTTAAAGCATATTGACAATATTTGCACACTGCTTGATCCACCATTTCACCTTTTTTGTTTTGACGTTTTTCCAAAGTAAAACATGACCAAACAATTGATGTTCTTTGTCGTTTGGAGGTAGTAATAGGACCGGCAGTCGAAGAAGTAGAACCACTTTGACTTGCTTGAGAAGTAGGAGGCGATCGTTTAAGTGGGACAATAAATATATTACTTGGATCAAATTCTGGTGCAGCAATTTCTTCATTTGCAACTTCCTCCCCCTCTTCAACAAAATTAAAATTCTCATCTAACTCAAAATGAGAGTGAGACATTTTATATAATTAGTGTTTTGGTAAATAAAGGCGTCTGGAATGTATTTGTGCGGGTGAAAAAAGAAAAAAATTTATTCAGCAAGAGAATGGAGATTTGTGTATTAAATGGTGTTGAATGATGTTTTGCTTTTGTTTGAGATTTCAATAACAAAGGGAAGTTGCTGGAATTGTTGTTGTAATTGTAGCAAAGAAGATTGGGCAAGCAGAGACTAGAGATGACTGATGAGACAAGAGAGATAACGAGGAGATAGAGATTGAGAAGTGAGATGAATTCGTAAATAATTTAATCGTTTAAATAGAATAAAAAAGTAAACATATTAATGGTCAAAACTCAAAACGGGGCAAACACGCTGCAAACCTACAAGTCTACAACTCTGCAAGGCTGCAGCAAATTAAATAGTTGCATTTAATCATTCATTTGTCCATTGGAATTGTAAGGTGAGTAATTGATTTAATTTAGAATTTTTTTATTATTAAAAATCAGAAATAGTTAATTGTTGAGGGACCTGTTTATGGTACCGATTCTGTAACAAACATCTCCCGTCATCCCACCATTCGATTATCTATTGTTTAGTTTCTCACTCCACATCCAACGGCTGATGCTGAAGTCTGTAGCTTACAAATTCTGTAAGCTAGTCAAGTCTAATTGGTGAGTCATGAGTGCCCATGCTGTGAAATTGACTAGTCACCTAGTCCTATCAACTTTATTGTTTTTTTTTAAAGGCATATCAACTTTATTGTTAATTCAATTAATTCAGATTTTTTTTATTCAATTAATTTAGATTTTTTTTTGTCCGTTGGGTGAGTAATGAAAATATGAAATTAATTTAAAATTTTTTTGTCATTAAAAATCAGAAAACATTAATTGATAATCAGAGCCCGACTGCTTATATTGTAAAATTGAGTAGTCATATCAATTTTACTTTTAATTCAAAAAACAATTTTGTCCGTTGGGTGAGTAATTCAATTAATTCAGAATTTTTTTTATTCAATTAATTCAGAATTTCTTTTGTCCGTTGGGTCAGTAATAAAATTAATTTAGAATTTTTTTTATTATTTAATAATTAGAAAAAATTAATTTTTAAGTGCACCGTTGTTATTTATTTTTAAAATAATTTTAGTAACTAATTTTTTTTTTCAAAACAACATATTAAATTAAAAACAATTGTGGTTCATTGTTACAAGAGAATCACGCAACTATCACAATGTTAATAAATCCTATCACAAGTGTGTTGATGAGACAATATTATAGTAGTAAACTAGTAATACGGGAGGAGCTTGCATTCATTATGTAGAGTATTTTATTTCTTTGAATTTAAATTCTCAACTCAAATTTTCAACACGGTAGTTGTCATATAGTGCACATGCAGACGTGCAGATTGCAGTGCAGTCAATTCAAGTTTCAGGATTTGAAAATTGTGAAAGTTGCAACTTGCAAGCGTGTTGTAAAATTGAGTAGTCATGTCAATTTTATTGTTGCGAGTCTTGTGACTGTAAAATTTTAAAATTATGTGCACTGTAATCAATTAAAAATTTTAAAAATTATGAAAGTTAACCGACAATGATGTGTAAATAATAAAAAATTGGGATCATTGTGCATTTGTTTTAATATTTTTATTTATTTTTAAAAATAATTTAAGATTTTTTTCCCACATGCCAACCAAGCACTTGCCTCACGGCTATATTTATATTTCACTAAATATTTTTTTACTTACTCTTTTTACTCCCACCGACAAAGTAAATAAAATTAATTTTTGTCTTTTTATTACTATCTAATATTATATATACACGCCATTATGCTATGATGCTTCACAATTCTTTTTCCTCAAACTTTCCAATATTCTAAAAGCCAAAATCATTATGAATCTGCAGCAACATAATCTGAATGCAAAAGAACCTCAACACCCTCAAGAATACGGTGTTGATGTAGTTGGACCTCAACAAAACGCTAGGCTAAATCAGTCCAGAAGTCGTTTTTTAAATGAACTTTTTCAAAATTTTACTACAATAAGGGAGGAAATAATAGATAATAGTTTGCATCGTCCTTACAAGCAGATGATCTTGAGGTGCAACTATTGTCATCGAGAAGTTATTTATTCAAACACCCATGGCACCTTGGGTTTACGTCGGTACGTGTCAAATTGTTTAGCTCGCCACCAGCCGAGATAGAATTAACGTTGCTCGTTTCCCGTATCCATAGTTGTGATTAATAAATGTTTTTTTCATGCTTGTTATTCATCAATTGGTCATAGTTCGCGTTTTGTAGTTGTAACTTGTAAGTTGTGACTTATGATTTGTTATATTAATATTTCGTAGTTATGACTTATTGTAATGATTATTTGAGGATTGTATTTTTAATTTTAATTAATTATTATTATGATCTATGGAATTAAATTTATGTGTTGTTGTGTTATGAATTATGATTGATTATTGTGAAATAAAATATATAGTTATGAAATTGTGATAAACTAATAATAAAATGTTAATTGCTCTCTTAATAAAAATTAATATGATTATGATTATGAATATTATTATGTTAGTGGGCTTAAAAAAGCACGTCAGGCACTTGGGCTTGAATAAAGCACGCCAAGCACGTGGACTTTTTTAAGCACGATAAAAAAAAAAATTGGTGGGCTTTTTTTGGGCACGGCACGACCTGGGCCGTGCTAGGCTCAACTAAAAAAAAATTGGTGGGCCATGCCATGCTGGCCCATGAGCCCTTGTGGGCCGACAGTTGCCGGCACGGCCCATTGGCCATAGTTAGTTGTGACAATCAAATACTAATTCTATCTTCTTCTCCTAGTCTAAACAAAGTTGAAAATTCTAAATTTTCAACTAAACTGGTGCTAGCCACATTAATACAAATTAAGCTAATGCTAGCCACATTAATACAACTCCCACCATCAATAATCATGCTGCATACCTTATTGTTGATATAACATCTATTACAAAAGATATTTCACGTTGTATGTATATAATAAGTCTCTAATGCGGACACCTCTATTTCAACAAAATAAGGATTCTATTATCGGTAAAAAATATAGTATCCAATGTATTGAAATCTATACTTTTTTTAAATATTTTAGTGGCGTCCTCAGATGTCTTCATTAGAAAGGGAATATATACAAATTGGTGGGGTTATCTTGACTTAAAATTTTGACATGTATTTTGGATCATTAACTTCAAGTAATAGTTTTGCATCTAAGGTAGAAAGTAAAGCATGCCAACAACATGATTCCACCAAACAATAGCATAGTCATTGAATTCAACGATAGCCAACTTTACCTTTGTCAATTCAGAGTAGTTGTGACAATGAAATAATAATTCTATTTTCTTCTCCTACTCTAAATGAAGTTGAAAATTCTAAATTTTCAGCTAAACTGGTGCTAGCCACATTAATACAAATTAAGCTAATGCTAGCCACATTAATACAACTCCCACCATCAATAATCATGCTGCATACCTTATTGTTGATATGACATCTATTACGAAAGATATTTCACGTTGTATGTATATAATAATTCTCTAATGAGGACACCTTTATTTCAACAAAATAAGGATGCTATTATCAGTCAAAAAATATAGTATCCAATGTATTAAAATCTATACTTTTTTAAAAATATTTTAATGGCATCCTTAGATGTTTTCATTAGAAAGGGAATATATACAAATTGGTGGGGTTATCTTGACTTACACTTATAAAAACATGTTATTTTGTTATCGTTAGATTTTATTATGTTGGTTATTATTTATGGATTTCTAGATTATTTATGGAATTTATTATGTAAATTTGCTTTTGTTAAATTTTAGTATGTTGTTTATTATTTGTTAATTTATAGACTCAAGATTATTGTGTATTAATAATGTATTATTATTATATTATTTTTTATTGAATAATGAATATATAAGATCAAACCAAACCAAACCAAACTGAACCGAACAAAATTTTATAGACTCAAGATTATTTGGTTCGGTTCTATAATTTGGTTTGCATTTGGTTCGCATTTGGTTCATAAATTCATGAACCATTTGGTTTCAATTTGGTTCGGTTCTAGGGCTGAACCGAACCAAACTAAATAGTGCCCACCCCTAATGATTAATGTTAAAAATTGTTTAATTATCAAGCGATAATAATGATATTTTGTGCTTATGTTATAATTTATATTTGTGTTTATGTAATATATTAGGAATTATTAATTATGTATTAAATATATCTAATTTTGTGTATTTTTATGTATTTATTAGGTAAAATATTAATTTTACGTAATACAAGGCTCCAAACAGATAAACGAATGTCAAATTTGGATTCCAGAGGTCCAAAAACCTTAAGATTAGTCAAGATCGGCTTAAAATTAGGCTTGTGTAAAAAGAGTTGACTTTTTCTGTTGACCGAGTACTGATTGGATGGTAAAATGAGCTTACAATGGATATTAGTGCATGTGATAGCTGACAATTTTGACTAAATCTCAACCGTTCATGATCAATGGCCATGATTGTGCCACGTGGCAATAGTTGGTGAAGTAAGTTGTAGGATTCGAATATTTGTATTGGGGTTGATCCGATCCACCCATTAACCTGCCAAATATCAACTGTTCTTTGGCCAAATTAGACGAGTCAAATGATGGCACGTGTGATGTTGACTTTTAAAGTTTGACCAGCCATTGGATCTTGATCTAATGGTTGTGAGGAACGCATGCAATAAACTTATGATGGACCGCAAAACACTAGATTATGAATTTATTTTTTTATAAATAGAGCTTTATTTTTATGTTTTTAATCATCTATCTGCATCTCTTTTCTTCTCAATTTCTCTCTATCTCCCTATAATCTTGATTTTTAGGTGTATTTTTAATATTTTGTATAATTATTTTTATAAATAAATTTAGTTTTATTTTCAAATTTAATTGTTTTATTACTTTTAATTATAAGTAATTTGATTTTAATATTTCTTTTTATTTCAATTATGCTTAACTAAATAATATTAGTTAGGGTAAGGTGAAACTCTTAAGAAATAAATATGATTTAATCAAATTTAATTTTTAATTTTATAAATTAAATTATTTTCTACTTAATTTCATACATATTTTATATTTTGAAACTTTGATTTATTGTAGACAAATAAGGGAGTTTGGCACAATAAATTCTTAATATCTTATTATCAGGTATGGTAAAATGGTATTTTGACTTATTTGTAGACAAATTAAATTTTAGCACAATAAATACTAAATCCATCATAAAATTAAAGGGAAAATAATAATAATTTATATAATATTTGGTTTTTTCTCTTTGTGTAAGGTTTTAGTTATACCCCTTTTCCTTTTCCAAAATTTCGTTATGACCTTGAAATCTTTCAGAGTCTTCACTTTCATCCCACATGGCTCAATTCTAAACTTCTAAAAATTACAGTTTAGCCATAAAATTATAAATAATTAGCAATAAGATCCCTAGACGAAATTTCTCACAATAATCAGGTTTGGGCGAACCTAATCCTCAAATTGATTAGGAAGACAACCATTCTCAACATGCACGTGATCAGAATCAACCAAGAACTCTGAGGGACTACATGTATCCAATCAGAACCGGAGCACCGTCGTGTATAGTATTTCCTCTAGAAGTATCTCGATTCAACTTCAAACTAGGTATTATCCAACTTTTACCAACATTTCATGGTTTAAAATCTGAGAATCCATATTTGCATCTAAGAGATTTTGAGAAAGTTTGTAATACATAGACAAACCAAAATTGTAGCATGAACATAATTAGATTAAAGCTTTTTCCTTTTTCATTAAAAGATAAAGCTAAAACTTGGCTACAAAACCTTAGATTTAGATCAATAAGAACTTGAAATAACATGCAAGAATAGTTTTTGAAAAAAATTCTTTCCACCTCATAAAACCAATTCTTTTAAAAGGCAAATCACTTCTTTCACTCAAAAAAATGGAGAACAATTATACCAATGTTGGGATAGGTTTAAAGAGTTGCTTAACATATGTCCACACCATGGTTTTGAAACTTGGCAATTGGTCACTTATTTCTACGAGGGCTTAACTCCCCAAAGTAGACAGGTTGTTGAAATGATGTGTAATGGTGAATTTAGGGATAAAAATCATGAAGATGCACTAGATTATCTTGACCAATTAGCTGAAAATACACAACATTGGGATACTGTTGGAACTTTTGAAATGACAAATAAATCACAATCATCTCCATCTAGTGGAGGAATCCATAACTTTAGGGAGGATCATAATTTACAAGCAAAATTTGCTTCTCTAGTTAGGAAAGTTGAAGCTTTGGAGCATAAAAAAAGTGATCAAGTAAAATCTATTTAAGAAATTGCATGTAATATTTGTAGTTCGAATGATCATTTCACTCAAGATTGTCCCATTCTGCCGGCACTTAAAGAATGTCTAAATGATCAAACTAATGTCGTTAACACTTTTAATAAACCAAACCCATATTCATAAACTTATAATCCTAGTTGGAGAAATCATCCAAATTTTAGTTGGAGGAATAATAGTACTACACAATCTTCACAAGCACCACCTCCACAAAATTTTCAATATGCTCAGCCTTATGCATCATATGTCCCACCACCATGGAAAAATCTGGAAGACACAATGCATTCATTCATTAGAAAGCAAGATGTTATTAACAATCAAAATGCACAAACTTTTTGTGATTTGAAAGAAACTCTTGCTAAAAATGCTTATGCACTCACAATTCAAGAAAAAG
>NW_006262139.1:7276867-7300759 GCF_000493195.1 Citrus x clementina | reverse complement strand
AAAAAGGAAAATTTCCAACCCAACCACAACCAAATCATAAGATTCAAAAAATCTACCCACAGACCAAGTCAAGTCAGTTATAACTCTTCGTACTAGTAAGGTTGTTGATAGACCTATGCCTGAACCTTGTGAAAATGATGAAAATTCAAAGGGTAAGGAAAGACTAAATGAACTTACACCTGGTGAAGAAATAACTAGTGTTCCACCTAAACCACCATTTCTGCATGCATTGAATAAACTGAGGAAATCAAACCACTCTTCTGAAATTTATGAAATCTTCAAGCAAGTGAAAGTTAACATTCCTCCATTAGATGCAATCAAGCAGGTACCTTCATATACCAAATTTTTAAAAGACTTGTGCACTGTTAAGAGGAAATTGAAGGTAAAAAAATAGTGTTTTCATGGCCGAATAGATAAGTACAATTCTATTTACTAATAATAAGTTGAAATATAAAGATCCTGGTTGTCCTACCATTTCTTGTATTATTGGTGATCACAGAATTGAGCATGCTTTACTATATCTTGGTGCTAGTGTTAATTTGCTTCCATATTAAGTTATCTTCAACTTAATCTTCGTGAGTTAAAATCAACTCCAACTACACTTTTGCTTGCTAATGGATTAGTTAAAGTACCAAAAGGAATAGTGAAAGATGTTTTAGTACAAGTTGATAAATTCATATACCCAGTGGATTTTATTGTCTTAGAAATTGAACCTGTTGTGAATAATTATAAACCAATTCCTGTAACTTTAGGTCGACCATTTTTAGCAACTGCTAATGCTTTGATTAATTTTAAGAATGGTTTAATGAATTTATCCTTTGGAAATATGTGCATGCAACCTAATGAAGAAAATGAGAATGAAGATGATACTGATGAACAAAAGGAATTGATTGAATCTTGTATTGAGGAAAATATTCAAAAAAAGGATTTTTCTGAACTCTCTGGTGTTTGTTTAGTTAATTCAATTGAGTTAAATAAGCAACTTGAATTTTATATTCCTAATATAAATTCGTTACTTGATTCTGTGCAGACTTCACAAAATTATGATGACAAGCCAAAATTTGAGGAGCTTGGAATTATTGAAAAGACAGAACAACAAGAAGCACCTAAACTGTAATTGAAACCTTTACTTGAAGGATTGAAGTATGCTTTTCTTTGAAAAGAACAAAGTTATCCTGTTGTGATTTCTTCTACTTTAACAACCAACCAAGAAGGTAAGTTACTAAATGTTCTTAAAAGGCATAAAAATACAATTGGATGGATTTTAAATGATATTAAAGGCATTAATCCCTTAATCTGCACACAAAGAATTAATTTGGAAGAAAATGCTAAAACATGTCAACAACATCAAAGAAGATTAAACCCACACATGAAAGTGGTAGTCAAAACAGAAGTCCTTAAATTGCTTGATATGAGAATTATCTACCCTATTTCTGATAGTAAGTAGGTAAGTCCTATACAAGTAGTGCTAAAAAATTTAGAATTACTGTTATTAAAAATGAAAAAGGTAATTCCAACATGAATTACTTCTAGTTGGCGCATGTGCATTGATTATAAAAAGTTAAATGAAGCCACTATAAAATATCATTTTTCATTACCATTCCTTGACCAAATCTTAAAAAGAGTAGCTGGATATCCTTACTATTGTTTTCTAGATGGATATTCAGGTTATTATCAAATTCCTATAGCACTTAAAGACCAAGAAAAGACCGCATTTACATGTCCTTTTGGAACATTTTCATTTAAAAGAATGTCATTTGGGCTTTGTAATGCTCTTGCAACATTCCAAAGATGTATGCTAAGCATTTTTTGTGATATTGTTGAACATTGTTTAGAGGTCTTTATGGATGATTTGACTGTGTTTGGGAATTCTTTTGATGATTGCCTTGATAATTTGGAGAAATTTTTAAAAAGATGTGTTGAAAAAGAACTCGTGTTGAATTGGAAAAATTGTCATGTTGTGTCTATTAAAGGAATTGAAGTCGACAAAGCAAAAATAGAAGTCATATCTAAATTGCCACCACCAAAAACAGTTAGAGATGTGTGTTCCTTTTTAAGACATTCACAATTTTATAGGAGGTTTATAAAAAATTTTAGTGTCATATCTAAACCACTTTGTAACCTTTTCTTAAAAGATTCACCATTTGAATGGAGTGATGATTGCCAAAAATCTTTTGAGAAAATAATTTCTCTTTTAACATCTGTACCTATTATGCAATCTCTTATTGGTCTTTGCCTTTAAATTAATGTGTGATGCAAGTGATTCTGCTGTTGCTGCGGTTTTAGGACAAAGAATGGATGGTAAGCCCTTTGTAATTTATTACACGAGTAAGACTTTGGATAATGCTCAAATGAATTATTCTACAACTGAAAAAGAATTACTTGCAATGGTATTTGCTTTAAACAAATTTCGTTTATATTTGCTTGGCTCTAAATCTGTTGTGTTTACTGACCACACTGTTGTGAGATATTTGATAAGTAAACAAGATGCCAAACTGAGATTGATTCGTTCGATTTTGTTACTTCAAGAATTTGACCTTATCATCAAAGATAAAAAAAGGTGCTGAAAATGTCATTTCTGATCATCTATCAAGACTCACATCCAAATTCTGCACTAATATAACACCCATCAATGATTTTTTCCCTGATGAATTTTTATTTTATGTTACTTCAATGCCATGGTATGCTAACATTGTTAATTTTCTTGTTACAGGTAAAATACCTTTGCAACGGAATGCTCAAGAGAAGAAGAAATTTTTGGTTGAAGTAAAGAAATTTTATTGGGATGATCCTTACTTGTTCAAATATTGCCCAGATCAAATTTTTCGGCGATGTATTCCGGATAGTGAGGTAAGTAGTGTCATTAATTTTTATCATTCTAAAGCATGTAGTTGACACTTTTCTTCAAGAAAACTACTACTAAAATTTTGCAGTGTGGATTTTATTGGCCTACCATATTCAAAGACATATATGAATTTTGTAAAATTTGTGAAAAATGTCAAAAATTGGGATCAATTACTAAAAGAAATATGATACCTTTAAATCCCATACTTGAGATTGAAGCATTTGATTGTTGGGAATTGATTTCATGGATCCATTTCCATCATCTTTTGGATTTGTGTATATACTAGTTGCAGTTGATTATGTCTCAAAATAGATCAAAGCAATTTCTTGTCGAACTAATGATAGTAAAACTGTGGTTAAACTTTTAAGAGAAAACATTTTAAGTCGATTTAGAATTCTTCAAGCCATTATCAGTGATGGAGGTAAGCATTTTTTATAATAAATCATTTGAATCTTTAATGAATAAATATGGAATTACACATAAAGTTGCTATCCCTTATCATCCTTAAACAAATGGTCAAGTTGAATTAGTAAATAGGGAGATAACACTACAACAAATATGGTCTTTGGTAACATTATATTGTAGCATTTTTTTTTTAAGAATGTTACCAAATATTAATTTATTGTAATATTTTCTAAAGTGACGCTACCTTTGTAGTATGAAAGCCATTACATTTTGGTTTTAATGACACTTGATAATTACTAGTAGCATTTTTGTATATGCTACATATAATATTGAATTTTATAGCATCTAGGAAATGCTACAAGATAAGATTAAATAAAATAGCATTTGAAAAATGTTAAGAAATAGTAATAAATGTAATAATATTTTAAAATAGCATTGGTATCATTCTATTGGTAGCATTCTGATTGATAAAATACAATAGCATTTGAAAATTGTTGCAAGACAAAAGGATTGAAGTACTATTGGTGATATGAAAATATGCTAAATAGAATATCAATTAATAATTTAACATTCCAAAAATTCTACAAGATAGTATTAAATATAATATGTGTTAGGCATCCCAGCATCTAATTCTTAATTTGAGTCTCAACAGATGTGGCACTCATCTATTTAATGGCGAATAACTAATTTTATAAGTTATGAAATTCATCATCGAATAAATGTGTGATAAATAGTATTGGATCTCAAGTTGATACTTAAATACTAGGATCCCTAATATTATTGTCAAATATAATAACATTATTTTTTGTGAGTAAATATAAAAGCATTTTTAAAATGTCATAAAATAGTGAAAATTATAAAAATAAAAAATGGGCAGAAAATTAAGCTAAAGATATACAAATCGGGTAGTTTTAGTAAAAGGCGGGTACTTTATAAAAAAAAATGCCCATTTTTTTATTTCACTTCCCGCGATCCCTTTCTAGACAATTCCCCTCTGCTATCTCCTCTCCATGCCCATTGTTCTCTCGAACTCTAATTCTAACTAAATCTATAAAAAAGAAGATAAAAACAGAAAAAGACGAACAACGATTCCATGGGTACTTCACGTATGTTTGCTGATTTCAGAAAGATTACTTGGCTTTTTGGATGATTTAGAAGTGGCATCATTGATTTGGTAAGGATTCTTACTCCGTTATTCGTGCAACTTCAATTTCATTATTCCCATGGTCAAAGCAAACGCACATCTCTAATGTGGGTGCTTTTTCTTCCATTCACTTGAGTAATTAATGATTAAATTATTTACTATTATATATGGGTCTGATGGTTGAACATTTAAATGGAAAAGTCATGTTATCTTGTTAATTGGTTTTGGATTATTGATAGTTTTATAGTTTATTATTTCTTTTCCTCTCAATCCCTAGCATTCTAGCAATATCTACAATTAGTTGCGTCAATACAAATTTTTTAACTTATATGTCGTTATTATAGATTGGCTGCTTATGATTTCTTTCTCTTTTGATCAAATTGGTCTTGGGTTTTGATATATTTTATGATTGTCAGTATTGACATAATTTTAACTGCAAAATCTCAAAATTCTTGTTTGGTATGTGTAGTGTTAGCCTTTGATTGAGGAGTTATCAGCTTCATACTTAATAGACTTGCAGCAACGTCCATATCAATTCTAAGGCAGGTTTGGTGAAGAAATTTAAAGTCAAAGAACAAAGGTACAGCCAATACAATTTTCTGGTACTATTTATTTTATTTTAATATGTTTTAAAATTTGTTTACGGCAACATCTTTTAATAATTATTAATTTGTATTGTGACTTTTATGTTTTGTGTTTAAAACTAATTCTTTCTTTTTGTTTGTTTTATGTTTGTTTGGGTAATGACAGACAAAATATATATGTAAGACTTTAATCATTGACGGCTTTATTCTACATTGTATCTATGTAGTTATAAATAATATCAATTTTAGCTGATGAAATGAATCATAAACTGAAAGAGAGCATTATCATAAATCATTTAAATTTAAATTTTTTTTCATAGTTCATGATAAATATTGCTCACATGAGAAGTAATGATTTTAGATATGCTTTCAGATACATGAATATATGAAGTATATAAATTAAAATGACTCTCATTGTACAGGGTTAATATATTTATATGTATGTAAATTAAAAATAATTTCCAAGTGGTTAAATGATATATATTTGTGGTACCAGGAGTAGTGGATATATGATGATGAATAAAGATTGGATCCATCTTAACAGGTAATAAAAGATGATTTTTAAGCAAGATAATAAAACTATATAAAAAAGTACACATTATTAGTAATATTTAATTAATATTGTGATTTGGTAGAGCTACTATCGAGTATATGCAAGTTGCTTTGAATTTTGTGAATTTGGCCAAAAGAAATGCAGGGAATGTAGATAAGATTTTGTGTCCCTGTAAAGATTGTTGAAATCTAAGTCATCATCTTGTGGAGACTGTTTATGAGCACTTGATCTTTAAAGGAATGGATCTTACTTACACAACTTGGTTCCATCATGGGGAGAAACTAAGTATAGATGAAAATCCTAAAGAAGTGAAAATGTCAGACACACATAATTTATATGCAAATGCATATATGGAAAATGAAGATGATGAATGTAACACCTGCACTAGGAAAAGATGAAGACTTCACTCAAAAATTAGAAGATGCAGAAACTCCATTGTATCCAAGTTGTACAAGATACACAAAATTATCAGCCATTGTAGCTTTGTACAAACATAAAGCTGTAAACAAATGGTCTGACAAGAGTTTTGATGGATTGTTAGAACTGCTGCATGATATGCTACCTGTGGATAATGTGCTTCTTAGATCAGTTTACTTAGTGAGAAAATTGTTGAAGACATTTGATTTAGGGTATGAGAAGATACATGCCTGTGTAAATGATTGTTGCTTGTTTAAAAGAGAAAAAGAGAATATGGATAGTTGCCCAAAGTTTATATTAACTGTGCAGGAAAGAAGTGAAGGATTTAAAAAGATTATGAAGAAACAAATCCCACAAACAACAGGTCGTAGGGGACTCGCTAGAATGACAGAAGATATGGTAAAAAAAATATTTCTTTATAATAGGATTTTAGCTGAGCAATCATTTCTAAACTATTTTCTGTTGCAGAAAAAAAGTAGTGGAAAAACTGAAGTGCCTAGAGTTGATGTATGGATACGAGCACATACAAAAAAGGACGGTCAACCTGTGAACATTCAAGCTGGAGAGACTATTGTAAGAATATCCATTTATTCAATTGATATGCTTGTTTTTATCATTTGTTCTTAATGAATATTACTTTTAAATAAATTTTCAGGATAAATAAAAAGAAACTTTGCAAGATCCATCACGACATTCTTCAAATAATCTAAGAGATGATGCTCTCTCACAAGTACTTGGGCCTGGCAATTCCCATTTAAGAGCTATCAGCAAAGGAGTCACCATTTCAAAGTTGGCCATAATATCAAAAAAGGACATCATAATAGCTAAGTTGACAAAAGAACATGATGAAATTAAAAACGAAAATGCTCAAATGAAACAAGAACAAGATGAAATGAAGAAAGCATTGTTCGATATGCAAAGTTTAGTTGAAGAGTTACAAAAAAGGCAGGCATGTACTATGTTTTACTCACTTTTATGTAGTTGTTATAATATTTAGTTACTAACTTTTTATTTTTCATTTTAGAGTCATTTTCATTAAACCAAAGCAAGTGGGAATCCTCCGAAAACACCTTTGACTTCTCCAATGGTAAGAAACTTATTTACACTTTTAAGTTTAGTGAAAGTATGAAAAATAAAATGCTGAAGGTTTATTACTAATATTTTTTTTCTTAATTAAATTGTCCTTGTGTTGTTGTTAAAGAGTGTAAAGGCAATCCCGAACATTACTAAGTGTAAAATGCTTGATTTGGAGTGGTCTGATACAGTTGTGGCTGAAGGACGTTGGTCATCAAGTGATCCAAATGCACTTGTTCATCATATTCCTCTTGGTTCTAATGCTGTAAGAGTTTGGGTGGATATAGCTAGGCAGCCGCTAAAGTTTTTGTGGAAAGTAACACCTTATATGACAATAATTGAAGAATCTGTTGGGACTACAATTGCATGGTCACCTGATAGAGTTATCTTGTTTGCTGCCAAGTAACTTTTCTAGTCCATCTATTTAGGTATTCTTTTACGTTCTTTTCTTTTTTTCAATGACCTCATATTTTTAAGTTCGCTTGCAAATATGATCTAATTTACCACTATGAGAAAGTAATTTTTCATTTTTTTACTTTGAGAAGGTTCTGATTTTATATTTTTTTGTATGCAAAATTATCCTTTTTATGTTATCTTATTGGTTCAATTTTTCCTAGAGTGGTTATTTTGAAACGTAGTTGTTTTGTTCATTTTTACTAGGAGCCATACGCCAAGGTTTCACTATTGCCATATGTGTTTGAAATATTAATCTTGCTGGGTTATGATTTGGCTTATTGTTTATCATTATGTTATTTCATTTTTTCTTGATAAATGAAAAATAAAATCTTTTCCTCTTATGATACAAATATTCAGATTCATTGCTTTGAATTTTCAATATTGTTATTTTTATCTGTATTTATTAATGAATCATTATTTTATTTGTCATTCTTAAAGCATCATTATTAATTCTTTTCATTATCATAATGTAACGATGCTTTTGTTTTAAATTCATGATGCCTAAAATGCTACCAATCACCTTTGGTAGCATTTTTTGGATGCTATTATATATCCTTTTTGTTGTAGTGTAAAATAAATTTTGGAAAAAACGGTTAACCCAAACCGAAAATATTGGTCTCTTAGACTTAATGATGCACTTTGGGCCTAGCGTACTACATTTAAAATGTCATTAAGAGTGTCACCCTATCAATTAGTTTATGGTAAACATTGTCATTTACCTGTTGAAATTGAACATAAATCACTTTGGGCTATTAAAGTTTTTAATTCAAATTTAGATGTGCTGGTAATGTGCGAAAATTGCACTTGAATAAACTTGAGGAACTAAAGAATGATGCATACGAAAATTCAAAAATTATTAAGGTAAGAACAAATTTTTTTCATAATAAAAGAATTTTTCATAAAACATTTAAGATTGGTCAAAAAGTGTTGCTTTATAATTTTCGTCTTCATTTATTTCCAAGGAAGTTAAAGTCAAAATTGAGTGGCCTATTTATTGTAAAAAAATGTATATTGATATGGGGCTATAAAAATTGAGAATCCCAATAACGGTGTCACATTTAAAGTTAATGGTCAAAGATTAAAACTATATCTGGAACATCACCTACGTGAAGAAGACACCGAAATTAATTTGAGTGACCCACCAATTCTTGATTAAGTCATTAATGACTGATTCATTTTATTGTTATTTTGCCATTTCATTGTTTGATTTTTTCTTTCTCTCTTGATAGATGCACTGTACATATTTTTCTTTAGCATTATATTTCTTGTTTAAGCGTGTTTGTTTGACAGTTGTACTTTCTCTCATCAATTTTCATTATATGTTATGAATACCTCAATAAGAAAGTTCCTATTCACACATCTTAAAAGATTTCTGCATGTGAAATTTCACTTAAGAGGCCTAATACAAAGTTATAAATCACATCCACTTTAGGATATGCAACCACTAGCATTAGTGTTCTATGTTGAGGATCTAGAAAGACAACTTAGAGCAATAGAGAGAGGTTTATATGAATATCAATTGGAGCTTGAGGTTAACTCAATAAAAGGATGAACGTAAGTTCATTTTTTTTCTTTTCTTTGTGTGATTTCTATTTGTTGTTTTGTTCACTTTAACGTTTGATTTGATTTTGCAGTTTTAATTCTCTTTATTTTGGTGTATTTTGATTTATTTTCCCATATAAATGGTGGATAACGGTACTCCGTGACTTCTTAAGTTGATATCTTCAGTTTCCCACAATAACTGAAACCCCAAAATCAAACATGGAAGAAATACAATCTAAATTGCATAAGCATTTTCCCTCTCTCTCTCTCAGAATGCCCTCAGGAAAATTTACAAAGCTCGTCGTGAACTATTACATTTGTTAATGATCAATGGCATTTCTTCTTACATTCGTTGGTTAATTGAAGTAAATGTATGATTAGCAGGTGAGTTTTCTTATCCATTTATTTCTTACATGTCTGGTTTTGGTAAAAGTACGTTTGCTAAGAAAATGAGAGCTAAATAACTTGGCTTAAAATGTCATAACTATGCAATACTTGGTTGCAAACGGGAGATTTGTAAATCTTTAGGAATGGTGTCTGATATTTGTGAAGATAAAATTAAATTCGTTAAAGATGGCCTGAGTAAAGAATCATTGGATGATATCTTACGATCTCTTGAGGCGTATCGAAGCGGATATGTGCAACGTCAGATTTATAATTTGTGGATACTATTCCAAAAAGAAAGTACACAGCGTAGTCTTGGGAATTTGACTGAAAAAGACTTTATTTACTAGTTTATAAGAAAACTGGATGCGAAGCCTATCCTCGACCCATAGAGGGCGTTCAAGTCGTTACTGGACGTAAAACCAGAGGAAGATGTGAGCCACAATCATAACTACCAATAAATATCCTTTTATTTTGCTGTTCTTTTATCATTTGCATTATTGCATTTAGTGGTGTGATTTTGTATTTAGTAATATTTGTTTTCTTTTACTGTTTGCTTTTTCTAATCAATATTTTCTTTTTACTGTTTGCTTTTGAATTATTGAGCCACAAGCTTTACTCATCATTTGACTAATATGCCAACCCATTTACAGTTATTTCTCATTATTTTTGTCACCAAGATCTTTAAATATGAGCTCGTTTTTCAAACACTCACAACTTATTTTTGAAGATTATTCCAATGGCAGCATCTTCAAGTAAACAATTCAAAAATATTTGTGTACTTTCTGGGTTTCACTATGGAAAGTACAAAGAGTTCGTTCAGACAGCTGTAGATCTTGATCATGTCATAGCAGAGAGGAAATTGCATCTTGTATATGGAGGAGGTGAACAAGGGTTATCAAGACTTGTCTCAGAAGCTGTTTTCACTAAAGGAAGCCAAGTACTAGGCATTATCCCAAAAGCTGTTAAACCTCTCGTATGCCTGTCTAGCCCACTGACACAACTTAAAAGTAATTTTTAACTCCTAAGTATAAGAGTGTCTTGTTGTATTATAACTCGGTGAGTCCAAGGTCGATTCACGGAGAAAAGATTTAATTTGTTTATTTTATTTTAACTAAAAATTGAAATTAAAGCTTGAATATAAACAACTTAATTTAAATGAAACTATGAAATTGAACTAGTTAGGGTTGTGGATCCACTCTTAGTAGTAAATAAAATTTAATAAATTATTTTGCCCTTTTTTTTAAATTTATTGCCTAAAAGATTAATTATATAAATTATTATTATTTTCCCTTTAATTTTATGATGGATTAAGTATTTATTGTGCCAAAATTTAATTTATCTACAATAAGTCAAAATACCATTTTATCATACCTTATATTAAGATATTAAGAATTTATTGTGCCAAATTCATTTGTTTGTCTACAATAAATCAAAATTTCAAAATATAAAATATGTTTAAAATTAAATAGAAAATAATTTAATTTATAAAATTAAAAATAGAATTTGCTTAAATCATATTTATTTCCTAAGAGTTTTACCTTCCCCTAACTAATATTATTTAGTTAAACATAATTGAAATAAAAAGTAGTAAAATTGAATTACTTATAATTAAAAGTAATAAAAACAACTAAAATTGGAAATAAAACTAATTTTATTTATAGAAATAAAACTAATTTTATTTATAAAAATAATTATACAAAATATTAAAAAAAACACACACACACACCTGAAAATCAAGATTACAGGGAGATTGAGAGAATTTGAGAAGAAGAGAGTTGTAGAGAGATGATTAAAAACATAAAAATGAGGCTCTATTTATAGAAAATAAATTCATAATCCAGTGCTTTGTGGTCCATCATAAACTTCATGCATGTGCTCCTCACAACCATTAGATCAAGATCCAACGTCTGGTCAAACTTCAAAAGTCAACATCACATGTGGCATCATTTGACTCGTTCGATTTGGCCAAAGAACGGTTGAGATTTGGCGGGTTAATGGGTGGATCGAGCTGACCCGAAAACAAAGATTCGAATCCTACAACTTGCTTCACCAACTATTGCCACGTGGCACAATCATGGCCATTGAATCATGAACGGTTGAGATTTAGTCAAAACAGCCAGCTATCCCATGCACTCATCTATTGTAAGCTCATTTCATCATCCAATCAGTGCTCGGTCAATCGGAAAAATCAATTTTTTTTTTTACACAAGCCCAATTTTAAGCCGATCTTGACTGATCTTAAGGTTTTCGGACCTCCGGAATCGAAATTTGACCTCGAATTACGTAAAATTAATATTTTTCCTAATAAACACATAAAAATACACAAAATTAAATATATTTAAAGCGTAATTAATAATTCCTAATATATTACATAAACACAAATATAAATTATAACATAAGCATAAAATAATATATTATCGCTTGATAATTAAACAATTTTTAATACTAATCACACCCTCCAACCAGCTTATTGTTAGCCGCCTAGCAATTAAAGTATTATATTAAATTAAGATTTACAAAATTCACATGCAAGTTAATAGTTGTTCATCTATCCTCTAAACTACCAAATAAATGAACTCTCCTAAATTTCTTTACCACATTGATGTTCATTCATTATCCAGAATATCATCAAACCTTCTTTTGTGCTCAAATAATTAACACAATACTTATGGGGCTTCATTAAAAGAAAAACAACATTTTCGTTCCAAAATTCATTAGAAATTATATCTTTACGCAGTAGATTATTCACACATATTTTTAAAATATTACATTTCTAATCCATGTAGCGAGCTTTAGGTCAGTGACTTCCATACCAGTTGGCCTTAGGGCACTAGGTGTTGAAACACTCCTACGGACTTAATTACTCGGGTTTATAATAAACAAATAATATATCTATTACCCATATAGCGAGCTTTAGGCTAGTGACTTCCAGACCAGTTGACCTTAGGGCACTAGGTGTTGAAACACTCCTACGGACTTAATTACTCGGGTTCTAGATATAGCAAAATTAAAAATATTTTTTTGTTTTTGTTTTTTGTTTTTTTTTTGCAATATACAATTTCTATTACATAAGACATTATTCCTAATAAATCAAAAGAACTAAATGCTGTAAAATTTTAACTTACAACCCACTAGTATGTGTCATAGTGTATGTGTGAAGAATGATTCAATAATACCTGTTAAATGAGTAAACAATTAAATAACTTAATAACCAAGTGGAGAGTTCACAAATTCGAGTAATTCAAAGAAAAGAGAACAAAAACAATTTACTATGAATTTCAAAATCAAAATATAATACAACAAGATTATTAGGATGCGTCTCAAAAGTCGTGACTCTTTACACATCCATCCTAGATAAAAATAATTTTTTTTGGGTTTTTTTTTAAACAAAGAAAAGAAAAGAGAAAAGAGAAAAACAACACACATATTTAAAAACATACGTCAACTATCCCCAACCCCCAACCTAATCTAAACATTTTCTTAACATTTTATAATTTTACAAATATGCAAAAAAAAAATAATAATAAAAGAAGAAAAGGAGGAGATCTCACCTGAACTTGATGCAGAAGCTTAAAAGCGGATAATAAAGAACAAGAAAACGTCAATTTTTTTTTAAAACAACACTCTTAAGATTAAGAAGATGCGTTTCTAGAGGTACTACATTCTCTATATCCTGCCATCTTCGACTCAAATTTGTCCTAAGTTAGTCAACTCTAATTTAAAAAGATGTGTTTCTAGAGGTACTGCACTCTCTATATTGAAATACAAGTAAGCAACCCAAGAGGGGGGGTGAATTGAGATTCTAAAAACTTATTCAATAATAAAGAAAATCTTAATGCAATTATAACTCAAATTCAAAGCAATAATAATTAAGATGATCACAATATAAAAAGGTAAGGGAAGAGAGATTCAAACACGAGATTTTTATGTGGTTCGGCCAACCTCGCCTACGTCCACGCCTCCAAGCTTTCCGGGCTTGAGGATTCCACTAAGCAAGCCTCCAAGGCTTCAAATGCTTACACTTGACTTCCAAGGTGTCAATGGACCTTTACAACAAGAGATTATCCCCAATCTCTTAACCCAAGTGTATCCCAACACTTACAATCACTCAAAGTAAAAGATTACAAATTTGTTTTGCCTCTCACAATATACAAGATAACTCAATGATGCTTAATATGTGAATAGATGAAGCAAGAATGTGTTCTAAGCTCTATGAAGATTGTATTCTCAAATATTAGCTCAAATGGTTGTGTTGTGATCAAATCTTCTTTGAATTTGAATGAGCTTATTTATATTTGGAACTGAAAATCTAGCTGTTACAAACTGTCGGACAGAAAACGGTTCACCGTTAACCATTAACGGTTAACCGTTTAGGCTGGTCAAAGTTACCGTTGGGCCAGATTTCAAATAAACGGTTTGCCGTTTAGGATTGCCCTTTCGCCGTTAACTTCCAGAGTCTTGCAAGATAAGCATTGGACATCCGTTTACACTAAACGGTCAAGGCCTTGCATGAAGTAACGTTTCTGGATATTATCGGTTAACCGTTTAGTATTGCCCTTTCGCCGTTAACTTCCAGAGTCTTGCAAGATGAGCATTGGACATCCGTTTACACTAAACGGTTAAGGCCTTGCATGAAGTAACGTTTCTGGATATTATCGGTTAACCGTTTACAATAAACGGTTAGCCGTTTGTCTCCAGTAACCTGCACAATGAACATCAGTTAATCAATACCAGAGGCGGACAACCTTCAATTCTGGACGTTATCGGTTAATCGTTTAAAGATAAACGGTTCACCGTTAGTTTCCAGTAGCCTTCCTATCTTGGGTGTTTTTCGTTAAGCATAAACGGCTAGAGCTTAGGCAATATGATGCTCTCTGGTGATAATCGGTTAACCGTTTAATAATAAACGGTTCACCGTTAGTTTCCAGTAACCTTCCCATCTTGGGTGTTTTCCGTTTTCCATAAACGGTTAAAGGTTAAGGAAATGTGTTACTCTCTGCCTTTAATCGGTTAACCGTTTAAAATAAACGGTTCACCGTTTAAAATAAACGGTTCACCGTTTAAAATAAACGGTTCACCGTTTATGACCAGAGTTGCAATTTTAAACAAGTTTTTGCAGAGAATTTCTTTCTAATTTGAAAATCCATCTTTTATGAAGAAATAAGGCAATGATTAAAAGAGTTTTCGTTTATTAAAAAATAGCTCCAATATTTTTGTCAAAATACATTTAAAATTTGTTATCATCAAAATCAATATTATTAACATATTTATGTTAACAATCTCCCCCTTTTTGATGATGACAAATTTCATTCAATGTTTTAGCTCCCCCTTAATATGTGCTCCCCCTACATGTATGGCCAAATTGAGAAATGTGAATAAAAGGATTCTTGCTTTAAATCTCCCCATTTTAAATCCATAAAAAATATTTCTCATTAAAAAAATCATCTTAAAAACCATAAATTATCTCCCCCTTCATCATCAAAAAGAAAAGAGGAAATAAGAAATACGCAAATCCGTTAAAGAAAGTGCCCGGTTTTGGCAAGCGAAAAATTTGGCAGAGTTTCTCCTTAAAAATATAAAAGATAAATACAAAATGAGATAAAAACACTTCCAAAATTAGATCAACATTAACTTCCGCTTTCAACAAGCCAACAACTCCATAAACAAGACAAAATAACACTTCAATATCCACAAATATACCAACACTCCAATATCCACAAATAAACCATTTCTACAATATCCAACCAATTAGGCAATCACAAAGCATCAATAATCTCATCATCAAGAACATCACACACATATGCATCAAAATCAAAATAATAATAAAAATGCTAGCAACCAAAATGTAAAATGTATGTGCGAGGACAAAGCTCAAAAAAAAAAAGAAAAAAAAACTACGGAGGCGGAGAAGATGTGCTCCCCGGATCATAGCCGAAATAGCCGAGAATAGTGCGCTGTCCAGCGATAAGCTCCATCTGCTAATCAAGGCTCTGCCGCTGGAATATCTGAAAGTCAGAACGCAGCTGCTGGTGGTCACGGGAAAGAGTGTCCAACCGATCAAGAATCAGCTGCTGGCGCTCCGAAATCTGCTGAACATCAGTGATCAGCTGCTGCACGGCATCTGAAGCAGGAGGCTGAACTGGAGCTGGAGGTGGCATAGAGGTAGATGGCTGCTCGGGAATAGCAAAAGGCTCAGGAGCAGGAGGCGGCTCGGAAGAGGAGGGAATGTCAGCATCCATCGCACGCTCCTTAGAGTCTGAGTCAGCTGGAGGCTGAGGAACAAAACAGCGACGCGGAGGATGAGAATGAGCGCGTAGTCTAAAGTCAGGAAGCTGATCGGGACGATAGATATCATTGAACATCCGATCATCCTTTGCAGCAATCAAGGTATCTCGGTTTTTGGAGTTGCTTGTCTTTATCCACACTCCATTCTTCCTAGAGAATCCGATACTGGTCATAGCCTCGGGACCAATCCGTCGAGTCTCCATATGTCCAGTATCAAGAAGTGGCACCTCAAAGTGTCGTAGTATTTTAGTAAAGATACTGCCATAAGGAAGCAAGCGGTGGTTGACCGCTGGAGTACTCAGCATATGTCGCACAATAATATACCCGAGGTTAATGGGACGGTCTGTAAGAAGGCTATCCAATAAGGCAACGTCCAACCTCGTAACCTCATCCGAGTGACCCTTCCTATGAGTCACTATGTGCTGTAAAATAGTGTGTAGAATACGAACTTGGAGAGGTAAAAGTTGAGACCGAAACGGAAGCAAACAAATCTTATCCGATAAGTCACGACGACGACATATATTACGGACGCCATGAGTATGAGAAAAAGTATCAAAGGAGAGGGCTTTCCTAGAGGTGTAAATGTCAATCCCCTCGCAAGAGATACCTAGAAAGTCAGCTAAGTCCGCATCATCAAATTCTATGGGTACACGGCCGACTTGAGTGACTATCCTATTTGGGCGAGTATCAGAGATTTCCATGTTGGAGTAAAAGACTCGCACTAAATTTGGATAAACTCGGTCATCAAAATCAATGCCAGACTCCCAAGGCTGAAGCATATCCCGAATACTTCTACCACATACAACCAAATTACGAAAATCACCAATGTCAACAAAGAAGGATTCAAGTACCTTTCAACCATCAAAGCGATCTTCGAACCGCTTAGCCAAGACAGGTGTGGGGAAGTGAATCCTTGAAAATTCAGAGACCTCCCGAGGTGGTATGGGATTCCTTGGAGGCACAGATTTACGCCTGAGATTTCTCCGAGAGGGTTCAACCATGGAAACACGTAATGGGACGAAAGTAAATCGATAAAAGGTTTAAGAAAGAGTAGAGGATGTGAGTAGGATGTTCAATTTGGTTGAAGAAAGGTGGAAATCGGATTAAGAACGAAGAAACCCGACCCGCGACAGTTAGGGTTTAGATTTGGGATTTTTGAATCGGTAGAAATGGTCTAAAGGTGACAAGAAATGATTTTGAGGGTTTGATTTGGCACGAAAAGCAAGAAAAATGAGGATTTGAGGATAAGAAGACCTTCGGCTGCGCAACAATGGAGGAAACGGTGAGAGGGTAACTGGAGAAGGAGAAGAAAAGCTTTGAACAGTTTATATATTTCGCGAAAACGGTTAACCGTTTATTTAAACGGTTAAAGAGTAACTCCCAGGGACTAAGAATAAAGGTAATGGTGAAGGCTTAAATGCATAACAGCTAAGGAGTAACTGTTAGAGGACTCGCTGTTGAAAAACGGTTCACCGATTGTGGCAAACGGTGAAAGGGTAACTGGACAGACACACAATCTCGTTTCTGGAATTAAACGGTGATCCGTTTATGGGAAACGGCTAACCGTTTATTTTATCTGTAATTTCGCACATTTGATTTAATTTTTGGCTAGCAAATAATATATTTCAAGATCATTTGATTGATCTGAAAATATTTTATGAGCCAATTTAATTCATGATTCATGAACATGTTTTCAACCAATCAATTCATATAATCAAGATATATCAATGCAAATTCATCATTTGTCTACCAAGCTCAAGCATTTCATAAATAATAATCAATCAATTTAGTACACTCAATAGCATGAATAGAGATGTTAATGCAAAAATTTCATCATCCCAAGTTCATGTCGAATTTTTGAAAATTGTTGTTCGCAAAGCGGTTTTGTGAAAATATCGGCAAGTTGTTTTTCTGTGGAAATAAACTCTAATGCAATATCTCCCTTTTGAACATGATCTCTCAAAAAATGATGTCTTATTTCTATATGTTTGGTTCAAGAGTGTTGAATGGGATTCTTTGAAAGATTTATAGCACTAGTATTATCACACTTAATAGGAATTTGTTCAAGATTAATGCCATAATCTCTAAGTGTTTGTTTCATCCAAAGTGCTTGTGCACAACAACTTCCGGCAGCTATATATTCAATCTCGATAGTTGAAAGTGCAACAGAATTTTGTTTCTTGCTAAACCATGAAACAAGAGAGTGTCCTAGAATATAGCAAGTTCCACTAGTGCTCTTCCTATCCACTTTATAACCAGCAAAATCCGCATCCGAAAAACATGTTAAATCTATATGAGTTCCCCTAGGATACCAAAGGCCAATATCTATGGTTCCACTCAAATAACGGAAAATTCTTTTAACAGCGAGCAAATGAGATTCCTTGGGACATGACTGAAATCTTGCACACAAACATACACTAAACATGATATCGGGTCTACTTGCAGTCAAATAAAGTAGGGATCCGATCATACCTCGATACATTTTGATGTCCACTTCTTTACCTTTTTCATCTTTGTCCAGCTTGGTTGTTGTGCTCATTGGTGTATTCTTGGTCTTTGAATCATCAATGCCGAATCGTTTGAGTAGATCCTTTACGTACTTGGCTTGATTTATGAAAATTCCTTCCTCGTTTTGTTTGATTTGAAGTCCAAGGAAGTATTTCAACTCTCCCATCATACTCATCTCAAATTCCTTGCTCATACATGATGAAAATTCTTTACATAACAACTCATTAGTAGAACCAAAAATGATATCATCAACATAAATTTGAACAATAAGTATGTCTTGGTTCTTATACTTAACAAATAGAGTAGTATCTGCTTTACCCATTGAAAAGTCATTTTCCAACAGAAAATTCTTAAGTCTATCATACCATGCTCTAGGTGCTTGTTTTAAACCATACAAAGCTTTAAGCAACTTATAAACATGATTTGGAAATTTTTCATTTTCAAAACCAGGGGGTTGTTTTACATACACTTCTTCCATAATATACCCATTTAGGAAAGCACTTTTCACATCCATTTGAAATAAAATAAAATCTTTATGACATGCATATGCTAATAACATCCTAATGGATTCTAACCTTGCTACAGGAGCAAAGGTTTCATCAAAATCAATTCCTTCTTCTTGGTTGTAGCCTTGAGCCACTAATCTAGCTTTATTTCTTACAACCACACTGGATTCATCCATCTTATTCCTAAACACCCATTTAGTACCTATTACAGATTGATGTTCAGGTTTAGGAACTAATTCCCACACATTATTTCTTTCAAATTGATTTAACTCCTCTTGCATTGCCATAATCCAAGATTCATCATTTTCTGCATCCTCAAAGGATTTTGGTTCAATTTGAGAGATGAATGCATTATGCTCACAAGTATTTCTAAGTGATGATCTAGTTGTTATACCTCGTGAGGGATCTCCTAAAATTACATCTTTAGGGTGAGAAGAGACATACCTCCACTCCTTGGGGAGTGTTTGAGAAGTACCTTCATTTTGCTCCACATTAGGTTCTTCATGATGTTCCTCTTGAATTCCATGTGGTGCATCCTCTTGATTGTCATTTGATGCTTCTTCTTCTTGTTCTTCTTTTCCTGCATCATCATCAACAACGACTTTCTCCGAAGATGAGGGGTTAGACTCATCAAATGTGACATGCATAGATTCCTCCACAACTAAAGTTCTTTTGTTATAAACTCTATAAGCTTTGCTTGAATTTGAATAACCAAGAAAGATACCAACATCGGATTTTGGATCAAATTTACCAAGATTGTCTTTTGTGTTCAAAACAAAACATTTGCATCCAAAAACTTTAAAATAGCCAATGTTGGGTTTTCTATCTTTCCAAAGCTCATAAGGAGTTTTGTTAAGATTAGGTCTAATCAACACCCGATTTAAAACATAACAACCGGTGTTGACAGCTTCGGCCCAAAAATATTTTGGTAATGCATTTTCATTTAACATGGTCCTAGCCATTTCTTGAATAGACCTATTCTTTCTCTCAACAACTCCATTTTGTTGTGGAGTTCTAGGTGATGAAAATTGATGCTCAATGCCTAGATTATTGCAAAAACTCTCAAATGCATGATTTTCAAATTCTCCTCCATGATCACTCCTAATGCATACAATACCATGCCCTTTTTCATTTTGTAATTTCTTACAAAGCACTTTAAAAGCATCAAGAGCATCATCCTTATTGGCTAAGAATAATACCCATGTATATCTAGAATAATCATCCACTATCACAAAAGCATAATATTTGCCATTTAGACTTGCATATCTAGATGGCCCAAAAAGATCTATGTGAAGAAGTTCAAGTGGTTTTGAAGTAGAAATATGATTTTTATTCTTGAAAGAAGTTTTAATTTGTTTTCCAAATTGACAAGCTTCACAAATCGTATCCTTTTGAAAACCAATTTTCGGAAGACCTTTAACTAAATTATCTTTCGAAATTTTTGAAATCAAATCCATACTTGCGTGTCCTAACCTTCTATGCCATAACCAACAATCATCATGCAATGCCGAAAAACATTTATTAAGAGTAGATGCACATTCTATGTCAATGATATAAACATTACCACATCTATTTCCAACAAATAAAGTTTTGCCATCACATGGTTCTCAATAACACAACTAAATTTATCAAAGATAACTTTATAACCTTTGTCACATAATTGACTAATGCTAATTAAGTTGTGTTTCAAGTTTTCAACCAAACATACATTCTCAATTAGAGTTGAAGAAACTTTACCAACATTTCCAATTCCAAGAATTTTTCCTTTTGAGTTGTCTCCAAAGGATACGTCTCCACCATTTTCAATTTTGGTAAAGCTTGAGAACCATGCATAGTTTCCGGTCATGTGCCTTGAACAACCGCTGTCCAAGTACCATTTATTCTTCTTCTTCTTCAAGCCCTACAAGAAAAAGTCTCAAGTTTTAGGTACCCAAAGCTTTTTGGGTCCTTGAGAGTTAGCAACGGTTCCTTTTGGAACCCAAATGCACTTGACACCATAATATGCATTCCTTTTTACGGGACATCTAAATTTCATATGACCATTTTGATTACAATAATGACATACAATCTTATGATCATTTGTGGAGGTAGCTTTAACAAAATAATTCTTATAATACTTTTGCTTCAAGTTTGGCTTATATCCAAGTCCTCCTTTATCAAAAACACATTTTTGTGAGTTAAGCATATTATCCAACATCTTTTGCCCATTTGTAAATTTCAGAACAATTTCATTCAATTCATTATTCTTTTTCTTGAGTAATTCGTTCTCATTTTTCAGCTCATCTATGTGTGATTTCAAATGCTCATGTGAGATGCTAGGTTTCTCATTTGATAATGCAATTTCATCATGCAATGTTTTGTTTCCTACTTCTAGGCATACAATTCTTGCATTTAGAGATTCATTTTCATTTGAGCTTTGCCATTTCCTTTTTAAGACATACATTCTTTTTACCAATTTTCATCAACTCATTATGCAAATCTTGAAAAGCATCATACAATTCATCATAGGTAGGATCACTTACTTCATTGAGATCATCATCCCCTCCTATTGCCATGAGTGCTAGGTTTGATACTTCTTGCGATCCTTCTTCATCATTTGATTCTTCCTCACTATCATCCCAAGTTGCAACCATTGCTTTCTTCTTGAGTTTGTTGATAAGTGGGCACTCCGATCTTATATGTCCAGGCTTCTTGCATTCATAGCAAGTGATTGCCTCCTTCTTCTCCCTATGATTCTTGAAGTTTCTGAAATTTCTTCGCTCTCCGGTTTTCTTGAAGAATTTTCTGAACCTCCTTGCTAGCATGGCTAGCTCTTCATCATTCGGTTCACTCTTCCCATCACTCTCATATTTTGAAGCTTTGAGAGCAATGCTTTTCTTCTTCTCCTCATGTCCTTTTTCTGCAGCTAAATCCTCTTCATACGAAATAAGAGAACTAATTAAATCATCAAGAGGTAAAGTATTTAAATCTTTGGCCTCTTCAATAGCAGTTCTTTTAGGTCTGCATTCTTTTGGAAGTGACCTAATGATTTTCTTAACTTTCTCACTATTTGAGAAGGTTTTCCCTAAAGCACCTAAGGTGTTCACTATGTCTGTGAATCTAGTGTACATAGAATACACATTTTCATTTTGTTCCATTTGGAACAACTCATATTGGCGAGTGTATCTACTGATTTTAGACTCTTTCACTTGATTTGTCCCTTCATAGACAACTTCAAGTTTGTTCCATATCTCTTGTGCACTTTCACAACTAGATACTCTATGGAATTCTTTCTTATCAAGGGCACAAAACAATGCATTCATAGCCTTGGAGTTTAGAGACATCTTTCTCTTTTCTAACTCACTCCATTGACTCGATGGTTTAGGAATATCATCTCCTACTTCATCTTTGAACGTAGGCATGAATGGACCATCACAAACAACTTCCCAAATTTCATAATCTAAGGCTTGCAAATAGATTCTCATTCTAGTTTTCCAATAAGCATAATCATTACCATCAAAAAATGGTGGTCTAGTTGTGGATTGCCCTTCTCTAAAGGTTGAGTCATTTAGGGTTGCCATGGATCTTTTACTCTAGACGATTAAGTCTTAACAAGAGAACGAGGCTCTAATACCAATTGAAATACAAGTAAGCAACCCAAGAGGGGGGGTGAATTGGGATTCTAAAAAATTATTCAATAATAAAGAAAATCTTAATGCAATTATAACTCAAATTCAAAGCAATAATAATTAAGATGATCACAATATAAAAAGGTAAGGGAAGAGAGATTCAAACACGAGATTTTTATGTGGTTCGGCCAACCTCGCCTATGTCCATGCCTCCAAGCTTTCCGGGCTTGAGGATTCCACTAAGCAAGCCTCCAAGGCTTCAAATGCTTACACTTGACTTCCAAGGTGTCAATGGACCTTTACAACAAGAGATTATCCCCAATCTCTTAACCCAAGTGTATCCCAACACTTACAATCACTCAAAGTAAAAGATTACAAATTTGTTTTGCCTCTCACAATATACAAGATAACTCAATGATGCTTAATATGTGAATAGATGAAGCAAGAATGTGTTCTAAGCTCTATGAAGATTGTATTCTCGAATATTAGCTCAAATGGTTATGTTGTGATCAAATCTTCTTTGAAGTTGAATGAGCTTATTTATATTTGGAACTGAAAATCTAGCCGTTACAAACTGTCGGACAGAAAATGGTTCACCGTTAACCATTAACGGTTAACCGTTTAGGCTGGTCAAAGTTACCGTTGGGCCAGATTTCAAATAAACGGTTTGCCGTTTAGGATTGCCCTTTCAGCGTTAACTTCTAGAGTCTTGCAAGATAAGCATTGGACATCCGTTTACACTAAACGGTCAAGGCCTTGCATGAAGTAACGTTTCTGGATATTATCGGTTAACCGTTTAGTATTGCCCTTTCACCGTTAACTTCCAGAGTCTTGCAAAATGAGCATTGGACATCCGTTTACACTAAACGGTTAAGGCCTTGCATGAAGTAACGTTTCTGGATATTATTGGTTAACCGTTTACAATAAACGGTTAGCCGTTTGTCTCCAGTAACCTGCACAATGAACATCAGTTAATCAATACCAGAGGCGGACAACCTTCAATTCTGGACGTTATCGGTTAACCGTTTAAAGATAAACGGTTCACCGTTAGTTTCCAGTAGCCTTCCTATCTTGGGTGTTTTCCGTTAAGCATAAACAGCTAGAGCTTAGGCAATATGATGCTCTCTGGTGATAATCGGTTAACCGTTTAATAATAAACGGTTCACCGTTAGTTTCCAGTAACCTTCCCATCTTGGGTGTTTTCCATTTTCTATAAACGGTTAGAGGTTAAGGAAATGTGTTACTCTCTGCCTTTAATCGGTTAACCGTTTAAAATAAACGGTTCACCGTTTATGACCAGAGTTGCAATTTTAAACAAGTTTTTGCAGAGAATTTCTTTCTAATTTGAAAATCCATCTTTTATGAAGAAATAAGACAATGATTAAAAGAGTTTTCGTTTATTAAAAAATAGCTCCAATATTTTTGTCAAAATACATTTAAAATTTGTTATCATCAAAATCAATATTATTAACATATTTATGTTAACATATATCCAGCCATCTTCGACTCAAATTTAGTCCAAAGTTAGTTTTTACAGAAAAAAAAAATTATTCTTTTTTTTAAACGCATCACTAGGCT